>NW_027328236.1:600000-938829 GCF_047675955.1 Chlorocebus sabaeus
ATAGCCCTCTATGGGCTTCCAAATATCCCTTTGCCAATTCCACAAGAACAGCCTTAGCGAAAGGCTTCTTGAAGGGAAAGATGTAACTCTGTGAGATGAATTAACAGAACACAGAGCAGTTTCTCAGAAAGCTTCTTTCCAGTTTTGAACGGAAGATATTTCCTTTTTCACCATAGCCCTCTATGGGCTTCCAAATATCCCTTTGCCAATTCCACAAGAACAGCCTTAGCGAAAGGCTTCTTGAAGGGAAAGATGTAACTCTGTGAGATGGATTAACAGAACACAGAGCAGTTTCTCAGAAAGCTTCTTTCCAGTTTTGAACGGAAGATAGTTCCTTTTTCACCATAGCCCTCTATGGGCTTCCAAGTATCCCTTTGCCAATTCCACAAGAACCCCCTTAGCGAAAGGCTTCTTGAAGGGAAAGATGTAACTCTGTGAGATGAATTAACAGAACACAGAGCAGTTTCTCAGAAAGCTTCTTTCCAGTTTTGAACGGAAGATATTTCCTTTTTCACCATAGCCCTCTATGGGCTTCCAAATATTCCTTTGCCAATTCCACAAGAACAGCCTTAGCGAAAGGCTTCTTGACGGGAAAGATGTAACTCTGTGAGATGAATTAACAGAACACAGAGGAGTTTCTCAGAAAGCTTCTTTCCAGTTTTGAACCGAAGATATTTCCTTTTTCACCATAGCCCTCTATGGGCTTCCAAATATCCCTTTGCCAATTCCACAAGAACAGCCTTAGCGAAAGGCTTCTTGAAGGGAAAGATGTAACTCTGTGAGATGAATTAACAGAAATCAGAGCAGTTTCTCAGAAAGCTTCTTTCCAGTTTTGAACGGAAGATATTTCCTTTTTCACCATAGCCCTCTATGGGCTTCCAAATATCCCTTTGCCAATTCCACAAGAACAGCCTTAGCGAAAGGCTTCTTGAAGGAAAAGATGTAACTCTGTGAGATGAATTAACAGAACACAGAGCAGTTTCTCAGACAGCTTCTTTCCAGTTTTGAACGGAAGATATTTCCTTTTTCACAATAGCCCTCTATGGGCTTCCAAATATCCCTTTGCCAATTCCACAAGAACAGCCTTAGCGAAAAGCTTCTTGAAGGGAAAGATGTAACTCTGTGAGATGAATTAACAAAACACAGAGCAGTTTCTCAGAAAGCTTCTTTCCAGTTTTGAACGGAAGATATTTCCTTTCTCACCATAGCCCTCTAAGGGCTTCCAAATATCCCTTTGCCAATTCCACAAGAACAGCCTTAGCGAAAGGCTTCTTGAAGGGAAAGATGTAACTCTGTGAGATGGATTAACAGAACACAGAGCAGTTTCTCAGAAAGCTTCTTTCCAGTTTTGAACGGAAGATAGTTCCTTTTTCACCATAGCCCTCTATGGGCTTCCAAGTATCCCTTTGCCAATTCCACAAGAACCCCCTTAGCGAAAGGCTTCTTGAAGGGAAAGATGTAACTCTGTGAGATGAATTAACAGAACACAGAGCAGTTTCTCAGAAAGCTTCTTTCCAGTTTTGAACGGAAGATATTTCTTTTTTCACCATAGCCCTCTATGGGCTTCCAAATATCCCTTTGCCAATTCCACAAGAACAGCCTTAACGAAAGGCTTCTTGAAGGAAAAGATGTAACTCTGTGAGATGAATTAACAGAACACAGAGCAGTTTCTCAGACATCTTCTTTCCGGTTTTGAACGGAAGATATTTCCTTTTTCACAATAGCCCTCTATGGGCTTCCAAATATCACTTTGCCAATTACACAAGAACAGCCTTAGCGAAAAGCTTCTTGAAGGGAGAGATGTAACTCTGTGAGATGAATTAACAAAACACAGAGCAGTTTCTCAGAAACCTTCTTTCCAGTTTTGAACGGAAGATATTTCCTTTTTCACCATAGCCCTCTATGGGCTTCCAAATATCCCTTTGCCAATTCCACAAGAACAGCCTTAGCGAAAGGCTTCTTGAAGGGAAAGATGTAACTCTGTGAGATGAATTAACAGAACACAGAGCAGTTTCTCAGAAAGCTTCTTTCCAGTTTTGAACGGAAGATATTTCCTTTTTCACCATAGCCCTCTATGGGCTTCCAAATATCCCTTTGCCAATTCCACAAGAACAGCCTTATCGAAAGGCTTCTTGAAGGGAAAGATGTAACTCTGTGAGATGAATTAACAGAACACAGAGCAGTTTCTCAGAAAGCTTCTTTCCAGTTTTGAACGGAAGATATTTCCTTTTTCACCATAGCCCTCTATGGGCTTCCAAATATCCCGTTGCCAATTCCACAAGAACAGCCTTAGCGAAAGGCTTCTTGAAGGGAAAGATGTAACTCTGTGAGATGAATTAACAGAACACAGAGCAGTTTCTCAGAAAGCTTCTTTCCAGTTTTGAACGGAAGATATTTCCTTTTTCACCATAGCCATCTATGGGCTTCCAAATATCCCTTTGCCAATTCCACAAGAACACCATTAGCGAAAGGCTTCTTGAAGGGAAAGATGTAACTCTGTGAGATGAATTAACAGAACACAGAGCAGTTTCTCAGAAAGCTTCTTTCCAGTTTTGAACGGAAGATATTTCCTTTTTCACCATAGCCCTCTATGGGCTTCCAAATATTCCTTTGCCAATTCCACAAGAACAGCCTTAGCGAAAGGCTTCTTGACGGGAAAGATGTAACTCTGTGAGATGAATTAACAGAACACAGAGGAGTTTCTCAGAAAGCTTCTTTCCAGTTTTGAACCGAAGATATTTCCTTTTTCACCATAGCCCTCTATGGGCTTCCAAATATCCCTTTGCCAATTCCACAAGAACAGCCTTAGCGAAAGGCTTCTTGAAGGGAAAGATGTAACTCTGTGAGATGAATTAACAGAAATCAGAGCAGTTTCTCAGAAAGCTTCTTTCCAGTTTTGAACGGAAGATATTTCCTTTTTCACCATAGCCCTCTATGGGCTTCCAAATATCCCTTTGCCAATTCCACAAGAACAGCCTTAGCGAAAGGCTTCTTGAAGGAAAAGATGTAACTCTGTGAGATGAATTAACAGAACACAGAGCAGTTTCTCAGACAGCTTCTTTCCAGTTTTGAACGGAAGATATTTCCTTTTTCACAATAGCCCTCTATGGGCTTCCAAATATCCCTTTGCCAATTCCACAAGAACAGCCTTAGCGAAAAGCTTCTTGAAGGGAAAGATGTAACTCTGTGAGATGAATTAACAAAACACAGAGCAGTTTCTCAGAAAGCTTCTTTCCAGTTTTGAACGGAAGATATTTCCTTTCTCACCATAGCCCTCTAAGGGCTTCCAAATATCCCTTTGCCAATTCCACAAGAACAGCCTTAGCGAAAGGCTTCTTGAAGGGAAAGATGTAACTCTGTGAGATGGATTAACAGAACACAGAGCAGTTTCTCAGAAAGCTTCTTTCCAGTTTTGAACGGAAGATAGTTCCTTTTTCACCATAGCCCTCTATGGGCTTCCAAGTATCCCTTTGCCAATTCCACAAGAACCCCCTTAGCGAAAGGCTTCTTGAAGGGAAAGATGTAACTCTGTGAGATGAATTAACAGAACACAGAGCAGTTTCTCAGAAAGCTTCCTTCCAGTTTTGAACGGAAGATATTTCCTTTTTCACCATAGCCCTCTATGGGCTTCCAAATATCCCTTTGCCAATTCCACAAGAACAGCCTTAGCGAAAGGCTTCTTGAAGGAAAAGATGTAACTCTGTGAGATGAATTAACAGAACACAGAGCAGTTTCTCAGACAGCTTCTTTCCAGTTTTGAACGGAAGATATTTCCTTTTTCACCATAGCCCTCTATGGGCTTCCAAATATCCCTTTGCCAATTCCACAAGAACAGTCTTAGCGAAAGGCTTCTTGAAGGGAAAGATGTAACTCTGTGAGATGAATTAACAGAACACAGAGCAGTTTCTCAGAAAGCTTCTTTCCAGTTTTGAACGGAAGATATTTCCTTTTTCACCATAGCCCTCTATGGGCTTCCAAATATCCCTTTGCCAATTCCACAAGAACAGCCTTATCGAAAGGCTTCTTGAAGGGAAAGATGTAACTCTGTGAGATGAATTAACAGAACACAGAGCAGTTTCTCAGAAAGCTTCTTTCCAGTTTTGAACGGAAGATATTTCCTTTTTCACCATAGCCCTCTATGGGCTTCCAAATATCCCGTTGCCAATTCCACAAGAACAGCCTTAGCGAAAGGCTTCTTGAAGGGAAAGATGTAACTCTGTGAGATGAATTAACAGAACACAGAGCAGTTTCTCAGAAAGCTTCTTTCCAGTTTTGAACGGAAGATATTTCCTTTTTCACCATAGCCATCTATGGGCTTCCAAATATCCCTTTGCCAATTCCACAAGAACAGCCTTAGCGAAAGGCTTCTTGAAGGGAAAGATGTAACTCTGTGAGATGAATTAACAGAACACAGAGCAGTTTCTCAGAAAGCTTCTTTCCAGTTTTGAACGGAAGATATTTCCTTTTTCACCATAGCCCTCTATGGGCTTCCAAATATCCCTTTGCCAATTCCACAAGAACAGCCTTAGCGAAAGGCTTCTTGAAGGGAAAGATGTAACTCTGTGAGATGAATTAACAGAACACAGAGCAGTTTCTCAGAAAGCTTCTTTCCAGTTTTGAACGGAAGATATTTCCTTTTTCACCATAGCCCTCTATGGGCTTCCAAATATCCCTTTGCCAATTCCACAAGAACAGCCTTAGCGAAAGGCTTCTTGAAGGGAAAGATGTAACTCTGTGAGATGAATTAACAGAACACAGAGCAGTTTCTCAGAAAGCTTCTTTCCAGTTTTGAACGGAAGATATTTCCTTTTTCACCATAGCCCTCTATGGGCTTCCAAATATCCCTTTGCCAATTCCACAAGAACAGCCTTAGCGAAAGGCTTCTTGAAGGGAAAGATGTAACTCTGTGAGATGAATTAACAGAACACAGAGCAGTTTCTCAGAATGCTTCTTTCCAGTTTTGAACGGAAGATATTTCCTTTTTCACCGTAGCCCTCTATGGGCTTCCAAATATCCCTTTGCCAATTCCACAAGAACAGACTTAGCGAAAGGCTTCTTGAAGGGAAAGATGTAACTCTGTGAGATGAATTAACAGAACACAGAGCAGTTTCTCACAAAGCTTCTTTCCAGTTTTGAACGGAAGATATTTCCTTTTTCACCATAGCCCTCTATGGGCTTCCAAATATCCCTTTGCCAATTCCACAAGAACAGCCTTAGCGAAAGGCTTCTTGAAGGGAAAAATGTAACTCTGTGAGATGAATTAACAGAACACAGAGCAGTTTCTCAGAAAGCTTCTTTCCAGTTTTGAACGGAAGATATTTCCTTTTCCACCATAGCCCTCTATGGGCTTCCAAATATCCCTTTGCCAATTCCACAAGAACAGCCTTAGCGAAAGGCTTCTTGAAGGGAAAGATGTAACTCTGTGAGATGAATTAACAGAACACAGAGCAGTTTCTCAGAAAGCTTCTTTCCAGTTTTGAACGGAAGATATTTCCTTTTTCACCATAGCCCTCTATGGGCTTCCAAATATCCCTTTGCCAATTCCACAAGAACAGCCTTAGCGAAAGGCTTCTTGAAGGGAAAGATGTAACTCTGTGAGATGAATTAACAGAACACAGAGGAGTTTCTCAGAAAGCTTCTTTCCAGTTTTGAACGGAAGATATTTCCTTTTTCACCATAGCCCTCTATGGGCTTCCAAATATCCCTTTGCCAATTCCACAAGAACAGCCTTAGCGAAAGGCTTCTTGAAGGGAAAGATGTAACTCTGTGAGATGAATTAACAGAAATCAGAGCAGTTTCTCAGAAAGCTTCTTTCCAGTTTGAACGGAAGATATTTCCTTTTTCACCATAGCCCTCTATGGGCTTCCAAATATCCCTTTGCCAATTCCACAAGAACAGCCTTAGCGAAAGGCTTCTTGAAGGAAAAGATGTAACTCTGTGAGATGAATTAACAGAACACAGAGCAGTTTCTCAGACAGCTTCTTTCCAGTTTTGAACGGAAGATATTTCCTTTTTCACAATAGCCCTCTATGGGCTTCCAAATATCCCTTTGCCAATTCCACAAGAACAGCCTTAGCGAAAAGCTTCTTGAATGGAAAGATGTAACTCTGTGAGATGAATTAACAAAACACAGAGCAGTTTCTCAGAAAGCTTCTTTCCAGTTTTGAACGGAAGATATTTCCTTTTTCAACATAGCCCTCTATGGGCTTCCAAATATCCCTTTGCCAATTCCACAAGAACAGCCTTAGCGAAAGGCTTCTTGAAGGGAAAGATGTAACTCTGTGAGATGGATTAACAGAACACAGAGCAGTTTCTCAGAAAGCTTCTTTCCAGTTTTGAACGGAAGATAGTTCCTTTTTCACCATAGCCCTCTATGGGCTTCCAAGTATCCCTTTGCCAATTCCACAAGAACCCCCTTAGCGAAAGGCTTCTTGAAGGGAAAGATGTAACTCTGTGAGATGAATTAACAGAACACAGAGCAGTTTCTCAGAAAGCTTCTTTCCAGTTTTGAACGGAAGATATTTCCTTTTTCACCATAGCCCTCTATGGGCTTCCAAATATCCCTTTGCCAATTCCACAAGAACAGCCTTAGTGAAAGGATTCTTGAAGGGAAAGATGTAACTCTGTGAGATGAATTAACAGAACATAGAACAGTTTCTCAGAAAGCTTCTTTCCAGTTTTGAACGGAAGATATTTCCTTTTTCACCATAGCCCTCTATGGGCTTCCAAATATCCCTTTGCCAATTCCACAAGAACAGCCTTAGCGAAAGGCTTCTTGAAGGGAAAGATGTAACTCTGTGAGATGAATTAACAGAACACAGAGCAGTTTCTCAGAAAGCTTCTTTCCAGTTTTGAACGGAAGATATTTCCTTTTTCACCATAGCCCTCTATGGGCTTCCAAATATCCCTTTGCCAATTCCACAAGAACAGCCTTAGCGAAAGGCTTCTTGAAGGGAAAGATGTAACTCTGTGAGATGAATTAACAGAACACAGAGCAGTTTCTCAGAATGCTTCTTTCCAGTTTTGAACGGAAGATATTTCCTTTTTCACCGTAGCCCTCTAAGGGCTTCCAAATATCCCTTTGCCAATTCCACAAGAACAGACTTAGCGAAAGGCTTCTTGAAGGGAAAGATGTAACTCTGTGAGATGAATTAACAGAACACAGAGCAGTTTCTCACAAAGCTTCTTTCCAGTTTTGAACGGAAGATATTTCCTTTTTCACCATAGCCCTCTCTGGGCTTCCAAATATCCCTTTGCCAATTCCACAAGAACAGCCTTAGCGAAAGGCTTCTTGAAGGGAAAGATGTAACTCTGTGAGATGAATTAACAGAACACAGAGCAGTTTCTCAGAAAGCTTCTTTCCAGTTTTGAACGGAAGATATTTCCTTTTCCACCATAGCCCTCTATGGGCTTCCAAATATCCCATTGCCAATTCCACAAGAACAGCCTTAGCGAAAGGCTTCTTGAAGTGAAAGATGTAACTCTGTGAGATGAATTAACAGAACATAGAGAAGTTTCTCAGAAAGCTTCTTTCCAGTTTTGAACGGAAGATATTTCCTTTTTCACCATAGCCCTCTATGGGCTTCCAAATATCCCTTTGCCAATTCCACAAGAACAGCCTTAGCGAAAGGCTTCTTGAAGGGAAAGATGTAACTCTGCGAGATGAATTAACAGAACACAGAGCAGTTTCTCAGAAAGCTTCTTTCCAGTTTTGAACGGAAGATATTTCCTTTTTCACCATAGCCCTCTATGGGCTTCCAAGTATCCCTTTGCCAATTCCACAAGAACAGCCTTAGCGAAAGGCTTCTTGAAGGGAAAGATGTAACTCTGTGAGATGAATTAACAGAACACAGAGCAGTTTCTCAGAAAGCTTCTTTCCAGTTTTGAACCGAAGATATTTCCTTTTTCACCATAGCCCTCTATGGGCTTCCAAATATCCCTTTGCCAATTACACAAGAACAGCCTTATCGAAAGGCTTCTTGAAGGGAAAGATGTAACTCTGTGAGATGAATTAACAGAACACAGAGCAGTTTCTCAGAAAGCTTCTTTCCAGTTTTGAACGGAAGATATTTCCTTTTTCACCATAGCCCTCCATGGGCTTCCAAATATCCCGTTGCCAATTCCACAAGAACAGCCTTAGCGAAAGGCTTCTTGAAGGGAAAGATGTAACTCTGTGAGATGAATTAACAGAACACAGAGCAGTTTCTCAGAAAGCTTCTTTCCAGTTTTGAACGGAAGATATTTCCTTTTTCACCATAGCCCTCTATGGGCTTCCAAATATCCCTTTGCCAATTCCACAAGAACACCATTAGCGAAAGGCTTCCTGAAGGGAAAGATGTAACTCTGTGAGATGAATTAACAGAACACAGAGCAGTTTCTCAGAAAGCTTCTTTCCAGTTTTGAACGGAAGATATTTCCTTTTTCACCATAGCCCTCTATGGGCTTCCAAATATCCCTTTGCCAATTCCACAAGAACAGCCTAAGGGAAAGGCTTCTTGAAGGGAAAGATGTAACTCTGTGAGATGAATTAACAGAACACAGAGCAGTTTCTCAGAAAGCTTCTTTCCAGTTTTGAACGGAAGATATTTCCTTTTTCACCATAGCCCTCTATGGGCTTCCAAATATCCCTTTGCCAATTCCACAAGAACAGCCTTAGCGAAAGGCTTCTTGAAGGGAAAGATGTAACTCTGTGAGATGAATTAACAGAACACAGAGCAGTTTCTCAGAAAGCTTCTTTCCAGTTTTGAACGGAAGATATTTCCTTTTTCACCATAGCCCTCTATGGGCTTCCAAATATCCCTTTGCCAATTCCACAAGAACAGCCTTAGCGAAAGGCTTCTTGAAGGGAAAGATGTAACTCTGTGAGATGAATTAACAGAACACAGAGCAGTTTCTCAGAAAGCTTCTTTCCAGTTTTGAACGGAAGATATTTCCTTTTTCACCATAGCCCTCTATGGGCTTCCAAATATCCCTTTGCCAATTCCACAAGAACAGCCTTAGCGAAAGGCTTCTTGAAGGGAAAGATGTAACTCTGTGAGATGAATTAACAGAACACAGAGCAGTTTCTCAGAATGCTTCTTTCCAGTTTTGAACGGAAGATATTTCCTTTTTCACCGTAGCCCTCTATGGGCTTCCAAATATCCCTTTGCCAATTCCACAAGAACAGACTTAGCGAAAGGCTTCTTGAAGGGAAAGATGTAACTCTGTGAGATGAATTAACAGAACACAGAGCAGTTTCTCACAAAGCTTCTTTCCAGTTTTGAACGGAAGATATTTCCTTTTTCACCATAGCCCTCTATGGGCTTCCAAATATCCCTTTGCCAATTCCACAAGAACAGCCTTAGCGAAAGGCTTCTTGAAGGGAAAGATGTAACTCTGTGAGATGAATTCACAGAACACAGAGCAGTTTCTCAGAAAGCTTCTTTCCAGTTTTGAACGGAAGATATTTCCTTTTCCACCATAGCCCTCTATGGGCTTCCAAATATCCCATTGCCAATTCCACAAGAACAGCCTTAGCGAAAGGCTTCTTGAAGTGAAAGATGTAACTCTGTGAGATGAATTAACGGAACATAGAGAAGTTTCTCAGAAAGCTTCTTTCCAGTTTTGAACGGAAGATATTTCCTTTTTCACCATAGCCCTCTATGGGCTTCCAAATATCCCTTTGCCAATTCCACAAGAACAGCCTTAGCGAAAGGCTTCTTGAAGGGAAAGATGTATCTCTGCGAGATGAATTAACAGAACACAGAGCAGTTTCTCAGAAAGCTTCTTTCCAGTTTTGAACGGAAGATATTTCCTTTTTCACCATAGCCCTCTATGGGCTTCCAAATATCCCTTTGCCAATTCCACAAGAACAGCCTTAGCGAAAGGCTTCTTGAAGGGAAAGATGTAACTCTGTGAGATGAATTAACAGAACACAGAGCAGTTTCTCAGAAAGCTTCTTTCCAGTTTTGAACGGAAGATATTTCCTTTTTCACCATAGCCCTCTATGGGCTTCCAAATATCCCTTTGCCAATTCCACAAGAACAGCCTTAGCGAAAGGCTTCTTGAAGGGAAAGATGTAACTCTGTGAGATGGATTAACAGAACACAGAGCAGTTTCTCAGAAAGCTTCTTTCCAGTTTTGAACGGAAGATAGTTCCTTTTTCACCATAGCCCTCTATGGGCTTCCAAGTATCCCTTTGCCAATTCCACAAGAACCCCCTTAGCGAAAGGCTTCTTGAAGGGAAAGATGTAACTCTGTGAGATGAATTAACAGAACACAGAGCAGTTTCTCAGAAAGCTTCTTTCCAGTTTTGAACGGAAGATATTTCCTTTTTCACCATAGCCCTCTATGGGCTTCCAAATATTCCTTTGCCAATTCCACAAGAACAGCCTTAGCGAAAGGCTTCTTGACGGGAAAGATGTAACTCTGTGAGATGAATTAACAGAACACAGAGGAGTTTCTCAGAAAGCTTCTTTCCAGTTTTGAACGGAAGATATTTCCTTTTTCACCATAGCCCTCTATGGGCTTCCAAATATCCCTTTGCCAATTCCACAAGAACAGCCTTAGCGAAAGGCTTCTTGAAGGGAAAGATGTAACTCTGTGAGATAAATTAACAGAACACAGAGGAGTTTCTCAGAAAGCTTCTTTCCAGTTTTGAACGGAAGATATTTCCTTTTTCACCATAGCCCTCTATGGGCTTCCAAATATCCCTTTGCCAATTCCACAAGAACAGCCTTAGCGAAAGGCTTCTTGAAGGGAAAGATGTAACTCTGTGAGATGAATTAACAGAAATCAGAGCAGTTTCTCAGAAAGCTTCTTTCCAGTTTTGAACGGAAGATATTTCCTTTTTCACCATAGCCCTCTATGGGCTTCCAAATATCCCTTTGCCAATTCCACAAGAACAGACTTAGCGAAAGGCTTCTTGAAGGAAAAGATGTAACTCTGTGAGATGAATTAACAGAACACAGAGCAGTTTCTCAGACAGCTTCTTTCCAGTTTTGAACGGAAGATATTTCCTTTTTCACAATAGCCCTCTATGGGCTTCCAAATATCCCTTTGCCAATTCCACAAGAACAGCCTTAGCGAAAAGCTTCTTGAAGGGAAAGATGTAACTCTGTGAGATGAATTAACAAAACACAGAGCAGTTTCTCAGAAAGCTTCTTTCCAGTTTTGAACGGAAGATATTTCCTTTTTCACCATAGCCCTCTATGGGCTTCCAAATATCCCTTTGCCAATTCCGCAAGAACAGCCTTAGCGAAAGGCTTCTTGAAGGGAAAGATGTAACTCTGTGAGATGGATTAACAGAACACAGAGCAGTTTCTCAGAAAGCTTCTTTCCAGTTTTGAACGGAAGATATTTCCTTTTCCACCATAGCCCTCTATGGGCTTCCAAATATCCCTTTGCCAATTCCACAAGAACAGCCTTAGCGAAAAGCTTCTTGAAGGGAAAGATGTAACTCTGTGAGATGAATTAACAGAACACAGAGCAGTTTCTCAGAATGCTTCTTTCCAGTTTTGAACGGAAGATATTTCCTTTTTCACCGTAGCCCTCTATGGGCTTCCAAATATCCCTTTGCCAATTCCACAAGAACAGACTTAGCGAAAGGCTTCTTGAAGGGAAAGATGTAACTCTGTGAGATGAATTAACAGAACACAGAGCAGTTTCTCACAAAGCTTCTTTCCAGTTTTGAACGGAAGATATTTCCTTTTTCACCATAGCCCTCTATGGGCTTCCAAATATCCCTTTGCCAATTCCACAAGAACAGCCTTAGCGAAAGGCTTCTTGAAGGGAAAGATGTAACTCTGTGAGATGAATTAACAGAACACAGAGCAGTTTCTCAGAAAGCTTCTTTCCAGTTTTGAACGGAAGATATTTCCTTTTTCACCATAGCCCTCTATGGGCTTCCAAATATCCCATTGCCAATTCCACAAGAACAGCCTTAGCGAAAGGCTTCTTGAAGTGAAAGATGTAACTCTGTGAGACGAATTAACAGAACATAGAGAAGTTTCTCAGAAAGCTTCTTTCCAGTTTTGAACGGAAGATATTTCCTTTTTCACCATAGCCCTCTATGGGCTTCCAAATATCCCTTTGCCAATTCCACAAGAACAGCCTTAGCGAAAGGCTTCTTGAAGGGAAAGATGTAACTCTGCGAGATGAATTAACAGAACACAGAGCAGTTTCTCAGAAAGCTTCTTTCCAGTTTTGAACGGAAGATATTTCCTCTTTCACCATAGCCCTCTATGGGCTTCCAAATATCCCTTTGCCAATTCCACAAGAACAGCCTTAGCGAAAGGCTTCTTGAAGGGAAAGATGTAACTCTGTGAGATGAATTAACAGAACACAGAGCAGTTTCTCAGAAAGCTTCTTTCCAGTTTTGAACGGAAGATATTTCCTTTTTCACCATAGCCCTCTATGGGCTTCCAAATATCCCTTTGCCAATTCCACAAGAACAGCCTTATCGAAAGGCTTCTTGAAGGGAAAGATGTAACTCTGTGAGATGAATTAACAGAACACAGAGCAGTTTCTCAGAAAGCTTCTTTCCAGTTTTGAACGGAAGATATTTCCTTTTTCACCATAGCCCTCTATGGGCTTCCAAATATCCCGTTGCCAATTCCACAAGAACAGCCTTAGCGAAAGGCTTCTTGAAGGGAAAGATGTAACTCTGTGAGATGAATTAACAGAACACAGAGCAGTTTCTCAGAAAGCTTCTTTCCAGTTTTGAACGGAAGATATTTCCTTTTTCACCATAGCCATCTATGGGCTTCCAAATATCCCTTTGCCAATTCCACAAGAACACCATTAGCGAAAGGCTTCTTGAAGGGAAAGATGTAACTCTGTGAGATGAATTAACAGAACACAGAGCAGTTTCTCAGAAAGCTTCTTTCCAGTTTTGAACGGAAGATATTTCCTTTTTCACCATAGCCCTCTATGGGCTTCCAAATATCCCTTTGCCAATTCCACAAGAACAGCCTTAGCGAAAGGCTTCTTGAAGGGAAAGATGTAACTCTGTGAGATGAATTAACAGAACACAGAGCAGTTTCTCAGAAAGCTTCTTTCCAGTTTTGAACGGAAGATATTTCCTTTTTCACCATAGCCCTCTATGGGCTTCCAAATATCCCTTTGCCAATTCCACAAGAACAGCCTTAGCGAAAGGCTTCTTGAAGGGAAAGATGTAACTCTGTGAGATGAATTAACAGAACACAGAGCAGTTTCTCAGAAAGCTTCTTTCCAGTTTTGAACGGAAGATATTTCCTTTTTCACCATAGCCCTCTATGGGCTTCCAAATATCCCTTTGCCAATTCCACAAGAACAGCCTTAGCGAAAGGCTTCTTGAAGGGAAAGATGTAACTCTGTGAGATGGATTAACAGAACACAGAGCAGTTTCTCAGAAAGCTTCTTTCCAGTTTTGAACGGAAGATAGTTCCTTTTTCACCATAGCCCTCTATGGGCTTCCAAGTATCCCTTTGCCAATTCCACAAGAACCCCCTTAGCGAAAGGCTTCTTGAAGGGAAAGATGTAACTCTGTGAGATGAATTAACAGAACACAGAGCAGTTTCTCAGAAAGCTTCTTTCCAGTTTTGAACGGAAGATATTTCCTTTTTCACCATAGCCCTCTATGGGCTTCCAAATATTCCTTTGCCAATTCCACAAGAACAGCCTTAGCGAAAGGCTTCTTGACGGGAAAGATGTAACTCTGTGAGATGAATTAACAGAACACAGAGGAGTTTCTCAGAAAGCTTCTTTCCAGTTTTGAACCGAAGATATTTCCTTTTTCACCATAGCCCTCTATGGGCTTCCAAATATCCCTTTGCCAATTCCACAAGAACAGCCTTAGCGAAAGGCTTCTTGAAGGGAAAGATGTAACTCTGTGAGATGAATTAACAGAAATCAGAGCAGTTTCTCAGAAAGCTTCTTTCCAGTTTTGAACGGAAGATATTTCCTTTTTCACCATAGCCCTCTATGGGCTTCCAAATATCCCTTTGCCAATTCCACAAGAACAGCCTTAGCGAAAGGCTTCTTGAAGGAAAAGATGTAACTCTGTGAGATGAATTAACAGAACACAGAGCAGTTTCTCAGACAGCTTCTTTCCAGTTTTGAACGGAAGATATTTCCTTTTTCACAATAGCCCTCTATGGGCTTCCAAATATCCCTTTGCCAATTCCACAAGAACAGCCTTAGCGAAAAGCTTCTTGAAGGGAAAGATGTAACTCTGTGAGATGAATTAACAAAACACAGAGCAGTTTCTCAGAAAGCTTCTTTCCAGTTTTGAACGGAAGATATTTCCTTTCTCACCATAGCCCTCTAAGGGCTTCCAAATATCCCTTTGCCAATTCCACAAGAACAGCCTTAGCGAAAGGCTTCTTGAAGGGAAAGATGTAACTCTGTGAGATGGATTAACAGAACACAGAGCAGTTTCTCAGAAAGCTTCTTTCCAGTTTTGAACGGAAGATAGTTCCTTTTTCACCATAGCCCTCTATGGGCTTCCAAGTATCCCTTTGCCAATTCCACAAGAACCCCCTTAGCGAAAGGCTTCTTGAAGGGAAAGATGTAACTCTGTGAGATGAATTAACAGAACACAGAGCAGTTTCTCAGAAAGCTTCTTTCCAGTTTTGAACGGAAGATATTTCTTTTTTCACCATAGCCCTCTATGGGCTTCCAAATATCCCTTTGCCAATTCCACAAGAACAGCCTTAACGAAAGGCTTCTTGAAGGAAAAGATGTAACTCTGTGAGATGAATTAACAGAACACAGAGCAGTTTCTCAGACAGCTTCTTTCCGGTTTTGAACGGAAGATATTTCCTTTTTCACAATAGCCCTCTATGGGCTTCCAAATATCACTTTGCCAATTACACAAGAACAGCCTTAGCGAAAAGCTTCTTGAAGGGAGAGATGTAACTCTGTGAGATGAATTAACAAAACACAGAGCAGTTTCTCAGAAACCTTCTTTCCAGTTTTGAACGGAAGATATTTCCTTTTTCACCATAGCCCTCTATGGGCTTCCAAATATCCCTTTGCCAATTCCACAAGAACAGCCTTAGCGAAAGGCTTCTTGAAGGGAAAGATGTAACTCTGTGAGATGAATTAACAGAACACAGAGCAGTTTCTCAGAAAGCTTCTTTCCAGTTTTGAACGGAAGATATTTCCTTTTTCACCATAGCCCTCTATGGGCTTCCAAATATCCCTTTGCCAATTCCACAAGAACAGCCTTATCGAAAGGCTTCTTGAAGGGAAAGATGTAACTCTGTGAGATGAATTAACAGAACACAGAGCAGTTTCTCAGAAAGCTTCTTTCCAGTTTTGAACGGAAGATATTTCCTTTTTCACCATAGCCCTCTATGGGCTTCCAAATATCCCGTTGCCAATTCCACAAGAACAGCCTTAGCGAAAGGCTTCTTGAAGGGAAAGATGTAACTCTGTGAGATGAATTAACAGAACACAGAGCAGTTTCTCAGAAAGCTTCTTTCCAGTTTTGAACGGAAGATATTTCCTTTTTCACCATAGCCATCTATGGGCTTCCAAATATCCCTTTGCCAATTCCACAAGAACACCATTAGCGAAAGGCTTCTTGAAGGGAAAGATGTAACTCTGTGAGATGAATTAACAGAACACAGAGCAGTTTCTCAGAAAGCTTCTTTCCAGTTTTGAACGGAAGATATTTCCTTTTTCACCATAGCCCTCTATGGGCTTCCAAATATTCCTTTGCCAATTCCACAAGAACAGCCTTAGCGAAAGGCTTCTTGACGGGAAAGATGTAACTCTGTGAGATGAATTAACAGAACACAGAGGAGTTTCTCAGAAAGCTTCTTTCCAGTTTTGAACCGAAGATATTTCCTTTTTCACCATAGCCCTCTATGGGCTTCCAAATATCCCTTTGCCAATTCCACAAGAACAGCCTTAGCGAAAGGCTTCTTGAAGGGAAAGATGTAACTCTGTGAGATGAATTAACAGAAATCAGAGCAGTTTCTCAGAAAGCTTCTTTCCAGTTTTGAACGGAAGATATTTCCTTTTTCACCATAGCCCTCTATGGGCTTCCAAATATCCCTTTGCCAATTCCACAAGAACAGCCTTAGCGAAAGGCTTCTTGAAGGAAAAGATGTAACTCTGTGAGATGAATTAACAGAACACAGAGCAGTTTCTCAGACAGCTTCTTTCCAGTTTTGAACGGAAGATATTTCCTTTTTCACAATAGCCCTCTATGGGCTTCCAAATATCCCTTTGCCAATTCCACAAGAACAGCCTTAGCGAAAAGCTTCTTGAAGGGAAAGATGTAACTCTGTGAGATGAATTAACAAAACACAGAGCAGTTTCTCAGAAAGCTTCTTTCCAGTTTTGAACGGAAGATATTTCCTTTCTCACCATAGCCCTCTAAGGGCTTCCAAATATCCCTTTGCCAATTCCACAAGAACAGCCTTAGCGAAAGGCTTCTTGAAGGGAAAGATGTAACTCTGTGAGATGGATTAACAGAACACAGAGCAGTTTCTCAGAAAGCTTCTTTCCAGTTTTGAACGGAAGATAGTTCCTTTTTCACCATAGCCCTCTATGGGCTTCCAAGTATCCCTTTGCCAATTCCACAAGAACCCCCTTAGCGAAAGGCTTCTTGAAGGGAAAGATGTAACTCTGTGAGATGAATTAACAGAACACAGAGCAGTTTCTCAGAAAGCTTCCTTCCAGTTTTGAACGGAAGATATTTCCTTTTTCACCATAGCCCTCTATGGGCTTCCAAATATCCCTTTGCCAATTCCACAAGAACAGCCTTAGCGAAAGGCTTCTTGAAGGAAAAGATGTAACTCTGTGAGATGAATTAACAGAACACAGAGCAGTTTCTCAGACAGCTTCTTTCCAGTTTTGAACGGAAGATATTTCCTTTTTCACCATAGCCCTCTATGGGCTTCCAAATATCCCTTTGCCAATTCCACAAGAACAGTCTTAGCGAAAGGCTTCTTGAAGGGAAAGATGTAACTCTGTGAGATGAATTAACAGAACACAGAGCAGTTTCTCAGAAAGCTTCTTTCCAGTTTTGAACGGAAGATATTTCCTTTTTCACCATAGCCCTCTATGGGCTTCCAAATATCCCTTTGCCAATTCCACAAGAACAGCCTTATCGAAAGGCTTCTTGAAGGGAAAGATGTAACTCTGTGAGATGAATTAACAGAACACAGAGCAGTTTCTCAGAAAGCTTCTTTCCAGTTTTGAACGGAAGATATTTCCTTTTTCACCATAGCCCTCTATGGGCTTCCAAATATCCCGTTGCCAATTCCACAAGAACAGCCTTAGCGAAAGGCTTCTTGAAGGGAAAGATGTAACTCTGTGAGATGAATTAACAGAACACAGAGCAGTTTCTCAGAAAGCTTCTTTCCAGTTTTGAACGGAAGATATTTCCTTTTTCACCATAGCCATCTATGGGCTTCCAAATATCCCTTTGCCAATTCCACAAGAACAGCCTTAGCGAAAGGCTTCTTGAAGGGAAAGATGTAACTCTGTGAGATGAATTAACAGAACACAGAGCAGTTTCTCAGAAAGCTTCTTTCCAGTTTTGAACGGAAGATATTTCCTTTTTCACCATAGCCCTCTATGGGCTTCCAAATATCCCTTTGCCAATTCCACAAGAACAGCCTTAGCGAAAGGCTTCTTGAAGGGAAAGATGTAACTCTGTGAGATGAATTAACAGAACACAGAGCAGTTTCTCAGAAAGCTTCTTTCCAGTTTTGAACGGAAGATATTTCCTTTTTCACCATAGCCCTCTATGGGCTTCCAAATATCCCTTTGCCAATTCCACAAGAACAGCCTTAGCGAAAGGCTTCTTGAAGGGAAAGATGTAACTCTGTGAGATGAATTAACAGAACACAGAGCAGTTTCTCAGAAAGCTTCTTTCCAGTTTTGAACGGAAGATATTTCCTTTTTCACCATAGCCCTCTATGGGCTTCCAAATATCCCTTTGCCAATTCCACAAGAACAGCCTTAGCGAAAGGCTTCTTGAAGGGAAAGATGTAACTCTGTGAGATGAATTAACAGAACACAGAGCAGTTTCTCAGAATGCTTCTTTCCAGTTTTGAACGGAAGATATTTCCTTTTTCACCGTAGCCCTCTATGGGCTTCCAAATATCCCTTTGCCAATTCCACAAGAACAGACTTAGCGAAAGGCTTCTTGAAGGGAAAGATGTAACTCTGTGAGATGAATTAACAGAACACAGAGCAGTTTCTCACAAAGCTTCTTTCCAGTTTTGAACGGAAGATATTTCCTTTTTCACCATAGCCCTCTATGGGCTTCCAAATATCCCTTTGCCAATTCCACAAGAACAGCCTTAGCGAAAGGCTTCTTGAAGGGAAAAATGTAACTCTGTGAGATGAATTAACAGAACACAGAGCAGTTTCTCAGAAAGCTTCTTTCCAGTTTTGAACGGAAGATATTTCCTTTTCCACCATAGCCCTCTATGGGCTTCCAAATATCCCTTTGCCAATTCCACAAGAACAGCCTTAGCGAAAGGCTTCTTGAAGGGAAAGATGTAACTCTGTGAGATGAATTAACAGAACACAGAGCAGTTTCTCAGAAAGCTTCTTTCCAGTTTTGAACGGAAGATATTTCCTTTTTCACCATAGCCCTCTATGGGCTTCCAAATATCCCTTTGCCAATTCCACAAGAACAGCCTTAGCGAAAGGCTTCTTGAAGGGAAAGATGTAACTCTGTGAGATGAATTAACAGAACACAGAGGAGTTTCTCAGAAAGCTTCTTTCCAGTTTTGAACGGAAGATATTTCCTTTTTCACCATAGCCCTCTATGGGCTTCCAAATATCCCTTTGCCAATTCCACAAGAACAGCCTTAGCGAAAGGCTTCTTGAAGGGAAAGATGTAACTCTGTGAGATGAATTAACAGAAATCAGAGCAGTTTCTCAGAAAGCTTCTTTCCAGTTTGAACGGAAGATATTTCCTTTTTCACCATAGCCCTCTATGGGCTTCCAAATATCCCTTTGCCAATTCCACAAGAACAGCCTTAGCGAAAGGCTTCTTGAAGGAAAAGATGTAACTCTGTGAGATGAATTAACAGAACACAGAGCAGTTTCTCAGACAGCTTCTTTCCAGTTTTGAACGGAAGATATTTCCTTTTTCACAATAGCCCTCTATGGGCTTCCAAATATCCCTTTGCCAATTCCACAAGAACAGCCTTAGCGAAAAGCTTCTTGAATGGAAAGATGTAACTCTGTGAGATGAATTAACAAAACACAGAGCAGTTTCTCAGAAAGCTTCTTTCCAGTTTTGAACGGAAGATATTTCCTTTTTCAACATAGCCCTCTATGGGCTTCCAAATATCCCTTTGCCAATTCCACAAGAACAGCCTTAGCGAAAGGCTTCTTGAAGGGAAAGATGTAACTCTGTGAGATGGATTAACAGAACACAGAGCAGTTTCTCAGAAAGCTTCTTTCCAGTTTTGAACGGAAGATAGTTCCTTTTTCACCATAGCCCTCTATGGGCTTCCAAGTATCCCTTTGCCAATTCCACAAGAACCCCCTTAGCGAAAGGCTTCTTGAAGGGAAAGATGTAACTCTGTGAGATGAATTAACAGAACACAGAGCAGTTTCTCAGAAAGCTTCTTTCCAGTTTTGAACGGAAGATATTTCTTTTTTCACCATAGCCCTCTATGGGCTTCCAAATATCCCTTTGCCAATTCCACAAGAACAGCCTTAACGAAAGGCTTCTTGAAGGAAAAGATGTAACTCTGTGAGATGAATTAACAGAACACAGAGCAGTTTCTCAGACAGCTTCTTTCCAGTTTTGAACGGAAGATATTTCCTTTTCCACAATAGCCCTCTATGGGCTTCCAAATATCCCTTTGCCAATTACACAAGAACAGCCTTAGCGAAAAGCTTCTTGAAGGGAGAGATGTAACTCTGTGAGATGAATTAACAAAACACCGAGCAGTTTCTCAGAAAGCTTCTTTCCAGTTTTGAACGGAATATATTTCCTTTTTCACCATAGCCCTCTATGGGCTTCCAAATATCCCTTTGCCAATTCCACAAGAACAGCCTTAGCGAAAGGCTTCTTGAAGGGAAAGATGTAACTCTGTGAGATGAATTAACAGAACACAGAGCAGTTTCTCAGAAAGCTTCTTTCCAGTTTTGAACGGAAGATATTTCCTTTTTCACCATAGCCCTCTATGGGCTTCCAAATATCCCTTTGCCAATTCCACAAGAACAGCCTTAGCGAAAGTTTTCTTGAAGGAAAAGATGTAACTCTGTGAGATGAATTAACAGAACACAGAGCAGTTTCTCAGAAAGCTTCTTTCCAGTTTTGAACGGAAGATATTTCCTTTTTCACAATAGCCCTCTATGGGCTTCCAAATATCCCTTTGCCAATTCCACAAGAACAGCCTTAGCGAAAGGCTTCTTGAAGGGAAAGATGTAACTCTGTGAGATGAATTAACAGAACACAGAGCAGTTTCTCAGAAAGCTTCTTTCCAGTTTTGAACGGAAGATATTTCCTTTTTCACCATAGCCCTCTATGGGCTTCCAAATATCCCTTTGCCAATTCCACAAGAACAGCCTTAGCGAAAGGCTTCTTGAAGGGAAAGATGTAACTCTGTGAGATGAATTAACAGAACACAGAGCAGTTTCTCAGAAAGCTTCTTTCCAGTTTTGAACGGAAGATATTTCCTTTTTCACCATAGCCCTCTATGGGCTTCCAAATATCCCTTTGCCAATTCCACAAGAACAGCCTTATCGAAAGGCTTCTTGAAGGGAAAGATGTAACTCTGTGAGATGAATTAACAGAACACAGAGCAGTTTCTCAGAAAGCTTCTTTCCAGTTTTGAACGGAAGATATTTCCTTTTTCACCATAGCCCTCTATGGGCTTCCAAATATCCCGTTGCCAATTCCACAAGAACAGCCTTAGCGAAAGGCTTCTTGAAGGGAAAGATGTAACTCTGTGAGATGAATTAACAGAACACAGAGCAGTTTCTCAGAAAGCTTCTTTCCAGTTTTGAACGTAAGATATTTCCTTTTTCACCATAGCCATCTATGGGCTTCCAAATATCCCTTTGCCAATTCCACAAGAACACCATTAGCGAAAGGCTTCTTGAAGGGAAAGATGTAACTCTGTGAGATGAATTAACAGAACACAGAGCAGTTTCTCAGAAAGCTTCTTTCCAGTTTTGAACGGAAGATATTTCCTTTTTCACCATAGCCCTCTATGGGCTTC
This sequence comes from Chlorocebus sabaeus, assembly GCF_047675955.1. Taxonomy (NCBI): domain Eukaryota; kingdom Metazoa; phylum Chordata; class Mammalia; order Primates; family Cercopithecidae; genus Chlorocebus; species Chlorocebus sabaeus. The sequence continues at coordinate 621,174 of NW_027328236.1, forward strand.
CAAATATCCCTTTGCCAATTCCACAAGAACAGCCTTAGCGAAAGGCTTCTTGAAGGGAAAGATGTAACTCTGTGAGATGAATTAACAGAACACAGAGCAGTTTCTCAGAAAGCTTCTTTCCAGTTTTGAACGGAAGATATTTCCTTTTTCACCATAGCCCTCTATGGGCTTCCAAATATCCCTTTGCCAATTCCACAAGAACAGCCTTAGCGAAAGGCTTCTTGAAGGGAAAGATGTAACTCTGTGAGATGAATTAACGGAACACAGAGCAGTTTCTCAGAAAGCTTCTTTCCAGTTTTGAACGGAAGATATTTCCTTTTTCACCATAGCCCTCTATGGGCTTCCAAATATCCCTTTGCCAATTCCACAAGAACAGCCTTAGCGAAAGGCTTCTTGAAGGGAAAGATGTAACTCTGTGAGATGAATTAACAGAACACAGAGCAGTTTCTCAGAAAGCTTCTTTCCAGTTTTGAACGGAAGATATTTCCTTTTTCACCATAGCCCTCTATGGGCTTCCAAATATCCCTTTGCCAATTCCACAAGAACAGCCTTAGCGAAAGGCTTCTTGAAGGGAAAGATGTAACTCTGTGAGATGAATTAACAGAACACAGAGCAGTTTCTCAGAATGCTTCTTTCCAGTTTTGAACGGAAGATATTTCCTTTTTCACCGTAGCCCTCTATGGGCTTCCAAATATCCCTTTGCCAATTCCACAAGAACAGACTTAGCGAAAGGCTTCTTGAAGGGAAAGATGTAACTCTGTGAGATGAATGAACAGAACACAGAGCAGTTTCTCACAAAGCTTCTTTCCAGTTTTGAACGGAAGATATTTCCTTTTTCACCATAGCCCTCTATGGGCTTCCAAATATCCCTTTGCCAATTCCACAAGAACAGCCTTAGCGAAAGGCTTCTTGAAGGGAAAGATGTAACTCTGTGAGATGAATTAACAGAACACAGAGCAGTTTCTCAGAAAGCTTCTTTCCAGTTTTGAACGGAAGATATTTCCTTTTTCACCATAGCCCTCTATGGGCTTCCAAATATCCCTTTGCCAATTCCACAAGAACAGCCTTAGCGAAAGGCTTCTTGAAGGGAAAGATGTAACTCTGTGAGATGAATTAACAGAACACAGAGGAGTTTCTCAGAAAGCTTCTTTCCAGTTTTGAACGGAAGATATTTCCTTTTTCACCATAGCCCTCTATGGGCTTCCAAATATCCCTTTGCCAATTCCACAAGAACAGCCTTAGCGAAAGGCTTCTTGAAGGGAAAGATGTAACTCTGTGAGATGAATTAACAGAAATCAGAGCAGTTTCTCAGAAAGCTTCTTTCCAGTTTGAACGGAAGATATTTCCTTTTTCACCATAGCCCTCTATGGGCTTCCAAATATCCCTTTGCCAATTCCACAAGAACAGCCTTAGCGAAAGGCTTCTTGAAGGAAAAGATGTAACTCTGTGAGATGAATTAACAGAACACAGAGCAGTTTCTCAGACAGCTTCTTTCCAGTTTTGAACGGAAGATATTTCCTTTTTCACAATAGCCCTCTATGGGCTTCCAAATATCCCTTTGCCAATTCCACAAGAACAGCCTTAGCGAAAAGCTTCTTGAAGGGAAAGATGTAACTCTGTGAGATGAATTAACAAAACACAGAGCAGTTTCTCAGAAAGCTTCTTTCCAGTTTTGAACGGAAGATATTTCCTTTTTCAACATAGCCCTCTATGGGCTTCCAAATATCCCTTTGCCAATTCCACAAGAACAGCCTTAGCGAAAGGCTTCTTGAAGGGAAAGATGTAACTCTGTGAGATGGATTAACAGAACACAGAGCAGTTTCTCAGAAAGCTTCTTTCCAGTTTTGAACGGAAGATAGTTCCTTTTTCACCATAGCCCTCTATGGGCTTCCAAGTATCCCTTTGCCAATTCCACAAGAACCCCCTTAGCGAAAGGCTTCTTGAAGGGAAAGATGTAACTCTGTGAGATGAATTAACAGAACACAGAGCAGTTTCTCAGAAAGCTTCTTTCCAGTTTTGAACGGAAGATATTTCTTTTTTCACCATAGCCCTCTATGGGCTTCCAAATATCCCTTTGCCAATTCCACAAGAACAGCCTTAACGAAAGGCTTCTTGAAGGAAAAGATGTAACTCTGTGAGATGAATTAACAGAACACAGAGCAGTTTCTCAGACAGCTTCTTTCCAGTTTTGAACGGAAGATATTTCCTTTTCCACAATAGCCCTCTATGGGCTTCCAAATATCCCTTTGCCAATTCCACAAGAACAGCCTTAGCGAAAAGCTTCTTGAAGGGAGAGATGTAACTCTGTGAGATGAATTAACAAAACACAGAGCAGTTTCTCAGAAAGCTTCTTTCCAGTTTTGAACGGAATATATTTCCTTTTTCACCATAGCCCTCTATGGGCTTCCAAATATCCCTTTGCCAATTCCACAAGAACAGCCTTAGCGAAAGGCTTCTTGAAGGGAAAGATGTAACTCTGTGAGATGAATTAACAGAACACAGAGCAGTTTCTCAGAAAGCTTCTTTCCAGTTTTGAACGGAAGATATTTCCTTTTTCACCATAGCCCTCTATGGGCTTCCAAATATCCCTTTGCCAATTCCACAAGAACAGCCTTAGCGAAAGTTTTCTTGAAGGAAAAGATGTAACTCTGTGAGATGAATTAACAGAACACAGAGCAGTTTCTCAGAAAGCTTCTTTCCAGTTTTGAACGGAAGATATTTCCTTTTTCACAATAGCCCTCTATGGGCTTCCAAATATCCCTTTGCCAATTCCACAAGAACAGCCTTAGCGAAAGGCTTCTTGAAGGGAAAGATGTAACTCTGTGAGATGAATTAACAGAACACAGAGCAGTTTCTCAGAAAGCTTCTTTCCAGTTTTGAACGGAAGATATTTCCTTTTTCACCATAGCCCTCTATGGGCTTCCAAATATCCCTTTGCCAATTCCACAAGAACAGCCTTAGCGAAAGGCTTCTTGAAGGGAAAGATGTAACTCTGTGAGATGAATTAACAGAACACAGAGCAGTTTCTCAGAAAGCTTCTTTCCAGTTTTGAACGGAAGATATTTCCTTTTTCACCATAGCCCTCTATGGGCTTCCAAATATCCCTTTGCCAATTCCACAAGAACAGCCTTAGCGAAAGACTTCTTGAAGGGAAAGATGTAACTCTGTGAGATGAATTAACAGAACACAGAGCAGTTTCTCAGAAAGCTTCTTTCCAGTTTTGAACGGAAGATATTTCCTTTTTCACCATAGCCCTCTATGGGCTTCCAAATATCCCTTTGCCAATTCCACAAGAACAGCCATAGCGAAAGGCTTCTTGAAGGGAAAGATGTAACTCTGTGAGATGAATTAACAGAACACAGAGCAGTTTCTCAGAAAGCTTCTTTCCAGTTTTGAACGGAAGATATTTCCTTTTTCACCATAGCCCTCTATGGGCTTCCAAATATCCCTTTGCCAATTCCACAAGAACAGCCTTAGCGAAAGGCTTCTTGAAGGAAAAGATGTAACTCTGTGAGTTGAATTAACAGAACACAGAGCAGTTTCTCAGAAAGCTTCTTTCCAGTTTTGAACGGAAGATATTTCCTTTTTCACAATAGCCCTCTATGGTCTTCCAAATATCCCTTTGCCAATTCCACAAGAACAGCCTTAGCGAAAAGCTTCTTGAAGGGAAAGATGTAACTCTGTGAGATGAATTAACAAAACACAGAGCAGTTTCTCAGAAAGCTTCTTTCCAGTTTTGAACGGAAGATATTTCCTTTTACACCAAAGCCCTCTATGGGCTTCCAAATATTCCTTTGCAAATTCCACAAGAACAGCCTTAGCGAAAGGCTTCTTGAAGGGAAAGATGTAACTCTGTGAGATGAATTAACAAAACACAGAGCAGTTTCTCAGAAAGCTTCTTTCCAGTTTTGAACGGAAGATATTTCCTTTTTCACCATAGCCCTCTATGGGCTTCCAAATATCCCTTTGCCAATTCCACAAGAACAGCCTTAGCGAAAGGCTTCTTGAAGGGAAAGATGTAACTCTGTGAGATGAATTAACAGAACACAGAGCAGTTTCTCAGAAAGCTTCTTTCCAGTTTTGAACGGAAGATATTTCTTTTTTCACCATAGCCCTCTATGGGCTTCCAAATATCCCTTTGCCAATTCCACAAGAACAGCCTTAGCGAAAGGCTTCTTGAAGGGAAAGATGTAACTCTGTGAGATGGATTAACAGAACACAATTCAGTTTCTCAGAAAGCTTCTTTCCAGTTTTGAACGGAAGATATTTCCTTTTTCACCATAGCCCTCTATGGTCTTCCAAATATCCCTTTGCCAATTCCACAAGAACAGCCTTAGCGAAAGGCTTCTTGAAGGGAAAGATGTAACTCTGTGAGATGAATTAACAGAACACAGAACAGTTTCTCAGAAAGCTTCTTTCCAGTTTTGAACGGAAGATATTTCCTTTTTCACCATAGCCCTCTATTGGCTTCCAAATATCCCTTTGCCAATTCCACAAGAACAGCCTTAGCGAAAGGCTTCTTGAAGGGAAAGATGTAACTCTGTGAGATGAATTAACAGAACACAGAGCAGTTTCTCAGAAAGCTTCTTTCCAGTTTTGAACGGAAGATATTTCCTTTTTCACCATAGCCCTCTATGGGCTTCCAATTATCCCTTTGCCAATTCCACAACAACAGCCTAAGCGAAAGGCTTCTTGAAGGGAAAGATGTAACTCCGTGAGATGAATTAACAGAACACAGAGCAGTTTCTCAGAAAGCTTCTTTCCAGTGTTGAACGGAAGATATTTCCTTTTTCACCATAGCCCTCTATGGTCTTCCACATATCCCGTTGCCAATTCCACAAGAACAGCCTTAGCGAAAGGCTTCTTGAAGGGAAAGATGTAACTCTGTGAGATGAATTAACAGAACACAGAGCAGTTTCTCAGAAAGCTTCTTTCCAGTTTTGAACGGAAGATATTTCCTTTTTCACCATAGACCTCTATGGGCTTCGAAATATCCCTTTACCAATTCCACAAGAACAGATTAGCGAAAGGCTTCTTGAAGGGAAAGATGTAACTCTGTGCGATGAATTAACAGAACACAGAGTAGTTTCTCAGAAAGCTTCTTTCCAGTTTTGAACGGAAGATATTTCCTTTTTCACCATAGCCCTCTAAGGGCTTCCAAATATAACTTTGCCAATTCCACAAGAACAGCCTTAGCGAAAGGCTTCTTGAAGGGAAAGATGTAACTCTGTGAGATGAATTAACAGAACACAAACAGTTTCTCAGAAAGCTTCTTTCCAGTATTTAAATGAAGTTATTTCCTTTTTCACCATAGCCCTCTAAGGGCTTCCAAATATCACATTGCCAATTCCACAAGAACAACCTTAGCGAAAGGATTCTTGAAGGAAAAGATGTATCCCTGTGAGACGGATTAACAGAACAAAATGCAGTTTCAAAAAAGCTTCTTTCCAGTTTTTAACGGAAGATATTTCCTTTTTCACCATAGCCCTCTATGGGCTTCCAAATATCCCTTTGCCAATTCCACAAGAACAGCCTTAGCGAAAGGCTTCTTGAAGGGAAAGATGTAACACTGTGAGATGAATTAACAGAACACAGAGCAGTTTCTCAGAAAGCTTCTTTCCAGTTTTGAACGGAAGATATTTCCTTTTTCACCATAGCCCTCTATGGGCTTCCAAATATCCCTTTGCCAATTCCACAAGAACAGCCTTAGCGAAAGGCTTCTTCAAGGGATAGATGTAACTCTGTGAGATGAATTAACAGAACACAGAGCAGTTTCTCAGAAAGCTTCTTTCCAGTTTTGAACGGAAGATATTTCCTTTTTCACCATAGCCCTCTAAGGGCTTCCAAATATCCCTTTGCCAATTCCACAAGAACAGCCTTAGCGAAAGGTTTCTTGAAGGAAAAGATGTAACTCTGTGAGATGAATTAACAGAACACAGAGCAGTTTCTCAGACAGCTTCTTTCCAGTTTTGAACGGAAGATATTTCCTTTTTCACAATAGCCCTCTATGGGCTTTCAAATATCCCTTTGCCAATTCCACAAGAACAGCCTTAGCGAAAAGCTTCTTGAAGAGAAAGATGTAACTCTGTGAGATGAATTAACAAAACACAGAGCAGTTTCTCAGAAAGTTTCTTTCCAGTTTTGAACGGAAGATATTTCCTTTTTCACCATAGCCCTCTATGGGCTTCCAAATATTCCTTTGCCAATTCCACAAGAACAACCTTAGCGAAAGGCTTCTTGAAGGGAAAGATGTAACTCTGTGAGATGAATTAACAGAACACAGAGCAGTTTCTCAGAAAGCTTCTTTCCAGTTTTGAACGGAAGATATTTCCTTTTTCACCATAGCCCTCTATGGGCTTCCAAATATCCCTTTGCCAATTCCACAAGAACAGCCTTAGCGAAAGGCTTCTTGAAGGGAAAGATGTAACTCTGTGAGATGAATTAACAGAACACAGAGCAGTTTCTCAGAAAGCTTCTTTCCAGTTTTGAACGGAAGATATTTCCTTTTTCACCATAGCCCTCTATGGGCTTCCAAATATCCCTTTGCCAATTCCACAAGAACAGCCTTAGCGAAAGGCTTCTTGAAGGGAAAGATGTAACTCTGTGAGATGAATTAACAGAACACAGAGCAGTTTCTCAGAAAGCTTCTTTCCAGTTTTGAACGGAAGATATTTCCTTTTTCACCATAGCCCTCTATGGGCTTCCAAATATCCCTTTGCCAATTCCACAAGAACAGCCTTAGCGAAAGACTTCTTGAAGGGAAAGATGTAACTCTGTGAGATGAATTAACAGAACACAGAGCAGTTTCTCAGAAAGCTTCTTTCCAGTTTTGAACGGAAGATAGTTCCTTTTTCACCATAGCCCTCTATGGGCTTCCAAATATCCCTTTGCCAATTCCACAAGAACAGCATTAGCGAAAGGCTTTTTGAAGGGAAAGATGTAACTCTGTGAGATGAATTAACAGAACACAGAGCAGTTTCTCAGAAAGCTTCTTTCCAGTTTTGAACGGAAGATATTTCCTTTTTCACCATAGCCCTCTATGGGCTTCCAAATATCCCTTTGCCAATTCCACAAGAACAGCCTTAGCGAAAGGCTTCTTGAAGGAAAAGATGTAACTCTGTGAGATGAATTAACAGAACACAGAGCAGTTTCTCAGAAAGCTTCCTTCCAGTTTTGAACGGAAGATATTTCCTTTTTCACCATAGCCCTCTATGGGCTTCCAAATATCCCTTTGCCAATTCCACAAGAACAGCCTTAGCGAAAGGCTTCTTGAAGGAAAAGATGTAACTCTGTGAGATGAATTAACAGAACACAGAGCAGTTTCTCAGACAGCTTCTTTCCAGTTTTGAACGGAAGATATTTCCTTTTTCACAATAGCCCTCTATGGGCTTCCAAATATCCCTTTGCCAATTCCACAAGAACAGCCTTAGCGAAAGGCTTCTTGAAGGGAAAGATGTAACTCTGTGAGATGGATTAACAGAACACAGAGCAGTTTCTCAGAAAGATTCTTTCCAGTGTTGAACGGAAGATAGTTCCTTTTTCACCATAGCCCTCTATGGGCTTCCAAATACCCCTTTGCCAATTCCACAAGAACAGCCTTAGCGAAAGGCTTCTTGAAGGGAAAGATGTAACTCTCTGAGATGAATTAACAGAACACAGAGCAGTTTCTCAGAAAGCTTCTTTCCAGTTTTGAACGGAAGATATTTCCTTTTTCACCATAGCCCTCTATGGGCTTCCAAATATCCCTTTGCCAATTCCACAAGAACAGCCTTAGCGAAAGGCTTCTTGAAGGGAAAGATGTAACTCTGTGAGATGAATTAACAGAAATCAGAGCAGTTTCTCAGAAAGCTTCTTTCCAGTTTTGAACGGAAGATATTTCCTTTTTCACCATAGCCCTCTATGGGCTTCCAAATATCCCTTTGCCAATTCCACAAGAACAGCCTTAGCGAAAGGCTTCTTCAAGGGAAAGATGTAACTCTGTGAGATGAATTAACAGAACACAGAGCAGTTTCTCAGACAGCTTCTTTCCAGTTTTGAACGGAAGATATTTCCTTTTTCACAATAGCCCTCTATGGGCTTCCAAATATCCCTTTGCCAATTCCACAAGAACAGCCTTAGCGAAAAGCTTCTTGAAGGGAAAGATGTAACTCTGTGAGATGAATTAACAGAACACAGAGCAGTTTCTCAGAAAGCTTCTTTCCAGTTTTGAACGGAAGATATTTCCTTTTTCACCATAGCCCTCTATGGGCTTCCAAATATCCCTTTGCCAATTCCACAAGAACAGCCTTAGCGAAAGGCTTCTTGAAGGGAAAGATGTAACTCTGTGAGATGAATTAACAGAACACAGAGCAGTTTCTCAGAAAGCTTCTTTCCAGTTTTGAACGGAAGATATTTCCTTTTTCACCATAGCCCTCTATGGGCTTCCAAATATCCCTTTGCCAATTCCACAAGAACAGCCTTAGCGAAAGGCTTCTTGAAGGGAAAGATGTAACTCTGTGAGATGGATTAACAGAACACAGAGCAGTTTCTCAGAAAGCTTCCTTCCAGTTTTGAACGGAAGATATTTCCTTTTTCACCATAGCCCTCTATGGGCTTCCAAATATCCCTTTGCCAATTCCACAAGAACAGCCTTAGCGAAAGGCTTCTTGAAGGAAAAGATGTAACTCTGTGAGATGAATTAACAGAACACAGAGCAGTTTCTCAGACAGCTTCTTTCCAGTTTTGAACGGAAGATATTTCCTTTTTCACAATAGCCCTCTATGGGCTTCCAAATATCCCTTTGCCAATTCCACAAGAACAGCCTTAGCGAAAGGCTTCTTGAAGGGAAAGATGTAACTCTGTGAGATGGATTAACAGAACACAGAGCAGTTTCTCAGAAAGATTCTTTCCAGTTTTGAACGGAAGATAGTTCCTTTTTCACCATAGCCCTCTATGGGCTTCCAAATATCCCTTTGCCAATTCCACAAGAACAGCCTTAGCGAAAGGCTTCTTGAAGGGAAAGATGTAACTCTCTGAGATGAATTAACAGAACACAGAGCAGTTTCTCAGAAAGCTTCTTTCCAGTTTTGAACGGAAGATATTTCCTTTTTCACCATAGCCCTCTATGGGCTTCCAAATATCCCTTTGCCAATTCCACAAGAACAGCCTTAGCGAAAGGCTTCTTGAAGGGAAAGATGTAACTCTGTGAGATGAATTAACAGAAATCAGAGCAGTTTCTCAGAAAGCTTCTTTCCAGTTTTGAACGGAAGATATTTCCTTTTTCACCATAGCCCTCTATGGGCTTCCAAATATCCCTTTGCCAATTCCACATAAACAGCCTTAGCGAAAGGCTTCTTCAAGGAAAAGATGTAACTCTGTGAGATGAATTAACAGAACACAGAGCAGTTTCTCAGACAGCTTCTTTCCAGTTTTGAACGGAAGATATTTCCTTTTTCACAATAGCCCTCTATGGGCTTCCAAATATCCCTTTGCCAATTCCACAAGAACAGCCTTAGCGAAAAGCTTCTTGAAGGGAAAGATGTAACTCTGTGAGATGAATTAACAAAACACAGAGCAGTTTCTCAGAAAGCTTCTTTCCAGTTTTGAACGGAAGATATTTCCTTTTTCACAATAGCCCTCTATGGGCTTCCAAATATCCCTTTGCCAATTCCACAAGAACAGCCTTAGCGAAAGGCTTCTTGAAGGAAAAGATGTAACTCTGTGAGATGAATTAACAGAACACGGAGCAGTTTCTCAGACAGCTTCTTTCCAGTTTTGAACGGAAGATATTTCCTTTTTCACCATTGCCCTCTATGGGCTTCCAAATATCCCTTTGCCAATTCCACAAGAACAGCCTTAGCGAAAAGCTTCTTGAAGGGAAAGATGTAACTCTGTGAGATGAATTAACAAAACACAGAGCAGTTTCTCAGAAAGCTTCTTTCCAGTTTTGAACGGAAGATATTTCCTTTTTCACCATAGCCCTCTATGGGCTTCCAAATATCCCTTTGCCAATTCCACAAGAACAGCCTTAGCGAAAGGCTTCTTGAAGGGAAAGATGTAACTCTGTGAGATGAATGAACAGAACACAGAGCAGTTTCTCAGAAAGCTTCTTTCCAGTTTTGAACGGAAGATATTTCCTTTTTCACCATAGCCCACTATGGGCTTCCAAATATCCCTTTGCCAATTCCAGAAGAACAGCCTTAGCGAAAGGCTTCTTGAAGGGAAAGATGTAACTCTGTGAGATGAATTAACAGAACACAGAGCAGTTTCTCAGAAAGCTTCTTTCCAGTTTTGAACGGAAGATATTTCCTTTTTCACCATAGCCCTCTATGGGCTTCCAAATATCCCTTTGCCAATTCCACAAGAACAGCCTTAGCGAAAGGCTTCTTGAAGGGAAAGATGTAACTCTGTGAGATGAATTAACAGAACACAGAGCAGTTTCTCAGAAAGCTTCTTTCCAGTTTTGAACGCAAGATATTTCCTTTTTCACCATAGCCCTCTATGGGCTTCCAATATCCCTTTGCCAATTCCACAAGAACAGCCTTAGCGAAAGGCTTCTTGAAGGGAAAGATGTAACTCTGTGTGATGAATTAACAGAACACAGAGCAGTTTCTCAGAAAGCTTCTTTCCAGTTTTGAACGGAAGATATTTCCTTTTTCACCATAGCCCTCTATGGGCTTCCAAATATCCCTTTGCCAATTCCACAAGAACAGCCTTAGCGAAAGGCTTCTTTAAGGGAAAGATGTAACTCAGTGAGATGAATTAACAGAACACAGAGCAGTTTCTCAGAAAGCTTCTTTCCAGTTTTGAACGAAGATATTTCCTTTTTCACCATAGCCCTCTATGGTCTTCCAAATATCCCTTTTCCAATTCCACAAGATCAGACTTAGCGAAAGGCTTCTTGAAGGGAAAGATGTAACTCTGTGAGATGAATTAACAGAACACAGAGCAGTTTCTCAGAAAGCTTCCTTCCAGTTTTGAACGGAAGATATTTCCTTTTTCACCATAGCCCTCTATGGGCTTCCAAATATCCCTTTGCCAATTCCACAAGAACAGCCTTAGCGAAAGGCTTCTTGAAGGGAAAGATGTAACTCTGTGAGATGGATTAACAGAACACAGAGCAGTTTCTCAGAAAGCTTCTTTCCAGTTTTGAACGGAAGATAGTTCCTTTTTCACCATAGCCCTCTATGGGCTTCCAAATATCCCTTTGCCAATTCCACAAGAACAGCCTTAGCGAAAGGCTTTTTGAAGGGAAAGATGTAACTCTGTGAGATGAATTAACAGAACCCAGAGCAGTTTCTCAGAAAGCTTCTTTCCAGTTTTGAACGGAAGATATTTCCTTTTTCACCATAGCCCTCTATGGGCTTCCAAATATCCCTTTGCCAATTCCACAAGAACAGCCTTAGCGAAAGGCTTCTTGAAGGAAAAGATGTAACTCCGTGAGATGAATTAACAGAACACAGAGCAGTTTCTCAGACAGCTTCTTTCCAGTTTTGAACGGAAGATATTTCCTTTTTCACAATAGCCCTCTATGGGCTTCCAAATATCCCTTTGCCAATTCCACAAGAACAGCCTTAGCGAAAAGCTTCTTGAAGGGAAAGATGTAACTCTGTGAGATGAATTAACAAAACGCAGAGCAGTTTCTCAGAAAGCTTCTTTCCAGTTTTGAACGGAAGATATTTCCTTTTTCACCATAGCCCTCTATGGGCTTCCAAATATCCCTTTGCCAATTCCACAAGAACAGCCTTAGCGAAAGGCTTCTTGAAGGGAAAGATGTAACGCTGTGAGATGAATTAACAGAACACAGAGCAGTTTCTCAGAAAGCTTCTTTCCAGTTTTGAACGGAAGATATATCCTTTTTCACCATAGCCCTCTATGGGCTTCCAAATATCCCTTTGCCAATTCCACAAGAACAGCCTTAGCGAAAGGCTTCTTGAAGGAAAAGATGTAACTCCGTGAGATGAATTAACAGAACACAGAGCAGTTTCTCAGAAAGCTTCTTTCCAGTTTTGAACGGAAGATATTTCCTTTTTCACAATAGCCCTCTATGGGCTTCCAAATATCCCTTTGCCAATTCCACAAGAACAGCCTTAGCGAAAAGCTTCTTGAAGGGAAAGATGTAACTCTGTGAGATGAATTAACAAAACACAGAGCAGTTTCTCAGAAAGCTTCTTTCCAGTTTTGAACGGAAGATATTTCCTTTTTCACCATAGCCCTCTATGGGCTTCCAAATATTCCTTTGCAAATTCCACAAGAACAGCCTTAGCGAAAGGCTTCTTGAAGGGAAAGATGTAACTCTGTGAGATGAATTAACAAAACACAGAGCAGTTTCTCAGAAAGCTTCTTTCCAGTTTTGAACGGAAGATATTTCCTTTTTCACCATAGCCCTCAATGGGCTTCCAAATATCCCTTTGCCAATTCCACAAGAACAGCCTTAGCGAAAGGCTTCTTGAAGGGAAAGATGTAACTCTGTGAGATGAATTAACAGAACACAGAGCAGTTTCTCAGAAAGCTTCTTTCCAGTTTTGAATGGAAGATATTTCCTTTTTCACCATAGACCTCTATGGGCTTCCAAATATCCCTTTGCCAATTCCACAAGAACAGCCTTAGCGAAAGGCTTCTTGAAGGGAAAGATGTAACTCTGTGAGATGAATTAACAGAACACAGAGCAGTTTCTCAGAAAGCTTCTTTCCAGTTTTGAACGGAAGATATTTCCTTTTTCACCATAGCCCTCTATGGGCTTCCAATTATCCCTTTGCCAATTCCACAACAACAGCCTAAGCGAAAGGCTTCTTGAAGGGAAAGATGTAACTCCGTGAGATGAATTAACAGAACACAGAGCAGTTTCTCAGAAAGCTTCTTTCCAGTGTTGAACGGAAGATATTTCCTTTTTCACCATAGCCCTCTATGGTCTTCCACATATCCCGTTGCCAATTCCACAAGAACAGCCTTAGCGAAAGGCTTCTTGAAGGGAAAGATGTAACTCTCTGAGATGAATTAACAGAACACAGAGCAGTTTCTCAGAAAGCTTCTTTCCAGTTTTGAACGGAAGATATTTCCTTTTTCACCATAGACCTCTATGGGCTTCGAAATATCCCTTTACCAATTCCACAAGAACAGATTAGCGAAAGGCTTCTTGAAGGGAAAGATGTAACTCTGTGCGATGAATTAACAGAACACAGAGTAGTTTCTCAGAAAGCTTCTTTCCAGTTTTGAACGGAAGATATTTCCTTTTTCACCATAGCCCTCTAAGGGCTTCCAAATATAACTTTGCCAATTCCACAAGAACAGCCTTAGCGAAAGGCTTCTTGAAGGGAAAGATGTAACTCTGTGAGATGAATTAACAGAACACAAACAGTTTCTCAGAAAGCTTCTTTCCAGTGTTTAAATGAAGTTATTTCCTTTTTCACCATAGCCCTCTAAGGGCTTCCAAATATCACATTGCCAATTCCACAAGAACAACCTTAGCGAAAGGATTCTTGAAGGAAAAGATGTATCCCTGTGAGACGGATTAACAGAACAAAATGCAGTTTCAAAAAGCTTCTTTCCAGTTTTTAACGGAAGATATTTCCTTTTTCACCATAGCCCTCTATGGGCTTCCAAATATCCCTTTGCCAATTCCACAAGAACAGCCTTAGCGAAAGGCTTCTTGAAGGGAAAGATGTAACACTGTGAGATGAATTAACAGAACACAGAGCAGTTTCTCAGAAAGCTTCTTTCCAGTTTTGAACGGAAGATATTTCCTTTTTCACCATAGCCCTCTATGGGCTTCCAAATATCCCTTTGCCAATTCCACAAGAACAGCCTTAGCGAAAGGCTTCTTCAAGGGATAGATGTAACTCTGTGAGATGAATTAACAGAACACAGAGCAGTTTCTCAGAAAGCTTCTTTCCAGTTTTGAACGGAAGATATTTCCTTTTTCACCATAGCCCTCTATGGGCTTCCAAATATCCCTTTGCCAATTCCACAAGAACAGCCTTAGCGAAAGGTTTCTTGAAGGAAAAGATGTAACTCTGTGAGATGAATTAACAGAACACAGAGCAGTTTCTCAGACAGCTTCTTTCCAGTTTTGAACGGAAGATATTTCCTTTTTCACCATAGCCCTCTATGGGCTTTCAAATATCCCTTTGCCAATTCCACAAGAACAGCCTTAGCGAAAAGCTTCTTGAAGAGAAAGATGTAACTCTGTGAGATGAATTAACAAAACACAGAGCAGTTTCTCAGAAAGTTTCTTTCCAGTTTTGAACGGAAGATATTTCCTTTTTCACCATAGCCCTCTATGGGCTTCCAAATATTCCTTTGCCAATTCCACAAGAACAGCCTTAGCGAAAGGCTTCTTGAAGGGAAAGATGTAACTCTGTGAGATGAATTAACAGAACACAGAGCAGTTTCTCAGAAAGCTTCTTTCCAGTTTTGAACGGAAGATATTTCCTTTTTCACCATAGCCCTCTATGGGCTTCCAAATATCCCTTTTCCAATTCCACAAGAACAGCCTTAGCGAAAGGCTTCTTGAAGGGAAAGATGTAACTCTGTGAGATGAATTAACAGAACACAGAGCAGTTTCTCAGAAAGCTTCTTTCCAGTTTTGAACGGAAGATATTTCCTTTTTCACCATAGCCCTCTATGGGCTTCCAAATATCCCTTTGCCAATTCCACAAGAACAGCCTTAGCGAAAGGCTTCTTGAAGGGAAAGATGTAACTCTGTGAGATGAATTAACAGAACACAGAGCAGTTTCTCAGAAAGCTTCTTTCCAGTTTTGAACGGAAGATATTTCCTTTTTCACCATAGCCCTCTATGGGCTTCCAAATATCCCTTTGCCAATTCCACAAGAACAGCCTTAGCGAAAGACTTCTTGAAGGGAAAGATGTAACTCTGTGAGATGAATTAACAGAACACAGAGCAGTTTCTCAGAAAGCTTCTTTCCAGTTTTGAACGGAAGATATTTCCTTTTTCACCATAGCCCTCTATGGGCTTCCAAATATCCCTTTGCCAATTCCACAAGAACAGCCTTAGCGAAAGGCTTATTGAAGGGAAAGATGTAACTCTGTGAGATGAATTAACAGAACACAGAGCAGTTTCTCAGAAAGCTTCTTTCCAGTTTTGAACGGAAGATATTTCCTTTTTCACCACAGCCCTCTATGGGCTTCCAAATATCCCTTTGCCAATTCCACAAGAACAGCCTTAGCGAAAGGCTTCTTGAAGGGAAAGATGTAACTCTGTGAGATGGATTAACAGAACACAGAGCAGTTTCTCAGAAAGCTTCTTTCCAGTTTTGAACGGAAGATATTTCCTTTTTCACCATAGCCCTCTATGGGCTTCCAAATATCCCTTTGCCAATTCCACAAGAACAGCCTTAGCGAAAGGCTTCTTGAAGGGAAAGATGTAACTCTGTGAGATGGATTAACAGAACACAGAGCAGTTTCTCAGAAAGCTTCTTTCCAGTTTTGAACGGAAGATAGTTCCTTTTTCACCATAGCCCTCTATGGGCTTCCAAATATCCCTTTGCCAATTCCACAAGAACAGCATTAGCGAAAGGCTTTTTGAAGGGAAAGATGTAACTCTGTGAGATGAATTAACAGAACACAGAGCAGTTTCTCAGAAAGCTTCTTTCCAGTTTTGAACGGAAGATATTTCCTTTTTCACCATAGCCCTCTATGGGCTTCCAAATATCCCTTTGCCAATTCCACAAGAACAGCCTTAGCGAAAGGCTTCTTGAAGGAAAAGATGTAACTCTGTGAGATGAATTAACAGAACACAGAGCAGTTTCTCAGAAAGCTTCCTTCCAGTTTTGAACGGAAGATATTTCCTTTTTCACCATAGCCCTCTATGGGCTTCCAAATATCCCTTTGCCAATTCCACAAGAACAGCCTTAGCGAAAGGCTTCTTGAAGGAAAAGATGTAACTCTGTGAGATGAATTAACAGAACACAGAGCAGTTTCTCAGACAGCTTCTTTCCAGTTTTGAACGGAAGATATTTCCTTTTTCACAATAGCCCTCTATGGGCTTCCAAATATCCCTTTGCCAATTCCACAAGAACAGCCTTAGCGAAAGGCTTCTTGAAGGGAAAGATGTAACTCTGTGAGATGGATTAACAGAACACAGAGCAGTTTCTCAGAAAGATTCTTTCCAGTTTTGAACGGAAGATAGTTCCTTTTTCACCATAGCCCTCTATGGGCTTCCAAATATCCCTTTGCCAATTCCACAAGAACAGCCTTAGCGAAAGGCTTCTTGAAGGGAAAGATGTAACTCTCTGAGATGAATTAACAGAACACAGAGCAGTTTCTCAGAAAGCTTCTTTCCAGTTTTGAACGGAAGATATTTCCTTTTTCACCATAGCCCTCTATGGGCTTCCAAATATCCCTTTGCCAATTCCACAAGAACAGCCTTAGCGAAAGGCTTCTTGAAGGGAAAGATGTAACTCTGTGAGATGAATTAACAGAAATCAGAGCAGTTTCTCAGAAAGCTTCTTTCCAGTTTTGAACGGAAGATATTTCCTTTTTCACCATAGCCCTCTATGGGCTTCCAAATATCCCTTTGCCAATTCCACATAAACAGCCTTAGCCAAAGGCTTCTTCAAGGAAAAGATGTAACTCTGTGAGATGAATTAACAGAACACAGAGCAGTTTCTCAGACAGCTTCTTTCCAGTTTTGAACGGAAGATATTTCCTTTTTCACAATAGCCCTCTATGGGCTTCCAAATATCCCTTTGCCAATTCCACAAGAACAGCCTTAGCGAAAAGCTTCTTGAAGGGAAAGATGTAACTCTGTGAGATGAATTAACAAAACACAGAGCAGTTTCTCAGAAAGCTTCTTTCCAGTTTTGAACGGAAGATATTTCCTTTTTCACCATAGCCCTCTATGGGCTTCCAAATATCCCTTTGCCAATTCCACAAGAACAGCCTTAGCGAAAGGCTTCTTGAAGGAAAAGATGTAACTCTGTGAGATGAATTAACAGAACACGGAGCAGTTTCTCAGACAGCTTCTTTCCAGTTTTGAACGGAAGATATTTCCTTTTTCACCATTGCCCTCTATGGGCTTCCAAATATCCCTTTGCCAATTCCACAAGAACAGCCTTAGCGAAAAGCTTCTTGAAGGGAAAGATGTAACTCTGTGAGATGAATTAACAAAACACAGAGCAGTTTCTCAGAAAGCTTCTTTCCAGTTTTGAACGGAAGATATTTCCTTTTTCACCATAGCCCTCTATGGGCTTCCAAATATCCCTTTGCCAATTCCACAAGAACAGCCTTAGCGAAAGGCTTCTTGAAGGGAAAGATGTAACTCTGTGAGATGAATGAACAGAACACAGAGCAGTTTCTCAGAAAGCTTCTTTCCAGTTTTGAACGGAAGATATTTCCTTTTTCACCATAGCCCACTATGGGCTTCCAAATATCCCTTTGCCAATTCCACAAGAACAGCCTTAGCGAAAGGCTTCTTGAAGGGAAAGATGTAACTCTGTGAGATGAATTAACAGAACACAGAGCAGTTTCTCAGAAAGCTTCTTTCCAGTTTTGAACGGAAGATATTTCCTTTTTCACCATAGCCCTCTATGGGCTTCCAAATATCCCTTTGCCAATTCCACAAGAACAGCCTTAGCGAAAGGCTTCTTGAAGGGAAAGATGTAACTCTGTGAGATGAATTAACAGAACACAGAGCAGTTTCTCAGAAAGCTTCTTTCCAGTTTTGAACGCAAGATATTTCCTTTTTCACCATAGCCCTCTATGGGCTTCCAATATCCCTTTGCCAATTCCACAAGAACAGCCTTAGCGAAAGGCTTCTTGAAGGGAAAGATGTAACTCTGTGTGATGAATTAACAGAACACAGAGCAGTTTCTCAGAAAGCTTCTTTCCAGTTTTGAACGGAAGATATTTCCTTTTTCACCATAGCCCTCTATGGGCTTCCAAATATCCCTTTGCCAATTCCACAAGAACAGCCTTAGCGAAAGGCTTCTTTAAGGGAAAGATGTAACTCTGTGAGATGAATTAACAGAACACAGAGCCGTTTCTCAGAAAGCTTCTTTCCAGTTTTGAACGAAGATATTTCCTTTTTCACCATAGCCCTCTATGGTCTTCCAAATATCCCTTTTCCAATTCCACAAGATCAGACTTAGCGAAAGGCTTCTTGAAGGGAAAGATGTAACTCTGTGAGATGAATTAACAGAACACAGAGCAGTTTCTCAGAAAGCTTCTTTCCAGTTTTGAACGGAAGATATTTCCTTTTTCACCATAGCCCTCTATGGGCTTCCAAATATCCCTTTGCAAATTCCACAAGAACAGCCTTAGCGAAAGGCTTCTTGAAGGGAAAGATGTAACTCTGTGAGATGGATTAACAGAACACAGAGCAGTTTGTCAGAAAGCTTCTTTCCAGTTTTGAACGGAAGATAGTTCCTTTTTCACCATAGCCCTCTATGGGCTTCCAAATATCCCTTTGCCAATTCCACAAGAACAGCCTTAGCGAAAGGCTTTTTGAAGGGAAAGATGTAACTCTGTGAGATGAATTAACAGAACCCAGAGCAGTTTCTCAGAAAGCTTCTTTCCCGTTTTGAACGGAAGATATTTCCTTTTTCACCATAGCCCTCTATGGGCTTCCAAATATCCCTTTGCCAATTCCACAAGAACAGCCTTAGCGAAAGGCTTCTTGAAGGGAAAGATGTAACTCTGTGAGATGGATTAACAGAACACAGAGCAGTTTCTCAGAAAGCTTCTTTCCAGTTTTGAACGGAAGATATTTCCTTTTTCACAATAGCCCTCTATGGTCTTCCAAATATCCCTTTGCCAATTCCACAAGAACAGCCTTAGCGAAAAGCTTCTTGAAGGGAAAGATGTAACTCTGTGAGATGAATTAACAAAACACAGAGCAGTTTCTCAGAAAGCTTCTTTCCAGTTTTGAACGGAAGATATTTCCTTTTTCACCAAAGCCCTCTATGGGCTTCCAAATATCCCTTTGCCAATTCCACAAGAACAGCCTTAGCGAAAGGCTTCTTGAAGGAAAAGATGTAACTCTGTGAGATGAATTAACAGAACACAGAGCAGTTTCTCAGACAGCTTCTTTCCAGTTTTGAACGGAAGATATTTCCTTTTTCACAATAGCCCTCTATGGGCTTCCAAATATCCCTTTGCCAATTCCACAAGAACAGCCTTAGCGAAAGGCTTCTTGAAGGGAAAGATGTAACTCTGTGAGATGGATTAACAGAACACAGAGCAGTTTCTCAGAAAGATTCTTTCCAGTTTTGAACGGAAGATAGTTCCTTTTTCACCATAGCCCTCTATGGGCTTCCAAATATCCCTTTGCCAATTCCACAAGAACAGCCTTAGCGAAAGGCTTCTTGAAGGGAAAGATGTAACTCTCTGAGATGAATTAACAGAACACAGAGCAGTTTCTCAGAAAGCTTCTTTCCAGTTTTGAACGGAAGATATTTCCTTTTTCACCATAGCCCTCTATGGGCTTCCAAATATCCCTTTGCCAATTCCACAAGAACAGCCTTAGCGAAAGGCTTCTTGAAGGGAAAGATGTAACTCTGTGAGATGGATTAACAGAACACAGAGCAGTTTCTCAGAAAGCTTCTTTCCAGTTTTGAACGGAAGATATTTCCTTTTTCACAATAGCCCTCTATGGTCTTCCAAATATCCCTTTGCCAATTCCACAAGAACAGCCTTAGCGAAAAGCTTCTTGAAGGGAAAGATGTAACTCTGTGAGATGAATTAACAAAACACAGAGCAGTTTCTCAGAAAGCTTCTTTCCAGTTTTGAACGGAAGATATTTCCTTTTTCACCAAAGCCCTCTATGGGCTTCCAAATATCCCTTTGCCAATTCCACAAGAACAGCCTTAGCGAAAGGCT
The DNA here is from genome assembly GCF_047675955.1 of Chlorocebus sabaeus. Lineage (NCBI taxonomy): Eukaryota > Metazoa > Chordata > Mammalia > Primates > Cercopithecidae > Chlorocebus > Chlorocebus sabaeus. The sequence continues at coordinate 640,989 of NW_027328236.1, forward strand.
TCTTGAAGGGAAAGATGTAACTCTGTGAGATGAATTAACAGAACACAGAGCAGTTTCTCAGAAAGCTTCTTTCCAGTTTTGAACGGAAGATATTTCCTTTTTCACCATAGCCCTCTATGGGCTTCCAAATATCCCTTTGCCAATTCCACAAGAACAGCCTTAGCGAAAGGCTTCTTGAAGGGAAAGATGTAACTCTGTGAGATGAATTAACAGAACACAGAGCAGTTTCTCAGAAAGCTTCTTTCCAGTTTTGAACGGAAGATATTTCCTTTTTCACCATAGCCCTCTATGGGCTTCCTAATATCCCTTTGCCAATTCCACAAGAACAGCGTTATCGAAAGGCTTCTTGAAGGGAAAGATGTAACTCTGTGAGATGAATTAACAGAACACAGAGCAGTTTCTCAGAAAGCTTCTTTCCAGTTTTGAACGGAAGATATTTCCTTTTTCACCATAGCCCTCTATGGGCTTCCAAATATCCCTTTGCCAATTCCACAAGAACAGCCTTAGCGAAAGGATTGTTGAAGGGAAAGATGTAACTCTGTGAGATGAATTAACAGAACACAGAGCAGTTTCTCAGAAAGCTTCTTTCCAGTTTTGAACGGAAGATATTTCCTTTTTCACCATAGCCCTCTATGGGCTTCCAAATATCCCTTTGCCAATTCCACAAGAACAGCCTTAGCGAAAGGCTTCTTGAAGGGAAAGATGTAACTCTGTGAGATGAATTAACAGAACACAGAGCAGTTTCTCAGAAAGCTTCTTTCCAGTTTTGAACGGAAGATATTTCCTTTTTCACAATAGCCCTCTATGGTCTTCCAAATATCCCTTTGCCAATTCCACAAGAACAGCCTTAGCGAAAAGCTTCTTGAAGGGAAAGATGTAACTCTGTGAGATGAATTAACAAAACACAGAGCAGTTTCTCAGAAAGCTTCTTTCCAGTTTTGAACGGAAGATATTTCCTTGTTCACCAAAGCCCTCTATGGGCTTCCAAATATTCCTTTGCAAATTCCACAAGAACAGCCTTAGCGAAAGGCTTCTTGAAGGGAAAGATGTAACTCTGTGAGATGAATTAACAAAACACAGAGCAGTTTCTCAGAAAGCTTCTTTCCAGTTTTGAACGGAAGATATTTCCTTTTTCACCATAGCCCTCTATGGGCTTCCAAATATCCCTTTGCCAATTCCACAAGAACAGCCTTAGCGAAAGGCTTCATGAAGGGAAAGATGTAACTCTGTGAGATGAATTAACAGAACACAGAGCAGTTTCTCAGAAAGCTTCTTTCCAGTTTTGAATGGAAGATATTTCTTTTTTCACCATAGCCCTCTATGGGCTTCCAAATATCCCTTTGCCAATTCCACAAGAACAGCGTTAGCGAAAGGCTTCTTGAAGGGAAACATGTAACTCTGTGAGATGAATTAACAGAACACAGAGCAGTTTCTCAGAAAGCTTCTTTCCAGTTTTGAACGGAAGATATTTCCTTTTTCACCATAGCCCTCTATGGGCTTCCAAATATCCCTTTGCCAATTCCACAAGAACAGCCTTAGAGAAAGGCTTCTTGAAGGGAAAGATGTAACTCTGTGAGATGGATTAACAGAACACAGAGCAGTTTCTCAGAAAGCTTCTTTCCAGTTTTGAAGGGAAGATAGTTCCTTTTTCACCATAGCCCTCTATGGGCTTCCAAATATCCCTTTGCCAATTCCACAAGAACAGCCTTAGCGAAAGGCTTCTTGAAGGGAAAGATGTAACTCTCTGAGATGAATTAACAGAACACAGAGCAGTTTCTCAGAAAGCTTCTTTCCAGTTTTGAACGGAAGATATTTCCTTTTTCACCATAGCCCTCTAAGGGCTTCCAAATATCCCTTTGCCAATTCCACAAGAACAGCCTTAGCGAAAGGCTTCTTGAAGGGAAAGATGTAACTCTGTGAGATGAATTAACAGAACACAGAGCAGTTTCTCAGAAAGCTTCTTTCCAGTTTTGAACGGAAGATATTTCCTTTTTCACCATAGCCCTCTATGGGCTTCCAAATATCCCTTTGCCAATTCCACAAGAACAGCCTTAGCGAAAGGCTTCTTGAAGGGAAAGATGTAACTCTGTGAGATGGATTAACAGAACACAGAGCAGTTTCTCAGAAAGCTTCTTTCCAGTTTTGAACGGAAGATATTTCCTTTTTCACCATAGCCCTCTATGGGCTTCCAAATATCCCTTTGCCAATTCCACAAGAACAGCCTTAGCGAAAGGCTTCTTGAAGGGAAAGATGTAACTCTGTGAGATGGATTAACAGAACACAGAGCAGTTTCTCAGAAAGCTTCTTTCCAGTTTTGAACGGAAGATATTTCCTTTTTCACAATAGCCCTCTATGGTCTTCCAAATATCCCTTTGCCAATTCCACAAGAACAGCCTTAGCGAAAAGCTTCTTGAAGGGAAAGATGTAACTCTGTGAGATGAATTAACAAAACACAGAGCAGTTTCTCAGAAAGCTTCTTTCCAGTTTTGAACGGAAGATATTTCCTTTTTCACCAAAGCCCTCTATGGGCTTCCAAATATCCCTTTGCCAATTCCACAAGAACAGCCTTAGCGAAAGGCTTCTTGAAGGGAAAGATGTAACTCTGTGAGATGAATTAACAGAACACAGAGCAGTTTCTCAGAAAGCTTCTTTCCAGTTTTGAACGGAAGATATTTCCTTTTTCACCATAGAACTCTATGGGCTTCCAAATATCCCTTTGCCAATTCCACAAGAACAGCCTTAGCGAAAGGCTTCTTGAAGGGAAAGATGTAACTCTGTGAGATGAATTAACAGAACACAGAGCAGTTTCTCACAAAGCTTCTTTCCAGTTTTGAACGGAAGATATTTCCTTTTTCACCATAGCCCTCTATGGGCTTCCAAATATCCCTTTGCCAATTCCACAAGAACAGCCTTAGCGAAAAGCTTCTTGAAGGGAAAGATGTAACTCTGTGAGATGAATTAACAAAACACAGAGCAGTTTCTCAGAAAGCTTCTTTCCAGTTTTGAACGGAAGATATTTCCTTTTTCACCAAAGCCCTCTATGGGCTTCCAAATATTCCTTTGCAAATTCCACAAGAACAGCCTTAGCGAAAGGCTTCTTGAAGGGAAAGATGTAACTCTGTGAGATGAATTAACAAAACACAGAGCAGTTTCTCAGAAAGCTTCTTTCCAGTTTTGAACGGAAGATATTTCCTTTTTCACCATAGCCCTCTATGGGCTTCCAAATATCCCTTTGCCAATTCCACAAGAACAGCCATAGCGAAAGGCTTCATGAAGGGAAAGATGTAACTCTGTGAGATGAATTAACAGAACACAGAGCAGTTTCTCAGCAAGCTTCTTCCCAGTTTTGAATGGAAGATATTTCTTTTTTCACCATAGCCCTCTATGGGCTTCCAAATATCCCTTTGCCAATTCCACAAGAACAGCGTTAGCGAAAGGCTTCTTGAAGGGAAAGATGTAACTCTGTGAGATGAATTAACAGAACACAGAGCAGTTTCTCAGAAAGCTTCTTTCCAGTTTTGAACGGAAGATATTTCCTTTTTCACCATAGCCCTCTATGGGCTTCCAAATATCCCTTTGCCAATTCCACAAGAACAGCCTTAGCGAAAGGCTTCATGAAGGGAAAGATGTAACTCTTTGAGATGAATTAACAGAACACAGAGCAGTTTCTCAGAAAGCTTCTTTCCAGTTTTGAACGGAAGATATTTCCTTTTTCACCATAGCCCTCTATGGGCTTCCAAATATCCCTTTGCCAATTCCACAAGAACAGCCTTAGCGAAAGGCTTCTTGAAGGGAAAGATGTAACTCTGTGAGATGAATTAACAGAACACAGAGCAGTTTCTCAGAAAGCTTCTTTCCAGTTTTGAACGGAAGATATTTCCTTTTTCACCATAGCCCTCTATGGGCTTCCAAATATCCCTTTGCCAATTCCACAAGAACAGCCTTAGCGAAAGGCTTCTTGAAGGGAAAGATGTAACTCTGTGAGATGAATTAACAGAACACAGAGCAGTTTCTCAGAAAGCTTCTTTCCAGTTTTGAACGGAAGATATTTCCTTTTTCACCATAGCCCTCTATGGGCTTCCAAATATCCCTTTGCCAATTCCACAAGAACAGCCTTAGCGAAAGGCTTCTTGAAGGGAAAGATGTAACTCTGTGAGATGAATTAACAGAACACAGAGCAGTTTCTCAGAAAGCTTCTTTCCAGTATTGAACGGAAGATATTTCCTTTTTCACCGTAGCCCTCTATGGGCTTCCAAATATCCCTTTGCCAATTCCACAAGAACAGCCTTAGCGAAAGGCTTCTTGAAGGGAAAGATGTAACTCTGTGAGATGAATTAACAGAACACAGAGCAGTTTCTCACAAAGCTTCTTTCCAGTTTTGAACGGAAGATATTTCCTTTTTCACCATAGCCCTCTATGGGCTTCCAAATATCCCTTTGCCAATTCCACAAGAACAGCCTTAGCGAAAGGCTTCTTGAAGGGAAAGATGTAACTCTGTGAGATGAATTAACAGAACACAGAGCAGTTTCTCAGAAAGCTTCTTTCCAGTTTTGAACGGAAGATATTTCCTTTTTCACCATAGCCCTCTATGGGCTTCCAAATATCCCTTTGCCAATTCCACAAGAACAGCCTTAGCGAAAGGCTTCTTGAAGGGAAAGATGTAACTCTGTGAGATGAATTAACAGAACACAGAGCAGTTTCTCAGAAAGCTTCTTTCCAGTTTTGAACGAAAGATATTTCCTTTTACACCATAGCCCTCTATGGGCTTCCAAATATCCCTTTGCCAATTCCACAAGAACAGCCTTAGAGAAAGGCTTCTTGAAGGGAAAGATGTAACTCTGTGAGATGGATTAACAGAACACAGAGCAGTTTCTCAGAAAGCTTCTTTCCAGTTTTGAACGGAAGATAGTTCCTTTTTCACCATAGCCCTCTATGGGCTTCCAAATATCCCTTTGCCAATTCCACAAGAACAGCCTTAGCGAAAGGCTTCTTGAAGGGAAAGATGTAACTCTCTGAGATGAATTAACAGAACACAGAGCAGTTTCTCAGAAAGCTTCTTTCCAGTTTTGAACGGAAGATATTTCCTTTTTCACCATAGCCCTCTAAGGGCTTCCAAATATCCCTTTGCCAATTCCACAAGAACACCCTTAGCGAAAGGCTTCTTGAAGGGAAAGATGTAACTCTGTGAGATGAATTAACAGAACACAGAGCAGTTTCTCAGAAAGCTTCTTTCCAGTTTTGAACGGAAGATATTTCCTTTTTCACCATAGCCCTCTATGGGCTTCCAAATATCCCTTTGCCAATTCCACAAGAACAGCCTTAGCGAAAGGCTTCTGAAGGGAAAGATGTAACTCTGTGAGATGGATTAACAGAACACAGAGCAGTTTCTCAGAAAGCTTCTTTCCAGTTTTGAACGGAAGATATTTCCTTTTTCACCATAGCCCTCTATGGGCTTCCAAATATCCCTTTGCCAATTCCACAAGAACAGCCTTAGCGAAAGGCTTCTTGAAGGGAAAGATGTAACTCTGTGAGATGGATTAACAGAACACAGAGCAGTTTCTCAGAAAGCTTCTTTCCAGTTTTGAACGGAAGATATTTCCTTTTTCACAATAGCCCTCTATGGTCTTCCAAATATCCCTTTGCCAATTCCACAAGAACAGCCTTAGCGAAAAGCTTCTTGAAGGGAAAGATGTAACTCTGTGAGATGAATTAACAAAACACAGAGCAGTTTCTCAGAAAGCTTCTTTCCAGTTTTGAACGGAAGATATTTCCTTTTTCACCAAAGCCCTCTATGGGCTTCCAAATATCCCTTTGCCAATTCCACAAGAACAGCCTTAGCGAAAGGCTTCTTGAAGGGAAAGATGTAACTCTGTGAGATGAATTAACAGAACACAGAGCAGTTTCTCAGAAAGCTTCTTTCCAGTTTTGAACGGAAGATATTTCCTTTTTCACCATAGCCCTCTATGGGCTTCCAAATATCCCTTTGCCAATTCCACAAGAACAGCCTTAGCGAAAGGCTTCTTGAAGGGAAAGATGTAACTCTGTGAGATGAATTAACAGAACACAGAGCAGTTTCTCACAAAGCTTCTTTCCAGTTTTGAACGGAAGATATTTCCTTTTTCACCATAGCCCTCTATGGGCTTCCTAATATCCCTTTGCCAATTCCACAAGAACAGCGTTATCGAAAGGCTTCTTGAAGGGAAAGATGTAACTCTGTGAGATGAATTAACAGAACACAGAGCAGTTTCTCAGAAAGCTTCTTTCCAGTTTTGAACGGAAGATATTTCCTTTTTCACCATAGCCCTCTATGGGCTTCCAAATATCCCTTTGCCAATTCCACAAGAACAGCCTTAGCGAAAGGATTGTTGAAGGGAAAGATGTAACTCTGTGAGATGAATTAACAGAACACAGAGCAGTTTCTCAGAAAGCTTCTTTCCAGTTTTGAACGGAAGATATTTCCTTTTTCACCATAGCCCTCTATGGGCTTCCAAATATCCCTTTGCCAATTCCACAAGAACAGCCTTAGCGAAAGGCTTCTTGAAGGGAAAGATGTAACTCTGTGAGATGAATTAACAGAACACAGAGCAGTTTCTCAGATAGCTTCTTTCCAGTTTTGAACGGAAGATATTTCCTTTTTCACAATAGCCCTCTATGGTCTTCCAAATATCCCTTTGCCAATTCCACAAGAACAGCCTTAGCGAAAAGCTTCTTGAAGGGAAAGATGTAACTCTGTGAGATGAATTAACAGAACACAGAGCAGTTTCTCAGAAAGCTTCTTTCCAGTTTTGAACGGAAGATATTTCCTTTTTCACCATAGCCCTCTATGGGCTTCCAAATATCCCTTTGCCAATTCCACAAGAACAGCCTTAGCGAAAGGCTTCTTGAAGGGAAAGATGTAACTCTGTGAGATGAATTAACAGAACACAGAGCAGTTTCTCACAAAGCTTCTTTCCAGTTTTGAACGGAAGATATTTCCTTTTTCACCATAGCCCTCTATGGGCTTCCTAATATCCCTTTGCCAATTCCACAAGAGCAGCGTTATCGAAAGGCTTCTTGAAGGGAAAGATGTAACTCTGTGAGATGAATTAACAGAACACAGAGCAGTTTCTCAGAAAGCTTCTTTCCAGTTTTGAACGGAAGATATTTCCTTTTTCACCATAGCCCTCTATGGGCTTCCAAATATCCCTTTGCCAATTCCACAAGAACAGCCTTAGCGAAAGGATTGTTGAAGGGAAAGATGTAACTCTGTGAGATGAATTAACAGAACACAGAGCAGTTTCTCAGAAAGCTTCTTTCCAGTTTTGAACGGAAGATATTTCCTTTTTCACCATAGCCCTCTATGGGCTTCCAAATATCCCTTTGCCAATTCCACAAGAACAGCCTTAGCGAAAGGCTTCTTGAAGGGAAAGATGTAACTCTGTGAGATGAATTAACAGAACACAGAGCAGTTTCTCAGATAGCTTCTTTCCAGTTTTGAACGGAAGATATTTCCTTTTTCACAATAGCCCTCTATGGTCTTCCAAATATCCCTTTGCCAATTCCACAAGAACAGCCTTAGCGAAAAGCTTCTTGAAGGGAAAGATGTAACTCTGTGAGATGAATTAACAAAACACAGAGCAGTTTCTCAGAAAGCTTCTTTCCAGTTTTGAACGGAAGATATTTCCTTTTTCACCAAAGCCCTCTATGGGCTTCCAAATATTCCTTTGCAAATTCCACAAGAACAGCCTTAGCGAAAGGCTTCTTGAAGGGAAAGATGTAACTCTGTGAGATGAATTAACAAAACACAGAGCAGTTTCTCAGAAAGCTTCTTTCCAGTTTTGAACGGAAGATATTTCCTTTTTCACCATAGCCCTCTATGGGCTTCCAAATATCCCTTTGCCAATTCCACAAGAACAGCCTTAGCGAAAGGCTTCATGAAGGGAAAGATGTAACTCTGTGAGATGAATTAACAGAACACAGAGCAGTTTCTCAGAAAGCTTCTTTCCAGTTTTGAATGGAAGATATTTCTTTTTTCACCATAGCCCTCTATGGGCTTCCAAATATCCCTTTGCCAATTCCACAAGAACAGCCTTAGCGAAAGGCTTCTTGAAGGGAAAGATGTAACTCTGTGAGATGAATTAACAGAACACAGAGCAGTTTCTCAGATAGCTTCTTTCCAGTTTTGAACGGAAGATATTTCCTTTTTCACCATAGCCCTCTATGGGCTTCCAAATATCCCTTTGCCAATTCCACAAGAACAGCCTTAGCGAAAGGCTTCATGAAGGGAAAGATGTAACTCTTTGAGATGAATTAACAGAACACAGAGCAGTTTCTCAGAAAGCTTCTTTCCAGTTTTGAACGGAAGATATTTCCTTTTTCACCATAGCCCTCTATGGGCTTCCAAATATCCCTTTGCCAATTCCACAAGAACAGCCTTAGCGAAAGGCTTCTTGAAGGGAAAGATGTAACTCTGTGAGATGAATTAACAGAACACAGAGCAGTTTCTCAGAAAGCTTCTTTCCAGTTTTGAACGGAAGATATTTCCTTTTTCACCATAGCCCTCTATGGGCTTCCAAATATCCCTTTGCCAATTCCACAAGAACAGCCTTAGCGAAAGGCTTCTTGAAGGGAAAGATGTAACTCTGTGAGATGAATTAACAGAACACAGAGCAGTTTCTCAGAAAGCTTCTTTCCAGTTTTGAACGGAAGATATTTCCTTTTTCACCATAGCCCTCTATGGGCTTCCAAATATCCCTTTGCCAATTCCACAAGAACAGCCTTAGCGAAAGGCTTCTTGAAGGGAAAGATGTAACTCTGTGAGATGAATTAACAGAACACAGAGCAGTTTCTCAGAAAGCTTCTTTCCAGTTTTGAACGGAAGATATTTCCTTTTTCACCGTAGCCCTCTATGGGCTTCCAAATATCCCTTTGCCAATTCCACAAGAACAGCCTTAGCGAAAGGCTTCTTGAAGGGAAAGATGTAACTCTGTGAGATGAATTAACAGAACACAGAGCAGTTTCTCACAAAGCTTCTTTCCAGTTTTGAACGGAAGATATTTCCTTTTTCACCATAGCCCTCTATGGGCTTCCAAATATCCCTTTGCCAATTCCACAAGAACAGCCTTAGCGAAAGGCTTCTTGAAGGGAAAGATGTAACTCTGTGAGATGAATTAACAGAACACAGAGCAGTTTCTCAGAAAGCTTCTTTCCAGTTTTGAACGGAAGATATTTCCTTTTTCACCATAGCCCTCTATGGGCTTCCAAATATCCCTTTGCCAATTCCACAAGAACAGCCTTAGCGAAAGGCTTCTTCAAGGGATAGATGTAACTCTGTGAGATGAATTAACAGAACACAGTGCAGTTTCTCAGAAAGCTTCTTTCCAGTTTTGAACGGAAGATATTTCCTTTTTCACCATAGCCCTCTATGGGCTTCCAAATATCCCTTTGCCAATTCCACAAGAACAGCCTTAGCGAAAAGCTTCTTGAAGAGAAAGATGTAACTCTGTGAGATGAATTAACAAAACACAGAGCAGTTTCTCAGAAAGCTTCTTTCCAGTTTTGAACGGAAGATATTTCCTTTTTCACCATAGCCCTCTATGGGCTTCCAAATATCCCTTTGCCAATTCCACAAGAACAGCCTTAGCGAAAGGCTTCTTGAAGGGAAAGATATAACTCTGTGAGATGAATTAACAGAACACAGAGCAGTTTCTCAGAATGCTTCTTTCCAGTTTTGAACGAAAGATATTTCCTTTTTCACCATAGCCCTCTATGGGCTTCCAAATATCCCTTTGCCAATTCCACAAGAACAGCCTTAGCGAAAGGCTTCTTGAAGGGAAAGATGTAACTCTGTGAGATGGATTAACAGAACACAGAGCAGTTTCTCAGACAGCTTCTTTCCAGTTTTGAACGGAAGATATTTCCTTTTTCACAATAGCCCTCTATGGGCTTCCAAATATCCCTTTGCCAATTCCACAAGAACAGCCTTACCGAAAAGCTTCTTGAAGGGAAAGATGTAACTCTGTGAGATGAATTAACAAAACACAGAGCAGTTTCTCAGAAAGCTTCTTTCCAGTTTTGAACGGAAGATATTTCCTTTTTCACCATAGCCCTCTATGGGCTTCCAAATATCCCTTTGCCAATTCCACAAGAACAGCCTTAGCGAAAGGCTTCTTGAAGGGAAAGATGTAATTCTGTGAGATGAATTAACAGAACACAGAGCAGTTTCTCAGAAAGCTTCTTTCCAGTTTTGAACGGAAGATATTTCCTTTTTCACCATAGCCCTCTATGGGCTTCCAAATATCCCTTTGCCAATTCCACAAGAACAGCCTTAGCGAAAGGCTTCTTGAAGGAAAAGATGTAACTCTGTGAGATGAATTAACAGAACACAGAGCTGTTTCTCAGAAAGCTTCTTTCCAGTTTTGAACGGAAGATATTTCCTTTTTCACAATAGCCCTCTAAGGGCTTCCAAATATCCCTTTGCCAATTCCACAAGAACAGCCTTAGCGAAAAGCTTCTTGAAGGGAAAGATGTAACTCTGTGAGATGAATTAGCAAAACACAGAGCAGTTTCTCAGAAAGCTTCTTTCCAGTTTTGAACGGAAGATATTTCCTTTTTCACCAAAGCCCTCTATGGGCTTCCAAATATTCCTTTGCAAATTCCACAAGAACAGCCTTAGCGAAAGGCTTCTTGAAGGGAAAGATGTAACTCTGTGAGATGAATTAACAAAACACAGAGCAGTTTCTCAGAAAGCTTCTTTCCAGTTTTGAACGGAAGATATTTCCTTTTTCACCATAGCCCTCTATGGGCTTCCAAATATCCCTTTGCCAATTCCACAAGAACAGCCTTAGCGAAAGGCTTCTTGAAGGGAAAGATGTAACTCTGTGAGATGAATTAACAGAACACAGAGCAGTTTCTCAGAAAGATTCTTTCCAGTTTTGAACGGAAGATATTTCCTTTTTCACCATAGCCCTCTATGGGCTTCCAAATATCCCTTTGCCAATTCCACAAGAACAGCCTTAGCGAAAGGCTTCTTGAAGGGAAAGATGTAACTCTGTGAGATGAATTAACAGAACACAGAGCAGTTTCTCAGAAAGCTTCTTTCCAGTTTTGAACGGAAGATATTTCCTTTTACACCATAGCCCTCTATGGGCTTCCAAATATCCCTTTGCCAATTCCACAAGAACAGCCTTAGAGAAAGGCTTCTTGAAGGGAAAGATGTAACTCTGTGAGATGGATTAACAGAACACAGAGCAGTTTCTCAGAAAGCTTCTTTCCAGTTTTGAACGGAAGATAGTTCCTTTTTCACCATAGCCCTCTATGGGCTTCCAAATATCCCTTTGCCAATTCCACAAGAACAGCCTTAGCGAAAGGCTTCTTGAAGGGAAAGATGTAACTCTCTGAGATGAATTAACAGAACACAGAGCAGTTTCTCAGAAAGCTTCTTTCCAGTTTTGAACGGAAGATATTTCCTTTTTCACCATAGCCCTCTAAGGGCTTCCAAATATCCCTTTGCCAATTCCACAAGAACAGCCTTAGCGAAAGGCTTCTTGAAGGGAAAGATGTAACTCTGTGAGATGAATTAACAGAACACAGAGCAGTTTCTCAGAAAGCTTCTTTCCAGTTTTGAACGGAAGATATTTCCTTTTTCACCATAGCCCTCTATGGGCTTCCAAATATCCCTTTGCCAATTCCACAAGAACAGCCTTAGCGAAAGGCTTCTTGAAGGGAAAGATGTAACTCTGTGAGATGGATTAACAGAACACAGAGCAGTTTCTCAGAAAGCTTCTTTCCAGTTTTGAACGGAAGATATTTCCTTTTTCACCATAGCCCTCTATGGGCTTCCAAATATCCCTTTGCCAATTCCACAAGAACAGCCTTAGCGAAAGGCTTCTTGAAGGGAAAGATGTAACTCTGTGAGATGGATTAACAGAACACAGAGCAGTTTCTCAGAAAGCTTCTTTCCAGTTTTGAACGGAAGATATTTCCTTTTTCACAATAGCCCTCTATGGTCTTCCAAATATCCCTTTGCCAATTCCACAAGAACAGCCTTAGCGAAAAGCTTCTTGAAGGGAAAGATGTAACTCTGTGAGATGAATTAACAAAACACAGAGCAGTTTCTCAGAAAGCTTCTTTCCAGTTTTGAACGGAAGATATTTCCTTTTTCACCAAAGCCCTCTATGGGCTTCCAAATATCCCTTTGCCAATTCCACAAGAACAGCCTTAGCGAAAGGCTTCTTGAAGGGAAAGATGTAACTCTGTGAGATGAATTAACAGAACACAGAGCAGTTTCTCAGAAAGCTTCTTTCCAGTTTTGAACGGAAGATATTTCCTTTTTCACCATAGCCCTCTATGGGCTTCCAAATATCCCTTTGCCAATTCCACAAGAACAGCCTTAGCGAAAGGCTTCTTGAAGGGAAAGATGTAACTCTGTGAGATGAATTAACAGAACACAGAGCAGTTTCTCACAAAGCTTCTTTCCAGTTTTGAACGGAAGATATTTCCTTTTTCACCATAGCCCTCTATGGGCTTCCTAATATCCCTTTGCCAATTCCACAAGAACAGCGTTATCGAAAGGCTTCTTGAAGGGAAAGATGTAACTCTGTGAGATGAATTAACAGAACACAGAGCAGTTTCTCAGAAAGCTTCTTTCCAGTTTTGAACGGAAGATATTTCCTTTTTCACCATAGCCCTCTATGGGCTTCCAAATATCCCTTTGCCAATTCCACAAGAACAGCCTTAGCGAAAGGATTGTTGAAGGGAAAGATGTAACTCTGTGAGATGAATTAACAGAACACAGAGCAGTTTCTCAGAAAGCTTCTTTCCAGTTTTGAACGGAAGATATTTCCTTTTTCACCATAGCCCTCTATGGGCTTCCAAATATCCCTTTGCCAATTCCACAAGAACAGCCTTAGCGAAAGGCTTCTTCAAGGGATAGATGTAACTCTGTGAGATGAATTAACAGAACACAGAGCAGTTTCTCAGAAAGCTTCTTTCCAGTTTTGAACGGAAGATATTTCCTTTTTCACCATAGCCCTCTATGGGCTTCCAAATATCCCTTTGCCAATTCCACAAGAACAGCCTTAGCGAAAGGCTTCTTGAAGGAAAAGATGTAACTCTGTGAGATGAATTAACAGAACACAGAGCAGTTTCTCAGACAGCTTCTTTCCAGTTTTGAACGGAAGATATTTCCTTTTTCACAATAGCCCTCTATGGGCTTCCAAATATCCCTTTGCCAATTCCACAAGAACAGCCTTAGCGAAAAGCTTCTTGAAGAGAAAGATGTAACTCTGTGAGATGAATTAACAAAACACAGAGCAGTTTCTCAGAAAGCTTCTTTCCAGTTTTGAACGGAAGATATTTCCTTTTTCACCATAGCCCTCTATGGGCTTCCAAATATTCCTTTGCCAACTCCACAAGAACAGCCTTAGCGAAAGGCTTCTTGAAGGGAAAGATGTAACTCTGTGAGATGAATTAACAGAACACAGAGCAGTTTCTCAGAAAGCTTCTTTCCAGTTTTGAACGGAAGATATTTCCTTTTTCACCATAGCCCTCTATGGGCTTCCAAATATCCCTTTGCCAATTCCACAAGAACAGCCTTAGCGAAAGGCTTCTTGAAGGGAAAGATGTAACTCTGTGAGATGAATTAACAGAACACAGAACAGTTTCTCAGAAAGCTTCTTTCCAGTTTTGAACCGAAGATATTTCCATTTTTCACCATAGCCCTCTATGGGCTTCCAAATATCCCTTTGCCAATTCCACAAGAACAGCCTTAGCGAAAGGCTTCTTGAAGGGAAAGATGTAACTCTGTGAGATGAATTAACAGAACACAGAGCAGTTTCTCAGAAAGCTTCTTTCCAGTTTTGAACGGAAGATATTTCCTTTTTCACCATAGCCCTCTATGGGCTTCCAAATATCCCTTTGCCAATTCCACAAGAACAGCCTTAGCGAAAGACTTCTTGAAGGGAAAGATGTAACTCTGCGAGATGAATTAACAGAACACAGAGCAGTTTCTCAGAAAGCTTCTTTCCAGTTTTGAACGGAAGATATTTCCTTTTTCACCATAGCCCTCTATGGGCTTCCAAATATCCCTTTGCCAATTCCACAAGAACAGCCTTAGCGAAAGGCTTCTTGAAGGGAAAGATGTAACTCTGTGAGATGGATTAACAGAACACAGAGCAGTTTCTCAGAAAGCTTCTTTCCAGTTTTGAACGGAAGATAGTTCCTTTTTCACCATAGCCCTCTATGGGCTTCCAAATATCCCTTTGCCAATTCCACAAGAACAGCATTAGCGAAAGGCTTTTTGAAGGGAAAGATGTAACTCTGTGAGATGAATTAACAGAACACAGAGCAGTTTCTCAGAAAGCTTCTTTCCAGTTTTGAACGGAAGATATTTCCTTTTTCACCATAGCCCTCTATGGGCTTCCAAATATCCCTTTGCCAATTCCACAAGAACAGCCTTAGCGAAAGGCTTCTTGAAGGAAAAGATGTAACTCTGTGAGATGAATTAACAGAACACAGAGCAGTTTCTCAGACAGCTTCTTTCCAGTTTTGAACGGAAGATATTTCCTTTTTCACAATAGCCCTCTATGGGCTTCCAAATATCCCTTTGCCAATTCCACAAGAACAGCCTTAGCGAAAGGCTTCTTGACGGGAAAGATGTAACTCTGTGAGATGAATTAACAAAACACAGAGCAGTTTCTCAGAAAGCTTCTTTCCAGTTTTGAACGGAAGATATTTCCTTTTTCACCATAGCCCTCTATGGGCTTCCAAATATCCCTTTGCCAATTCCACAAGAACAGCCTTAGCGAAAGGCTTCTTGAAGGGAAAGATGTAACTCTCTGAGATGAATTAACAGAACACAGAGCAGTTTCTCAGAAAGCTTCTTTCCAGTTTTGAACGGAAGATATTTCCTTTTTCACCATAGCCTTCTAAGGGCTTCCAAATATCCCTTTGCCAATTCCACAAGAACAGCCTTAGCGAAAGGCTTCTTGAAGGGAAAGATGTAACTCTGTGAGATGAATTAACAGAACACAGAGCAGTTTCTCAGAAAGCTTCTTTCCAGTTTTGAACGGAAGATATTTCCTTTTTCACCATAGCCCTCTATGGGCTTCCAAATATCCCTTTGCCAATTCCACAAGAACAGCCTTAGCGAAAGGCTTCTTGAAGGGAAAGATGTAACTCTGTGAGATGGATTAACAGAACACAGAGCAGTTTCTCAGAAAGCTTCTTTCCAGTTTTGAACGGAAGATATTTCCTTTTTCACCATAGCCCTCTATGGGCTTCCAAATATCCCTTTGCCAATTCCACAAGAACAGCCTTAGCGAAAGGCTTCTTGAAGGGAAAGATGTAACTCTGTGAGATGGATTAACAGAACACAGAGCAGTTTCTCAGAAAGCTTCTTTCCAGTTTTGAACGGAAGATATTTCCTTTTTCACAATAGCCCTCTATGGTCTTCCAAATATCCCTTTGCCAATTCCACAAGAACAGCCTTAGCGAAAAGCTTCTTGAAGGGAAAGATGTAACTCTGTGAGATGAATTAACAAAACACAGAGCAGTTTCTCAGAAAGCTTCTTTCCAGTTTTGAACGGAAGATATTTCCTTTTTCACCAAAGCCCTCTATGGGCTTCCAAATATCCCTTTGCCAATTCCACAAGAACAGCCTTAGCGAAAGGCTTCTTGAAGGGAAAGATGTAACTCTGTGAGATGAATTAACAGAACACAGAGCAGTTTCTCAGAAAGCTTCTTTCCAGTTTTGAACGGAAGATATTTCCTTTTTCACCATAGCCCTCTATGGGCTTCCAAATATCCCTTTGCCAATTCCACAAGAACAGCCTTAGCGAAAGGCTTCTTGAAGGGAAAGATGTAACTCTGTGAGATGAATTAACAGAACACAGAGCAGTTTCTCACAAAGCTTCTTTCCAGCTTTGAACGGAAGATATTTCCTTTTTCACCATAGCCCTCTATGGGCTTCCTAATATCCCTTTGCCAATTCCACAAGAACAGCGTTATCGAAAGGCTTCTTGAAGGGAAAGATGTAACTCTGTGAGATGAATTAACAGAACACAGAGCAGTTTCTCAGAAAGCTTCTTTCCAGTTTTGAACGGAAGATATTTCCTTTTTCACCATAGCCCTCTATGGGCTTCCAAATATCCCTTTGCCAATTCCAAAAGAACAGCCTTAGCGAAAGGATTGTTGAAGGGAAAGATGTAACTCTGTGAGATGAATTAACAGAACACAGAGCAGTTTCTCAGAAAGCTTCTTTCCAGTTTTGAACGGAAGATATTTCCTTTTTCACCATAGCCCTCTATGGGCTTCCAAATATCCCTTTGCCAATTCCACAAGAACAGCCTTAGCGAAAGGCTTCTTCAAGGGATAGATGTAACTCTGTGAGATGAATTAACAGAACACAGAGCAGTTTCTCAGAAAGCTTCTTTCCAGTTTTGAACGGAAGATATTTCCTTTTTCACCATAGCCCTCTATGGGCTTCCAAATATCCCTTTGCCAATTCCACAAGAACAGCCTTAGCGAAAGGCTTCTTGAAGGAAAAGATGTAACTCTGTGAGATGAATTAACAGAACACAGAGCAGTTTCTCAGACAGCTTCTTTCCAGTTTTGAACGGAAGATATTTCCTTTTTCACAATAGCCCTCTAAGGGCTTCCAAATATCCCTTTGCCAATTCCACAAGAACAGCCTTAGCGAAAAGCTTCTTGAAGAGAAAGATGTAACTCTGTGAGATGAATTAACAAAACACAGAGCAGTTTCTCAGAAAGCTTCTTTCCAGTTTTGAACGGAAGATATTTCCTTTTTCACCATAGCCCTCTATGGGCTTCCAAATATCCCTTTGCCAATTCCACAAGAACAGCCTTAGCGAAAGGCTTCTTGAAGGGAAAGATGTAACTCTGTGAGATGAATTAACAGAACACAGAGCAGTTTCTCAGAAAGCTTCTTTCCAGTTTTGAACGGAAGATATTTCCTTTTTCACCGTAGCCCTCTATGGGCTTCCAAATATCCCTTTGCCAATTCCACAAGAACAGCCTTAGCGAAAGGCTTCTTGAAGGGAAAGATGTAACTCTGTGAGATGAATTAACAGAACACAGAGCAGTTTCTCACAAAGCTTCTTTCCAGTTTTGAACGGAAGATATTTCCTTTTTCACCATAGCCCTCTATGGGCTTCCAAATATCCCTTTGCCAATTCCACAAGAACAGCCTTAGCGAAAGGCTTCTTGAAGGGAAAGATGTAACTCTGTGAGATGAATTAACAGAACACAGAGCAGTTTCTCAGAAAGCTTCTTTCCAGTTTTGAACGGAAGATATTTCCTTTTTCACCATAGCCCTCTATGGGCTTCCAAATATCCCTTTGCCAATTCCACAAGAACAGCCTTAGCGAAAGGCTTCTTCAAGGGATAGATGTAACTCTGTGAGATGAATTAACAGAACACAGTGCAGTTTCTCAGAAAGCTTCTTTCCAGTTTTGAACGGAAGATATTTCCTTTTTCACCATAGCCCTCTATGGGCTTCCAAATATCCCTTTGCCAATTCCACAAGAACAGCCTTAGCGAAAAGCTTCTTGAAGAGAAAGATGTAACTCTGTGAGATGAATTAACAAAACACAGAGCAGTTTCTCAGAAAGCTTCTTTCCAGTTTTGAACGGAAGATATTTCCTTTTTCACCATAGCCCTCTATGGGCTTCCAAATATCCCTTTGCCAATTCCACAAGAACAGCCTTAGCGAAAGGCTTCTTGAAGGGAAAGATATAACTCTGTGAGATGAATTAACAGAACACAGAGCAGTTTCTCAGAATGCTTCTTTCCAGTTTTGAACGAAAGATATTTCCTTTTTCACCATAGCCCTCTATGGGCTTCCAAATATCCCTTTGCCAATTCCACAAGAACAGCCTTAGCGAAAGGCTTCTTGAAGGGAAAGATGTAACTCTGTGAGATGGATTAACAGAACACAGAGCAGTTTCTCAGACAGCTTCTTTCCAGTTTTGAACGGAAGATATTTCCTTTTTCACAATAGCCCTCTATGGGCTTCCAAATATCCCTTTGCCAATTCCACAAGAACAGCCTTACCGAAAAGCTTCTTGAAGGGAAAGATGTAACTCTGTGAGATGAATTAACAAAACACAGAGCAGTTTCTCAGAAAGCTTCTTTCCAGTTTTGAACGGAAGATATTTCCTTTTTCACCATAGCCCTCTATGGGCTTCCAAATATCCCTTTGCCAATTCCACAAGAACAGCCTTAGCGAAAGGCTTCTTGAAGGGAAAGATGTAATTCTGTGAGATGAATTAACAGAACACAGAGCAGTTTCTCAGAAAGCTTCTTTCCAGTTTTGAACGGAAGATATTTCCTTTTTCACCATAGCCCTCTATGGGCTTCCAAATATCCCTTTGCCAATTCCACAAGAACAGCCTTAGCGAAAGGCTTCTTGAAGGAAAAGATGTAACTCTGTGAGATGAATTAACAGAACACAGAGCTGTTTCTCAGAAAGCTTCTTTCCAGTTTTGAACGGAAGATATTTCCTTTTTCACAATAGCCCTCTAAGGGCTTCCAAATATCCCTTTGCCAATTCCACAAGAACAGCCTTAGCGAAAAGCTTCTTGAAGGGAAAGATGTAACTCTGTGAGATGAATTAGCAAAACACAGAGCAGTTTCTCAGAAAGCTTCTTTCCAGTTTTGAACGGAAGATATTTCCTTTTTCACCAAAGCCCTCTATGGGCTTCCAAATATTCCTTTGCAAATTCCACAAGAACAGCCTTAGCGAAAGGCTTCTTGAAGGGAAAGATGTAACTCTGTGAGATGAATTAACAAAACACAGAGCAGTTTCTCAGAAAGCTTCTTTCCAGTTTTGAACGGAAGATATTTCCTTTTTCACCATAGCCCTCTATGGGCTTCCAAATATCCCTTTGCCAATTCCACAAGAACAGCCTTAGCGAAAGGCTTCTTGAAGGGAAAGATGTAACTCTGTGAGATGAATTAACAGAACACAGAGCAGTTTCTCAGAAAGATTCTTTCCAGTTTTGAACGGAAGATATTTCCTTTTTCACCATAGCCCTCTATGGGCTTCCAAATATCCCTTTGCCAATTCCACAAGAACAGCCTTAGCGAAAGGCTTCTTGAAGGGAAAGATGTAACTCTGTGAGATGAATTAACAGAACACAGAGCAGTTTCTCAGAAAGCTTCTTTCCAGTTTTGAACGGAAGATATTTCCTTTTACACCATAGCCCTCTATGGGCTTCCAAATATCCCTTTGCCAATTCCACAAGAACAGCCTTAGAGAAAGGCTTCTTGAAGGGAAAGATGTAACTCTGTGAGATGGATTAACAGAACACAGAGCAGTTTCTCAGAAAGCTTCTTTCCAGTTTTGAACGGAAGATAGTTCCTTTTTCACCATAGCCCTCTATGGGCTTCCAAATATCCCTTTGCCAATTCCACAAGAACAGCCTTAGCGAAAGGCTTCTTGAAGGGAAAGATGTAACTCTCTGAGATGAATTAACAGAACACAGAGCAGTTTCTCAGAAAGCTTCTTTCCAGTTTTGAACGGAAGATATTTCCTTTTTCACCATAGCCCTCTAAGGGCTTCCAAATATCCCTTTGCCAATTCCACAAGAACAGCCTTAGCGAAAGGCTTCTTGAAGGGAAAGATGTAACTCTGTGAGATGAATTAACAGAACACAGAGCAGTTTCTCAGAAAGCTTCTTTCCAGTTTTGAACGGAAGATATTTCCTTTTTCACCATAGCCCTCTATGGGCTTCCAAATATCCCTTTGCCAATTCCACAAGAACAGCCTTAGCGAAAGGCTTCTTGAAGGGAAAGATGTAACTCTGTGAGATGGATTAACAGAACACAGAGCAGTTTCTCAGAAAGCTTCTTTCCAGTTTTGAACGGAAGATATTTCCTTTTTCACCATAGCCCTCTATGGGCTTCCAAATATCCCTTTGCCAATTCCACAAGAACAGCCTTAGCGAAAGGCTTCTTGAAGGGAAAGATGTAACTCTGTGAGATGGATTAACAGAACACAGAGCAGTTTCTCAGAAAGCTTCTTTCCAGTTTTGAACGGAAGATATTTCCTTTTTCACAATAGCCCTCTATGGTCTTCCAAATATCCCTTTGCCAATTCCACAAGAACAGCCTTAGCGAAAAGCTTCTTGAAGGGAAAGATGTAACTCTGTGAGATGAATTAACAAAACACAGAGCAGTTTCTCAGAAAGCTTCTTTCCAGTTTTGAACGGAAGATATTTCCTTTTTCACCAAAGCCCTCTATGGGCTTCCAAATATCCCTTTGCCAATTCCACAAGAACAGCCTTAGCGAAAGGCTTCTTGAAGGGAAAGATGTAACTCTGTGAGATGAATTAACAGAACACAGAGCAGTTTCTCAGAAAGCTTCTTTCCAGTTTTGAACGGAAGATATTTCCTTTTTCACCATAGCCCTCTATGGGCTTCCAAATATCCCTTTGCCAATTCCACAAGAACAGCCTTAGCGAAAGGCTTCTTGAAGGGAAAGATGTAACTCTGTGAGATGAATTAACAGAACACAGAGCAGTTTCTCACAAAGCTTCTTTCCAGTTTTGAACGGAAGATATTTCCTTTTTCACCATAGCCCTCTATGGGCTTCCTAATATCCCTTTGCCAATTCCACAAGAACAGCGTTATCGAAAGGCTTCTTGAAGGGAAAGATGTAACTCTGTGAGATGAATTAACAGAACACAGAGCAGTTTCTCAGAAAGCTTCTTTCCAGTTTTGAACGGAAGATATTTCCTTTTTCACCATAGCCCTCTATGGGCTTCCAAATATCCCTTTGCCAATTCCACAAGAACAGCCTTAGCGAAAGGATTGTTGAAGGGAAAGATGTAACTCTGTGAGATGAATTAACAGAACACAGAGCAGTTTCTCAGAAAGCTTCTTTCCAGTTTTGAACGGAAGATATTTCCTTTTTCACCATAGCCCTCTATGGGCTTCCAAATATCCCTTTGCCAATTCCACAAGAACAGCCTTAGCGAAAGGCTTCTTCAAGGGATAGATGTAACTCTGTGAGATGAATTAACAGAACACAGAGCAGTTTCTCAGAAAGCTTCTTTCCAGTTTTGAACGGAAGATATTTCCTTTTTCACCATAGCCCTCTATGGGCTTCCAAATATCCCTTTGCCAATTCCACAAGAACAGCCTTAGCGAAAGGCTTCTTGAAGGAAAAGATGTAACTCTGTGAGATGAATTAACAGAACACAGAGCAGTTTCTCAGACAGCTTCTTTCCAGTTTTGAACGGAAGATATTTCCTTTTTCACAATAGCCCTCTATGGGCTTCCAAATATCCCTTTGCCAATTCCACAAGAACAGCCTTAGCGAAAAGCTTCTTGAAGAGAAAGATGTAACTCTGTGAGATGAATTAACAAAACACAGAGCAGTTTCTCAGAAAGCTTCTTTCCAGTTTTGAACGGAAGATATTTCCTTTTTCACCATAGCCCTCTATGGGCTTCCAAATATTCCTTTGCCAACTCCACAAGAACAGCCTTAGCGAAAGGCTTCTTGAAGGGAAAGATGTAACTCTGTGAGATGAATTAACAGAACACAGAGCAGTTTCTCAGAAAGCTTCTTTCCAGTTTTGAACGGAAGATATTTCCTTTTTCACCATAGCCCTCTATGGGCTTCCAAATATCCCTTTGCCAATTCCACAAGAACAGCCTTAGCGAAAGGCTTCTTGAAGGGAAAGATGTAACTCTGTGAGATGAATTAACAGAACACAGAACAGTTTCTCAGAAAGCTTCTTTCCAGTTTTGAACCGAAGATATTTCCATTTTTCACCATAGCCCTCTATGGGCTTCCAAATATCCCTTTGCCAATTCCACAAGAACAGCCTTAGCGAAAGGCTTCTTGAAGGGAAAGATGTAACTCTGTGAGATGAATTAACAGAACACAGAGCAGTTTCTCAGAAAGCTTCTTTCCAGTTTTGAACGGAAGATATTTCCTTTTTCACCATAGCCCTCTATGGGCTTCCAAATATCCCTTTGCCAATTCCACAAGAACAGCCTTAGCGAAAGACTTCTTGAAGGGAAAGATGTAACTCTGCGAGATGAATTAACAGAACACAGAGCAGTTTCTCAGAAAGCTTCTTTCCAGTTTTGAACGGAAGATATTTCCTTTTTCACCATAGCCCTCTATGGGCTTCCAAATATCCCTTTGCCAATTCCACAAGAACAGCCTTAGCGAAAGGCTTCTTGAAGGGAAAGATGTAACTCTGTGAGATGGATTAACAGAACACAGAGCAGTTTCTCAGAAAGCTTCTTTCCAGTTTTGAACGGAAGATAGTTCCTTTTTCACCATAGCCCTCTATGGGCTTCCAAATATCCCTTTGCCAATTCCACAAGAACAGCATTAGCGAAAGGCTTTTTGAAGGGAAAGATGTAACTCTGTGAGATGAATTAACAGAACACAGAGCAGTTTCTCAGAAAGCTTCTTTCCAGTTTTGAACGGAAGATATTTCCTTTTTCACCATAGCCCTCTATGGGCTTCCAAATATCCCTTTGCCAATTCCACAAGAACAGCCTTAGCGAAAGGCTTCTTGAAGGAAAAGATGTAACTCTGTGAGATGAATTAACAGAACACAGAGCAGTTTCTCAGACAGCTTCTTTCCAGTTTTGAACGGAAGATATTTCCTTTTTCACAATAGCCCTCTATGGGCTTCCAAATATCCCTTTGCCAATTCCACAAGAACAGCCTTAGCGAAAGGCTTCTTGACGGGAAAGATGTAACTCTGTGAGATGAATTAACAAAACACAGAGCAGTTTCTCAGAAAGCTTCTTTCCAGTTTTGAACGGAAGATATTTCCTTTTTCACCATAGCCCTCTATGGGCTTCCAAATATCCCTTTGCCAATTCCACAAGAACAGCCTTAGCGAAAGGCTTCTTGAAGGGAAAGATGTAACTCTCTGAGATGAATTAACAGAACACAGAGCAGTTTCTCAGAAAGCTTCTTTCCAGTTTTGAACGGAAGATATTTCCTTTTTCACCATAGCCTTCTAAGGGCTTCCAAATATCCCTTTGCCAATTCCACAAGAACAGCCTTAGCGAAAGGCTTCTTGAAGGGAAAGATGTAACTCTGTGAGATGAATTAACAGAACACAGAGCAGTTTCTCAGAAAGCTTCTTTCCAGTTTTGAACGGAAGATATTTCCTTTTTCACCATAGCCCTCTATGGGCTTCCAAATATCCCTTTGCCAATTCCACAAGAACAGCCTTAGCGAAAGGCTTCTTGAAGGGAAAGATGTAACTCTGTGAGATGGATTAACAGAACACAGAGCAGTTTCTCAGAAAGCTTCTTTCCAGTTTTGAACGGAAGATATTTCCTTTTTCACCATAGCCCTCTATGGGCTTCCAAATATCCCTTTGCCAATTCCACAAGAACAGCCTTAGCGAAAGGCTTCTTGAAGGGAAAGATGTAACTCTGTGAGATGGATTAACAGAACACAGAGCAGTTTCTCAGAAAGCTTCTTTCCAGTTTTGAACGGAAGATATTTCCTTTTTCACAATAGCCCTCTATGGTCTTCCAAATATCCCTTTGCCAATTCCACAAGAACAGCCTTAGCGAAAAGCTTCTTGAAGGGAAAGATGTAACTCTGTGAGATGAATTAACAAAACACAGAGCAGTTTCTCAGAAAGCTTCTTTCCAGTTTTGAACGGAAGATATTTCCTTTTTCACCAAAGCCCTCTATGGGCTTCCAAATATCCCTTTGCCAATTCCACAAGAACAGCCTTAGCGAAAGGCTTCTTGAAGGGAAAGATGTAACTCTGTGAGATGAATTAACAGAACACAGAGCAGTTTCTCAGAAAGCTTCTTTCCAGTTTTGAACGGAAGATATTTCCTTTTTCACCATAGCCCTCTATGGGCTTCCAAATATCCCTTTGCCAATTCCACAAGAACAGCCTTAGCGAAAGGCTTCTTGAAGGGAAAGATGTAACTCTGTGAGATGAATTAACAGAACACAGAGCAGTTTCTCACAAAGCTTCTTTCCAGCTTTGAACGGAAGATATTTCCTTTTTCACCATAGCCCTCTATGGGCTTCCTAATATCCCTTTGCCAATTCCACAAGAACAGCGTTATCGAAAGGCTTCTTGAAGGGAAAGATGTAACTCTGTGAGATGAATTAACAGAACACAGAGCAGTTTCTCAGAAAGCTTCTTTCCAGTTTTGAACGGAAGATATTTCCTTTTTCACCATAGCCCTCTATGGGCTTCCAAATATCCCTTTGCCAATTCCAAAAGAACAGCCTTAGCGAAAGGATTGTTGAAGGGAAAGATGTAACTCTGTGAGATGAATTAACAGAACACAGAGCAGTTTCTCAGAAAGCTTCTTTCCAGTTTTGAACGGAAGATATTTCCTTTTTCACCATAGCCCTCTATGGGCTTCCAAATATCCCTTTGCCAATTCCACAAGAACAGCCTTAGCGAAAGGCTTCTTCAAGGGATAGATGTAACTCTGTGAGATGAATTAACAGAACACAGAGCAGTTTCTCAGAAAGCTTCTTTCCAGTTTTGAACGGAAGATATTTCCTTTTTCACCATAGCCCTCTATGGGCTTCCAAATATCCCTTTGCCAATTCCACAAGAACAGCCTTAGCGAAAGGCTTCTTGAAGGAAAAGATGTAACTCTGTGAGATGAATTAACAGAACACAGAGCAGTTTCTCAGACAGCTTCTTTCCAGTTTTGAACGGAAGATATTTCCTTTTTCACAATAGCCCTCTAAGGGCTTCCAAATATCCCTTTGCCAATTCCACAAGAACAGCCTTAGCGAAAAGCTTCTTGAAGAGAAAGATGTAACTCTGTGAGATGAATTAACAAAACACAGAGCAGTTTCTCAGAAAGCTTCTTTCCAGTTTTGAACGGAAGATATTTCCTTTTTCACCATAGCCCTCTATGGGCTTCCAAATATTCCTTTGCCAACTCCACAAGAACAGCCTTAGCGAAAGGCTTCTTGAAGGGAAAGATGTAACTCTGTGAGATGAATTAACAGAACACAGAGCAGTTTCTCAGAAAGCTTCTTTCCAGTTTTGAACGGAAGATATTTCCTTTTTCACCATAGCCCTCTATGGGCTTCCAAATATCCCTTTGCCAATTCCACAAGAACAGCCTTAGTGAAAGGCTTCTTGAAGGGAAAGATGTAACTCTGTGAGATGAATTAACAGAACACAGAACAGTTTCTCAGAAAGCTTCTTTCCAGTTTTGAACCGAAGATATTTCCTTTTTCACCATAGCCCTCTATGGGCTTCCAAATATCCCTTTGCCAATTCCACAAGAACAGCCTTAGCGAAAGGCTTCTTGAAGGGAAAGATGTAACTCTGTGAGATGAATTAACAGAACACAGAGCAGTTTCTCAGAAAGCTTCTTTCCAGTTTTGAACGGAAGATATTTCCTTTTTCACCATAGCCCTCTATGGGCTTCCAAATATCCCTTTGCCAATTCCACAAGAACAGCCTTAGCGAAAGACTTCTTGAAGGGAAAGATGTAACTCTGCGAGATGAATTAACAGAACACAGAGCAGTTTCTCAGAAAGCTTCTTTCCAGTTTTGAACGGAAGATATTTCCTTTTTCACCATAGCCCTCTATGGGCTTCCAAATATCCCTTTGCCAATTCCACAAGAACAGCCTTAGCGAAAGGCTTCTTGAAGGGAAAGATGTAACTCTGTGAGATGGATTAACAGAACACAGAGCAGTTTCTCAGAAAGCTTCTTTCCAGTTTTGAACGGAAGATAGTTCCTTTTTCACCATAGCCCTCTATGGGCTTCCAAATATCCCTTTGCCAATTCCACAAGAACAGCATTAGCGAAAGGCTTTTTGAAGGGAAAGATGTAACTCTGTGAGATGAATTAACAGAACACAGAGCAGTTTCTCAGAAAGATTCTTTCCAGTTTTGAACGGAAGATATTTCCTTTTTCACCATAGCCCTCTATGGGCTTCCAAATATCCCTTTGCCAATTCCACAAGAACAGCCTTAGCGAAAGGCTTCTTGAAGAAAAGATGTAACTCTGTGAGATGAATTAACAGAACACAGAGCAGTTTCTCAGACAGCTTCTTTCCAGTTTTGAACGGAAGATATTTCCTTTTTCACAATAGCCCTCTATGGGCTTCCAAATATCCCTTTGCCAATTCTACAAGAACAGCCTTAGCGAAAGGCTTCTTGACGGGAAAGATGTAACTCTGTGACATGAATTAACAAAACACAGAGCAGTTTCTCAGAAAGCTTCTTTCCAGTTTTGAACGGAAGATATTTCCTTTTTCACCATAGCCCTCTATGGGCTTCCAAATATCCCTTTGCCAATTCCACAAGAACAGCCTTAGCGAAAGGCTTCTTGAAGGGAAAGATGTAACTCTGTGAGATGAATTAACAGAACACAGAGCAGTTTCTCAGAAAGCTTCTTTCCAGTTTTGAACGGAAGATATTTCCTTTTTCACCATAGCCCTCTATGGGCTTCCAAATATCCCTTTGCCAATTCCACAAGAACAGCCTTAGCGAAAGGCTTCTTGAAGGGAAAGATGTAACTCTGTGAGATGAATTAACAGAACACAGAGCAGTTTCTCAGAAAGCTTCTTTCCAGTTTTGAACGGAAGATATTTCCTTTTTCACAATAGCCCTCTATGGTCTTCCAAATATCCCTTTGCCAATTCCACAAGAACAGCCTTAGCGAAAAGCTTCTTGAAGGGAAAGATGTAACTCTGTGAGATGAATTAACAAAACACAGAGCAGTTTCTCAGAAAGCTTCTTTCCAGTTTTGAACGGAAGATATTTCCTTTTTCACCAAAGCCCTCTATGGGCTTCCAAATATTCCTTTGCAAATTCCACAAGAACAGCCTTAGCGAAAGGCTTCTTGAAGGGAAAGATGTAACTCTGTGAGATGGATTAACAGAACACAGAGCAGTTTCTCAGAAAGCTTCTTTCCAGTTTTGAACGGAAGATATTTCCTTTTTCACAATAGCCCTCTATGGTCTTCCAAATATCCCTTTGCCAATTCCACAAGAACAGCCTTAGCGAAAAGCTTCTTGAAGGGAAAGATGTAACTCTGTGAGATGAATTAACAAAACACAGAGCAGTTTCTCAGAAAGCTTCTTTCCAGTTTTGAACGGAAGATATTTCCTTTTTCACCAAAGCCCTCTATGGGCTTCCAAATATCCCTTTGCCAATTCCACAAGAACAGCCTTAGCGAAAGGCTTCTTGAAGGGAAAGATGTAACTCTGTGAGATGAATTAACAGAACACAGAGCAGTTTCTCAGAAAGCTTCTTTCCAGTTTTGAACGGAAGATATTTCCTTTTTCACCATAGCCCTCTATGGGCTTCCAAATATCCCTTTGCCAATTCCACAAGAACAGCCTTAGCGAAAGGCTTCTTGAAGGGAAAGATGTAACTCTGTGAGATGAATTAACAGAACACAGAGCAGTTTCTCACAAAGCTTCTTTCCAGTTTTGAACGGAAGATATTTCCTTTTTCACCATAGCCCTCTATGGGCTTCCTAATATCCCTTTGCCAATTCCACAAGAACAGCGTTATCGAAAGGCTTCTTGAAGGGAAAGATGTAACTCTGTGAGATGAATTAACAGAACACAGAGCAGTTTCTCAGAAAGCTTCTTTCCAGTTTTGAACGGAAGATATTTCCTTTTTCACCATAGCCCTCTATGGGCTTCCAAATATCCCTTTGCCAATTCCACAAGAACAGCCTTAGCGAAAGGATTGTTGAAGGGAAAGATGTAACTCTGTGAGATGAATTAACAGAACACAGAGCAGTTTCTCAGAAAGCTTCTTTCCAGTTTTGAACGGAAGATATTTCCTTTTTCACCATAGCCCTCTATGGGCTTCCAAATATCCCTTTGCCAATTCCACAAGAACAGCCTTAGCGAAAGGCTTCTTCAAGGGATAGATGTAACTCTGTGAGATGAATTAACAGAACACAGAGCAGTTTCTCAGAAAGCTTCTTTCCAGTTTTGAACGGAAGATATTTCCTTTTTCACCATAGCCCTCTATGGGCTTCCAAATATCCCTTTGCCAATTCCACAAGAACAGCCTTAGCGAAAGGCTTCTTGAAGGAAAAGATGTAACTCTGTGAGATGAATTAACAGAACACAGAGCAGTTTCTCAGACAGCTTCTTTCCAGTTTTGAACGGAAGATATTTCCTTTTTCACAATAGCCCTCTATGGGCTTCCAAATATCCCTTTGCCAATTCCACAAGAACAGCCTTAGCGAAAAGCTTCTTGAAGAGAAAGATGTAACTCTGTGAGATGAATTAACAAAACACAGAGCAGTTTCTCAGAAAGCTTCTTTCCAGTTTTGAACGGAAGATATTTCCTTTTTCACCATAGCCCTCTATGGGCTTCCAAATATTCCTTTGCCAACTCCACAAGAACAGCCTTAGCGAAAGGCTTCTTGAAGGGAAAGATGTAACTCTGTGAGATGAATTAACAGAACACAGAGCAGTTTCTCAGAAAGCTTCTTTCCAGTTTTGAACGGAAGATATTTCCTGTTTCACCATAGCCCTCTATGGGCTTCCAAATATCCCTTTGCCAATTCCACAAGAACAGCCTTAGCGAAAGGCTTCTTGAAGGGAAAGATGTAACTCTGTGAGATGAATTAACAGAACACAGAGCAGTTTCTCAGAAAGCTTCTTTCCAGTTTTGAACGGAAGATATTTCCTTTTTCACCATAGCCCTCTATGGGCTTCCAAATATCCCTTTGCCAATTCCACAAGAACAGCCTTAGCGAAAGACTTCTTGAAGGGAAAGATGTAACTCTGCGAGATGAATTAACAGAACACAGAGCAGTTTCTCAGAAAGCTTCTTTCCAGTTTTGAACGGAAGATATTTCCTTTTTCACCATAGCCCTCTATGGGCTTCCAAATATCCCTTTGCCAATTCCACAAGAACAGCCTTAGCGAAAGGCTTCTTGAAGGGAAAGATGTAACTCTGTGAGATGGATTAACAGAACACAGAGCAGTTTCTCAGAAAGCTTCTTTCCAGTTTTGAACGGAAGATATTTCCTTTTTCACCATAGCCCTCTATGGGCTTCCAAATATCCCTTTGCCAATTCCACAAGAACAGCCTTAGCGAAAGGCTTCTTGAAGGGAAAGATGTAACTCTGTGAGATGGATTAACAGAACACAGAGCAGTTTCTCAGAAAGCTTCTTTCCAGTTTTGAACGGAAGATATTTCCTTTTTCACAATAGCCCTCTATGGTCTTCCAAATATCCCTTTGCCAATTCCACAAGAACAGCCTTAGCGAAAAGCTTCTTGAAGGGAAAGATGTAACTCTGTGAGATGAATTAACAAAACACAGAGCAGTTTCTCAGAAAGCTTCTTTCCAGTTTTGAACGGAAGATATTTCCTTTTTCACCAAAGCCCTCTATGGGCTTCCAAATATCCCTTTGCCAATTCCACAAGAACAGCCTTAGCGAAAGGCTTCTTGAAGGGAAAGATGTAACTCTGTGAGATGAATTAACAGAACACAGAGCAGTTTCTCAGAAAGCTTCTTTCCAGTTTTGAACGGAAGATATTTCCTTTTTCACCATAGCCCTCTATGGGCTTCCAAATATCCCTTTGCCAATTCCACAAGAACAGCCTTAGCGAAAGGCTTCTTGAAGGGAAAGATGTAACTCTGTGAGATGAATTAACAGAACACAGAGCAGTTTCTCACAAAGCTTCTTTCCAGCTTTGAACGGAAGATATTTCCTTTTTCACCATAGCCCTCTATGGGCTTCCTAATATCCCTTTGCCAATTCCACAAGAACAGCGTTATCGAAAGGCTTCTTGAAGGGAAAGATGTAACTCTGTGAGATGAATTAACAGAACACAGAGCAGTTTCTCAGAAAGCTTCTTTCCAGTTTTGAACGGAAGATATTTCCTTTTTCACAATAGCCCTCTATGGGCTTCCAAATATCCCTTTGCCAATTCCACAAGAACAGCCTTAGCGAAAGGCTTCTTGACGGGAAAGATGTAACTCTGTGAGATGAATTAACAAAACACAGAGCAGTTTCTCAGAAAGCTTCTTTCCAGTTTTGAACGGAAGATATTTCCTTTTTCACCATAGCCCTCTATGGGCTTCCAAATATCCCTTTGCCAATTCCACAAGAACAGCCTTAGCGAAAGGCTTCTTGAAGGGAAAGATGTAACTCTCTGAGATGAATTAACAGAACACAGAGCAGTTTCTCAGAAAGCTTCTTTCCAGTTTTGAACGGAAGATATTTCCTTTTTCACCATAGCCTTCTAAGGGCTTCCAAATATCCCTTTGCCAATTCCACAAGAACAGCCTTAGCGAAAGGCTTCTTGAAGGGAAAGATGTAACTCTGTGAGATGAATTAACAGAACACAGAGCAGTTTCTCAGAAAGCTTCTTTCCAGTTTTGAACGGAAGATATTTCCTTTTTCACCATAGCCCTCTATGGGCTTCCAAATATCCCTTTGCCAATTCCACAAGAACAGCCTTAGCGAAAGGCTTCTTGAAGGGAAAGATGTAACTCTGTGAGATGGATTAACAGAACACAGAGCAGTTTCTCAGAAAGCTTCTTTCCAGTTTTGAACGGAAGATATTTCCTTTTTCACCATAGCCCTCTATGGGCTTCCAAATATCCCTTTGCCAATTCCACAAGAACAGCCTTAGCGAAAGGCTTCTTGAAGGGAAAGATGTAACTCTGTGAGATGGATTAACAGAACACAGAGCAGTTTCTCAGAAAGCTTCTTTCCAGTTTTGAACGGAAGATATTTCCTTTTTCACAATAGCCCTCTATGGTCTTCCAAATATCCCTTTGCCAATTCCACAAGAACAGCCTTAGCGAAAAGCTTCTTGAAGGGAAAGATGTAACTCTGTGAGATGAATTAACAAAACACAGAGCAGTTTCTCAGAAAGCTTCTTTCCAGTTTTGAACGGAAGATATTTCCTTTTTCACCAAAGCCCTCTATGGGCTTCCAAATATCCCTTTGCCAATTCCACAAGAACAGCCTTAGCGAAAGGCTTCTTGAAGGGAAAGATGTAACTCTGTGAGATGAATTAACAGAACACAGAGCAGTTTCTCAGAAAGCTTCTTTCCAGTTTTGAACGGAAGATATTTCCTTTTTCACCATAGCCCTCTATGGGCTTCCAAATATCCCTTTGCCAATTCCACAAGAACAGCCTTAGCGAAAGGCTTCTTGAAGGGAAAGATGTAACTCTGTGAGATGAATTAACAGAACACAGAGCAGTTTCTCACAAAGCTTCTTTCCAGCTTTGAACGGAAGATATTTCCTTTTTCACCATAGCCCTCTATGGGCTTCCTAATATCCCTTTGCCAATTCCACAAGAACAGCGTTATCGAAAGGCTTCTTGAAGGGAAAGATGTAACTCTGTGAGATGAATTAACAGAACACAGAGCAGTTTCTCAGAAAGCTTCTTTCCAGTTTTGAACGGAAGATATTTCCTTTTTCACCATAGCCCTCTATGGGCTTCCAAATATCCCTTTGCCAATTCCAAAAGAACAGCCTTAGCGAAAGGATTGTTGAAGGGAAAGATGTAACTCTGTGAGATGAATTAACAGAACACAGAGCAGTTTCTCAGAAAGCTTCTTTCCAGTTTTGAACGGAAGATATTTCCTTTTTCACCATAGCCCTCTATGGGCTTCCAAATATCCCTTTGCCAATTCCACAAGAACAGCCTTAGCGAAAGGCTTCTTCAAGGGATAGATGTAACTCTGTGAGATGAATTAACAGAACACAGAGCAGTTTCTCAGAAAGCTTCTTTCCAGTTTTGAACGGAAGATATTTCCTTTTTCACCATAGCCCTCTATGGGCTTCCAAATATCCCTTTGCCAATTCCACAAGAACAGCCTTAGCGAAAGGCTTCTTGAAGGAAAAGATGTAACTCTGTGAGATGAATTAACAGAACACAGAGCAGTTTCTCAGACAGCTTCTTTCCAGTTTTGAACGGAAGATATTTCCTTTTTCACAATAGCCCTCTAAGGGCTTCCAAATATCCCTTTGCCAATTCCACAAGAACAGCCTTAGCGAAAAGCTTCTTGAAGAGAAAGATGTAACTCTGTGAGATGAATTAACAAAACACAGAGCAGTTTCTCAGAAAGCTTCTTTCCAGTTTTGAACGGAAGATATTTCCTTTTTCACCATAGCCCTCTATGGGCTTCCAAATATCCCTTTGCCAATTCCACAAGAACAGCCTTAGCGAAAGGCTTCTTGAAGGGAAAGATGTAACTCTGTGAGATGAATTAACAGAACACAGAGCAGTTTCTCAGAAAGCTTCTTTCCAGTTTTGAACGGAAGATATTTCCTTTTTCACCGTAGCCCTCTATGGGCTTCCAAATATCCCTTTGCCAATTCCACAAGAACAGCCTTAGCGAAAGGCTTCTTGAAGGGAAAGATGTAACTCTGTGAGATGAATTAACAGAACACAGAGCAGTTTCTCACAAAGCTTCTTTCCAGTTTTGAACGGAAGATATTTCCTTTTTCACCATAGCCCTCTATGGGCTTCCAAATATCCCTTTGCCAATTCCACAAGAACAGCCTTAGCGAAAGGCTTCTTGAAGGGAAAGATGTAACTCTGTGAGATGAATTAACAGAACACAGAGCAGTTTCTCAGAAAGCTTCTTTCCAGTTTTGAACGGAAGATATTTCCTTTTTCACCATAGCCCTCTATGGGCTTCCAAATATCCCTTTGCCAATTCCACAAGAACAGCCTTAGCGAAAGGCTTCTTCAAGGGATAGATGTAACTCTGTGAGATGAATTAACAGAACACAGTGCAGTTTCTCAGAAAGCTTCTTTCCAGTTTTGAACGGAAGATATTTCCTTTTTCACCATAG
Organism: Chlorocebus sabaeus; assembly: GCF_047675955.1. Taxonomy (NCBI): domain Eukaryota; kingdom Metazoa; phylum Chordata; class Mammalia; order Primates; family Cercopithecidae; genus Chlorocebus; species Chlorocebus sabaeus. Next base: position 673,779 of record NW_027328236.1, read on the forward strand.
CCCTCTATGGGCTTCCAAATATCCCTTTGCCAATTCCACAAGAACAGCCTTAGCGAAAAGCTTCTTGAAGAGAAAGATGTAACTCTGTGAGATGAATTAACAAAACACAGAGCAGTTTCTCAGAAAGCTTCTTTCCAGTTTTGAACGGAAGATATTTCCTTTTTCACCATAGCCCTCTATGGGCTTCCAAATATCCCTTTGCCAATTCCACAAGAACAGCCTTAGCGAAAGGCTTCTTGAAGGGAAAGATATAACTCTGTGAGATGAATTAACAGAACACAGAGCAGTTTCTCAGAATGCTTCTTTCCAGTTTTGAACGAAAGATATTTCCTTTTTCACCATAGCCCTCTATGGGCTTCCAAATATCCCTTTGCCAATTCCACAAGAACAGCCTTAGCGAAAGGCTTCTTGAAGGGAAAGATGTAACTCTGTGAGATGGATTAACAGAACACAGAGCAGTTTCTCAGACAGCTTCTTTCCAGTTTTGAACGGAAGATATTTCCTTTTTCACAATAGCCCTCTATGGGCTTCCAAATATCCCTTTGCCAATTCCACAAGAACAGCCTTACCGAAAAGCTTCTTGAAGGGAAAGATGTAACTCTGTGAGATGAATTAACAAAACACAGAGCAGTTTCTCAGAAAGCTTCTTTCCAGTTTTGAACGGAAGATATTTCCTTTTTCACCATAGCCCTCTATGGGCTTCCAAATATCCCTTTGCCAATTCCACAAGAACAGCCTTAGCGAAAGGCTTCTTGAAGGGAAAGATGTAATTCTGTGAGATGAATTAACAGAACACAGAGCAGTTTCTCAGAAAGCTTCTTTCCAGTTTTGAACGGAAGATATTTCCTTTTTCACCATAGCCCTCTATGGGCTTCCAAATATCCCTTTGCCAATTCCACAAGAACAGCCTTAGCGAAAGGCTTCTTGAAGGAAAAGATGTAACTCTGTGAGATGAATTAACAGAACACAGAGCTGTTTCTCAGAAAGCTTCTTTCCAGTTTTGAACGGAAGATATTTCCTTTTTCACAATAGCCCTCTAAGGGCTTCCAAATATCCCTTTGCCAATTCCACAAGAACAGCCTTAGCGAAAAGCTTCTTGAAGGGAAAGATGTAACTCTGTGAGATGAATTAGCAAAACACAGAGCAGTTTCTCAGAAAGCTTCTTTCCAGTTTTGAACGGAAGATATTTCCTTTTTCACCAAAGCCCTCTATGGGCTTCCAAATATTCCTTTGCAAATTCCACAAGAACAGCCTTAGCGAAAGGCTTCTTGAAGGGAAAGATGTAACTCTGTGAGATGAATTAACAAAACACAGAGCAGTTTCTCAGAAAGCTTCTTTCCAGTTTTGAACGGAAGATATTTCCTTTTTCACCATAGCCCTCTATGGGCTTCCAAATATCCCTTTGCCAATTCCACAAGAACAGCCTTAGCGAAAGGCTTCTTGAAGGGAAAGATGTAACTCTGTGAGATGAATTAACAGAACACAGAGCAGTTTCTCAGAAAGATTCTTTCCAGTTTTGAACGGAAGATATTTCCTTTTTCACCATAGCCCTCTATGGGCTTCCAAATATCCCTTTGCCAATTCCACAAGAACAGCCTTAGCGAAAGGCTTCTTGAAGGGAAAGATGTAACTCTGTGAGATGAATTAACAGAACACAGAGCAGTTTCTCAGAAAGCTTCTTTCCAGTTTTGAACGGAAGATATTTCCTTTTACACCATAGCCCTCTATGGGCTTCCAAATATCCCTTTGCCAATTCCACAAGAACAGCCTTAGAGAAAGGCTTCTTGAAGGGAAAGATGTAACTCTGTGAGATGGATTAACAGAACACAGAGCAGTTTCTCAGAAAGCTTCTTTCCAGTTTTGAACGGAAGATAGTTCCTTTTTCACCATAGCCCTCTATGGGCTTCCAAATATCCCTTTGCCAATTCCACAAGAACAGCCTTAGCGAAAGGCTTCTTGAAGGGAAAGATGTAACTCTCTGAGATGAATTAACAGAACACAGAGCAGTTTCTCAGAAAGCTTCTTTCCAGTTTTGAACGGAAGATATTTCCTTTTTCACCATAGCCCTCTAAGGGCTTCCAAATATCCCTTTGCCAATTCCACAAGAACAGCCTTAGCGAAAGGCTTCTTGAAGGGAAAGATGTAACTCTGTGAGATGAATTAACAGAACACAGAGCAGTTTCTCAGAAAGCTTCTTTCCAGTTTTGAACGGAAGATATTTCCTTTTTCACCATAGCCCTCTATGGGCTTCCAAATATCCCTTTGCCAATTCCACAAGAACAGCCTTAGCGAAAGGCTTCTTGAAGGGAAAGATGTAACTCTGTGAGATGGATTAACAGAACACAGAGCAGTTTCTCAGAAAGCTTCTTTCCAGTTTTGAACGGAAGATATTTCCTTTTTCACCATAGCCCTCTATGGGCTTCCAAATATCCCTTTGCCAATTCCACAAGAACAGCCTTAGCGAAAGGCTTCTTGAAGGGAAAGATGTAACTCTGTGAGATGGATTAACAGAACACAGAGCAGTTTCTCAGAAAGCTTCTTTCCAGTTTTGAACGGAAGATATTTCCTTTTTCACAATAGCCCTCTATGGTCTTCCAAATATCCCTTTGCCAATTCCACAAGAACAGCCTTAGCGAAAAGCTTCTTGAAGGGAAAGATGTAACTCTGTGAGATGAATTAACAAAACACAGAGCAGTTTCTCAGAAAGCTTCTTTCCAGTTTTGAACGGAAGATATTTCCTTTTTCACCAAAGCCCTCTATGGGCTTCCAAATATCCCTTTGCCAATTCCACAAGAACAGCCTTAGCGAAAGGCTTCTTGAAGGGAAAGATGTAACTCTGTGAGATGAATTAACAGAACACAGAGCAGTTTCTCAGAAAGCTTCTTTCCAGTTTTGAACGGAAGATATTTCCTTTTTCACCATAGCCCTCTATGGGCTTCCAAATATCCCTTTGCCAATTCCACAAGAACAGCCTTAGCGAAAGGCTTCTTGAAGGGAAAGATGTAACTCTGTGAGATGAATTAACAGAACACAGAGCAGTTTCTCACAAAGCTTCTTTCCAGTTTTGAACGGAAGATATTTCCTTTTTCACCATAGCCCTCTATGGGCTTCCTAATATCCCTTTGCCAATTCCACAAGAACAGCGTTATCGAAAGGCTTCTTGAAGGGAAAGATGTAACTCTGTGAGATGAATTAACAGAACACAGAGCAGTTTCTCAGAAAGCTTCTTTCCAGTTTTGAACGGAAGATATTTCCTTTTTCACCATAGCCCTCTATGGGCTTCCAAATATCCCTTTGCCAATTCCACAAGAACAGCCTTAGCGAAAGGATTGTTGAAGGGAAAGATGTAACTCTGTGAGATGAATTAACAGAACACAGAGCAGTTTCTCAGAAAGCTTCTTTCCAGTTTTGAACGGAAGATATTTCCTTTTTCACCATAGCCCTCTATGGGCTTCCAAATATCCCTTTGCCAATTCCACAAGAACAGCCTTAGCGAAAGGCTTCTTCAAGGGATAGATGTAACTCTGTGAGATGAATTAACAGAACACAGAGCAGTTTCTCAGAAAGCTTCTTTCCAGTTTTGAACGGAAGATATTTCCTTTTTCACCATAGCCCTCTATGGGCTTCCAAATATCCCTTTGCCAATTCCACAAGAACAGCCTTAGCGAAAGGCTTCTTGAAGGAAAAGATGTAACTCTGTGAGATGAATTAACAGAACACAGAGCAGTTTCTCAGACAGCTTCTTTCCAGTTTTGAACGGAAGATATTTCCTTTTTCACAATAGCCCTCTATGGGCTTCCAAATATCCCTTTGCCAATTCCACAAGAACAGCCTTAGCGAAAAGCTTCTTGAAGAGAAAGATGTAACTCTGTGAGATGAATTAACAAAACACAGAGCAGTTTCTCAGAAAGCTTCTTTCCAGTTTTGAACGGAAGATATTTCCTTTTTCACCATAGCCCTCTATGGGCTTCCAAATATTCCTTTGCCAACTCCACAAGAACAGCCTTAGCGAAAGGCTTCTTGAAGGGAAAGATGTAACTCTGTGAGATGAATTAACAGAACACAGAGCAGTTTCTCAGAAAGCTTCTTTCCAGTTTTGAACGGAAGATATTTCCTTTTTCACCATAGCCCTCTATGGGCTTCCAAATATCCCTTTGCCAATTCCACAAGAACAGCCTTAGCGAAAGGCTTCTTGAAGGGAAAGATGTAACTCTGTGAGATGAATTAACAGAACACAGAACAGTTTCTCAGAAAGCTTCTTTCCAGTTTTGAACCGAAGATATTTCCATTTTTCACCATAGCCCTCTATGGGCTTCCAAATATCCCTTTGCCAATTCCACAAGAACAGCCTTAGCGAAAGGCTTCTTGAAGGGAAAGATGTAACTCTGTGAGATGAATTAACAGAACACAGAGCAGTTTCTCAGAAAGCTTCTTTCCAGTTTTGAACGGAAGATATTTCCTTTTTCACCATAGCCCTCTATGGGCTTCCAAATATCCCTTTGCCAATTCCACAAGAACAGCCTTAGCGAAAGACTTCTTGAAGGGAAAGATGTAACTCTGCGAGATGAATTAACAGAACACAGAGCAGTTTCTCAGAAAGCTTCTTTCCAGTTTTGAACGGAAGATATTTCCTTTTTCACCATAGCCCTCTATGGGCTTCCAAATATCCCTTTGCCAATTCCACAAGAACAGCCTTAGCGAAAGGCTTCTTGAAGGGAAAGATGTAACTCTGTGAGATGGATTAACAGAACACAGAGCAGTTTCTCAGAAAGCTTCTTTCCAGTTTTGAACGGAAGATAGTTCCTTTTTCACCATAGCCCTCTATGGGCTTCCAAATATCCCTTTGCCAATTCCACAAGAACAGCATTAGCGAAAGGCTTTTTGAAGGGAAAGATGTAACTCTGTGAGATGAATTAACAGAACACAGAGCAGTTTCTCAGAAAGCTTCTTTCCAGTTTTGAACGGAAGATATTTCCTTTTTCACCATAGCCCTCTATGGGCTTCCAAATATCCCTTTGCCAATTCCACAAGAACAGCCTTAGCGAAAGGCTTCTTGAAGGAAAAGATGTAACTCTGTGAGATGAATTAACAGAACACAGAGCAGTTTCTCAGACAGCTTCTTTCCAGTTTTGAACGGAAGATATTTCCTTTTTCACAATAGCCCTCTATGGGCTTCCAAATATCCCTTTGCCAATTCCACAAGAACAGCCTTAGCGAAAGGCTTCTTGACGGGAAAGATGTAACTCTGTGAGATGAATTAACAAAACACAGAGCAGTTTCTCAGAAAGCTTCTTTCCAGTTTTGAACGGAAGATATTTCCTTTTTCACCATAGCCCTCTATGGGCTTCCAAATATCCCTTTGCCAATTCCACAAGAACAGCCTTAGCGAAAGGCTTCTTGAAGGGAAAGATGTAACTCTCTGAGATGAATTAACAGAACACAGAGCAGTTTCTCAGAAAGCTTCTTTCCAGTTTTGAACGGAAGATATTTCCTTTTTCACCATAGCCTTCTAAGGGCTTCCAAATATCCCTTTGCCAATTCCACAAGAACAGCCTTAGCGAAAGGCTTCTTGAAGGGAAAGATGTAACTCTGTGAGATGAATTAACAGAACACAGAGCAGTTTCTCAGAAAGCTTCTTTCCAGTTTTGAACGGAAGATATTTCCTTTTTCACCATAGCCCTCTATGGGCTTCCAAATATCCCTTTGCCAATTCCACAAGAACAGCCTTAGCGAAAGGCTTCTTGAAGGGAAAGATGTAACTCTGTGAGATGGATTAACAGAACACAGAGCAGTTTCTCAGAAAGCTTCTTTCCAGTTTTGAACGGAAGATATTTCCTTTTTCACCATAGCCCTCTATGGGCTTCCAAATATCCCTTTGCCAATTCCACAAGAACAGCCTTAGCGAAAGGCTTCTTGAAGGGAAAGATGTAACTCTGTGAGATGGATTAACAGAACACAGAGCAGTTTCTCAGAAAGCTTCTTTCCAGTTTTGAACGGAAGATATTTCCTTTTTCACAATAGCCCTCTATGGTCTTCCAAATATCCCTTTGCCAATTCCACAAGAACAGCCTTAGCGAAAAGCTTCTTGAAGGGAAAGATGTAACTCTGTGAGATGAATTAACAAAACACAGAGCAGTTTCTCAGAAAGCTTCTTTCCAGTTTTGAACGGAAGATATTTCCTTTTTCACCAAAGCCCTCTATGGGCTTCCAAATATCCCTTTGCCAATTCCACAAGAACAGCCTTAGCGAAAGGCTTCTTGAAGGGAAAGATGTAACTCTGTGAGATGAATTAACAGAACACAGAGCAGTTTCTCAGAAAGCTTCTTTCCAGTTTTGAACGGAAGATATTTCCTTTTTCACCATAGCCCTCTATGGGCTTCCAAATATCCCTTTGCCAATTCCACAAGAACAGCCTTAGCGAAAGGCTTCTTGAAGGGAAAGATGTAACTCTGTGAGATGAATTAACAGAACACAGAGCAGTTTCTCACAAAGCTTCTTTCCAGCTTTGAACGGAAGATATTTCCTTTTTCACCATAGCCCTCTATGGGCTTCCTAATATCCCTTTGCCAATTCCACAAGAACAGCGTTATCGAAAGGCTTCTTGAAGGGAAAGATGTAACTCTGTGAGATGAATTAACAGAACACAGAGCAGTTTCTCAGAAAGCTTCTTTCCAGTTTTGAACGGAAGATATTTCCTTTTTCACCATAGCCCTCTATGGGCTTCCAAATATCCCTTTGCCAATTCCAAAAGAACAGCCTTAGCGAAAGGATTGTTGAAGGGAAAGATGTAACTCTGTGAGATGAATTAACAGAACACAGAGCAGTTTCTCAGAAAGCTTCTTTCCAGTTTTGAACGGAAGATATTTCCTTTTTCACCATAGCCCTCTATGGGCTTCCAAATATCCCTTTGCCAATTCCACAAGAACAGCCTTAGCGAAAGGCTTCTTCAAGGGATAGATGTAACTCTGTGAGATGAATTAACAGAACACAGAGCAGTTTCTCAGAAAGCTTCTTTCCAGTTTTGAACGGAAGATATTTCCTTTTTCACCATAGCCCTCTATGGGCTTCCAAATATCCCTTTGCCAATTCCACAAGAACAGCCTTAGCGAAAGGCTTCTTGAAGGAAAAGATGTAACTCTGTGAGATGAATTAACAGAACACAGAGCAGTTTCTCAGACAGCTTCTTTCCAGTTTTGAACGGAAGATATTTCCTTTTTCACAATAGCCCTCTAAGGGCTTCCAAATATCCCTTTGCCAATTCCACAAGAACAGCCTTAGCGAAAAGCTTCTTGAAGAGAAAGATGTAACTCTGTGAGATGAATTAACAAAACACAGAGCAGTTTCTCAGAAAGCTTCTTTCCAGTTTTGAACGGAAGATATTTCCTTTTTCACCATAGCCCTCTATGGGCTTCCAAATATTCCTTTGCCAACTCCACAAGAACAGCCTTAGCGAAAGGCTTCTTGAAGGGAAAGATGTAACTCTGTGAGATGAATTAACAGAACACAGAGCAGTTTCTCAGAAAGCTTCTTTCCAGTTTTGAACGGAAGATATTTCCTTTTTCACCATAGCCCTCTATGGGCTTCCAAATATCCCTTTGCCAATTCCACAAGAACAGCCTTAGTGAAAGGCTTCTTGAAGGGAAAGATGTAACTCTGTGAGATGAATTAACAGAACACAGAACAGTTTCTCAGAAAGCTTCTTTCCAGTTTTGAACCGAAGATATTTCCTTTTTCACCATAGCCCTCTATGGGCTTCCAAATATCCCTTTGCCAATTCCACAAGAACAGCCTTAGCGAAAGGCTTCTTGAAGGGAAAGATGTAACTCTGTGAGATGAATTAACAGAACACAGAGCAGTTTCTCAGAAAGCTTCTTTCCAGTTTTGAACGGAAGATATTTCCTTTTTCACCATAGCCCTCTATGGGCTTCCAAATATCCCTTTGCCAATTCCACAAGAACAGCCTTAGCGAAAGACTTCTTGAAGGGAAAGATGTAACTCTGCGAGATGAATTAACAGAACACAGAGCAGTTTCTCAGAAAGCTTCTTTCCAGTTTTGAACGGAAGATATTTCCTTTTTCACCATAGCCCTCTATGGGCTTCCAAATATCCCTTTGCCAATTCCACAAGAACAGCCTTAGCGAAAGGCTTCTTGAAGGGAAAGATGTAACTCTGTGAGATGGATTAACAGAACACAGAGCAGTTTCTCAGAAAGCTTCTTTCCAGTTTTGAACGGAAGATAGTTCCTTTTTCACCATAGCCCTCTATGGGCTTCCAAATATCCCTTTGCCAATTCCACAAGAACAGCATTAGCGAAAGGCTTTTTGAAGGGAAAGATGTAACTCTGTGAGATGAATTAACAGAACACAGAGCAGTTTCTCAGAAAGATTCTTTCCAGTTTTGAACGGAAGATATTTCCTTTTTCACCATAGCCCTCTATGGGCTTCCAAATATCCCTTTGCCAATTCCACAAGAACAGCCTTAGCGAAAGGCTTCTTGAAGAAAAGATGTAACTCTGTGAGATGAATTAACAGAACACAGAGCAGTTTCTCAGACAGCTTCTTTCCAGTTTTGAACGGAAGATATTTCCTTTTTCACAATAGCCCTCTATGGGCTTCCAAATATCCCTTTGCCAATTCTACAAGAACAGCCTTAGCGAAAGGCTTCTTGACGGGAAAGATGTAACTCTGTGACATGAATTAACAAAACACAGAGCAGTTTCTCAGAAAGCTTCTTTCCAGTTTTGAACGGAAGATATTTCCTTTTTCACCATAGCCCTCTATGGGCTTCCAAATATCCCTTTGCCAATTCCACAAGAACAGCCTTAGCGAAAGGCTTCTTGAAGGGAAAGATGTAACTCTGTGAGATGAATTAACAGAACACAGAGCAGTTTCTCAGAAAGCTTCTTTCCAGTTTTGAACGGAAGATATTTCCTTTTTCACCATAGCCCTCTATGGGCTTCCAAATATCCCTTTGCCAATTCCACAAGAACAGCCTTAGCGAAAGGCTTCTTGAAGGGAAAGATGTAACTCTGTGAGATGAATTAACAGAACACAGAGCAGTTTCTCAGAAAGCTTCTTTCCAGTTTTGAACGGAAGATATTTCCTTTTTCACAATAGCCCTCTATGGTCTTCCAAATATCCCTTTGCCAATTCCACAAGAACAGCCTTAGCGAAAAGCTTCTTGAAGGGAAAGATGTAACTCTGTGAGATGAATTAACAAAACACAGAGCAGTTTCTCAGAAAGCTTCTTTCCAGTTTTGAACGGAAGATATTTCCTTTTTCACCAAAGCCCTCTATGGGCTTCCAAATATTCCTTTGCAAATTCCACAAGAACAGCCTTAGCGAAAGGCTTCTTGAAGGGAAAGATGTAACTCTGTGAGATGGATTAACAGAACACAGAGCAGTTTCTCAGAAAGCTTCTTTCCAGTTTTGAACGGAAGATATTTCCTTTTTCACAATAGCCCTCTATGGTCTTCCAAATATCCCTTTGCCAATTCCACAAGAACAGCCTTAGCGAAAAGCTTCTTGAAGGGAAAGATGTAACTCTGTGAGATGAATTAACAAAACACAGAGCAGTTTCTCAGAAAGCTTCTTTCCAGTTTTGAACGGAAGATATTTCCTTTTTCACCAAAGCCCTCTATGGGCTTCCAAATATCCCTTTGCCAATTCCACAAGAACAGCCTTAGCGAAAGGCTTCTTGAAGGGAAAGATGTAACTCTGTGAGATGAATTAACAGAACACAGAGCAGTTTCTCAGAAAGCTTCTTTCCAGTTTTGAACGGAAGATATTTCCTTTTTCACCATAGCCCTCTATGGGCTTCCAAATATCCCTTTGCCAATTCCACAAGAACAGCCTTAGCGAAAGGCTTCTTGAAGGGAAAGATGTAACTCTGTGAGATGAATTAACAGAACACAGAGCAGTTTCTCACAAAGCTTCTTTCCAGTTTTGAACGGAAGATATTTCCTTTTTCACCATAGCCCTCTATGGGCTTCCTAATATCCCTTTGCCAATTCCACAAGAACAGCGTTATCGAAAGGCTTCTTGAAGGGAAAGATGTAACTCTGTGAGATGAATTAACAGAACACAGAGCAGTTTCTCAGAAAGCTTCTTTCCAGTTTTGAACGGAAGATATTTCCTTTTTCACCATAGCCCTCTATGGGCTTCCAAATATCCCTTTGCCAATTCCACAAGAACAGCCTTAGCGAAAGGATTGTTGAAGGGAAAGATGTAACTCTGTGAGATGAATTAACAGAACACAGAGCAGTTTCTCAGAAAGCTTCTTTCCAGTTTTGAACGGAAGATATTTCCTTTTTCACCATAGCCCTCTATGGGCTTCCAAATATCCCTTTGCCAATTCCACAAGAACAGCCTTAGCGAAAGGCTTCTTCAAGGGATAGATGTAACTCTGTGAGATGAATTAACAGAACACAGAGCAGTTTCTCAGAAAGCTTCTTTCCAGTTTTGAACGGAAGATATTTCCTTTTTCACCATAGCCCTCTATGGGCTTCCAAATATCCCTTTGCCAATTCCACAAGAACAGCCTTAGCGAAAGGCTTCTTGAAGGAAAAGATGTAACTCTGTGAGATGAATTAACAGAACACAGAGCAGTTTCTCAGACAGCTTCTTTCCAGTTTTGAACGGAAGATATTTCCTTTTTCACAATAGCCCTCTATGGGCTTCCAAATATCCCTTTGCCAATTCCACAAGAACAGCCTTAGCGAAAAGCTTCTTGAAGAGAAAGATGTAACTCTGTGAGATGAATTAACAAAACACAGAGCAGTTTCTCAGAAAGCTTCTTTCCAGTTTTGAACGGAAGATATTTCCTTTTTCACCATAGCCCTCTATGGGCTTCCAAATATTCCTTTGCCAACTCCACAAGAACAGCCTTAGCGAAAGGCTTCTTGAAGGGAAAGATGTAACTCTGTGAGATGAATTAACAGAACACAGAGCAGTTTCTCAGAAAGCTTCTTTCCAGTTTTGAACGGAAGATATTTCCTGTTTCACCATAGCCCTCTATGGGCTTCCAAATATCCCTTTGCCAATTCCACAAGAACAGCCTTAGCGAAAGGCTTCTTGAAGGGAAAGATGTAACTCTGTGAGATGAATTAACAGAACACAGAGCAGTTTCTCAGAAAGCTTCTTTCCAGTTTTGAACGGAAGATATTTCCTTTTTCACCATAGCCCTCTATGGGCTTCCAAATATCCCTTTGCCAATTCCACAAGAACAGCCTTAGCGAAAGACTTCTTGAAGGGAAAGATGTAACTCTGCGAGATGAATTAACAGAACACAGAGCAGTTTCTCAGAAAGCTTCTTTCCAGTTTTGAACGGAAGATATTTCCTTTTTCACCATAGCCCTCTATGGGCTTCCAAATATCCCTTTGCCAATTCCACAAGAACAGCCTTAGCGAAAGGCTTCTTGAAGGGAAAGATGTAACTCTGTGAGATGGATTAACAGAACACAGAGCAGTTTCTCAGAAAGCTTCTTTCCAGTTTTGAAACGGAAGATATTTCCTTTTTCACCATAGCCCTCTATGGGCTTCCAAATATCCCTTTGCCAATTCCACAAGAACAGCCTTAGCGAAAGGCTTCTTGAAGGGAAAGATGTAACTCTGTGAGATGGATTAAACAGAACACAGAGCAGTTTCTCAGAAAGCTTCTTTCCAGTTTTGAACGGAAGATATTTCCTTTTTCACAATAGCCCTCTATGGTCTTCCAAATATCCCTTTGCCAATTCCACAAGAACAGCCTTAGCGAAAAGCTTCTTGAAGGGGAAAGATGTAACTCTGTGAGATGAATTAACAAAACACAGAGCAGTTTCTCAGAAAGCTTCTTTCCAGTTTGAACGGAAGATATTTCCTTTTTCACCAAAGCCCTCTATGGGCTTCCAAATATCCCTTTGCCAATTCCACAAGAACAGCCTTAGCGAAAGGCTTCTTGAAGGGAAAGATGTAACTCTGTGAGATGAATTAACAGAACACAGAGCAGTTTCTCAGAAAGCTTCTTTCCAGTTTTGAACGGAAGATATTTCCTTTTTCACCATAGCCCTCTATGGGCTTCCAAATATCCCTTTGCCAATTCCACAAGAACAGCCTTAGCGAAAGGCTTCTTGAAGGGAAAGATGTAACTCTGTGAGATGAATTAACAGAACACAGAGCAGTTTCTCACAAAGCTTCTTTCCAGCTTTGAACGGAAGATATTTCCTTTTTCACCATAGCCCTCTATGGGCTTCCTAATATCCCTTTGCCCAATTCCACAAGAACAGCGTTATCGAAAGGCTTCTTGAAGGGAAAGATGTAACTCTGTGAGATGAATTAACAGAACACAGAGCAGTTTCTCAGAAAGCTTCTTTCCAGTTTTGAACGGAAGATATTTCCTTTTTCACCATAGCCCTCTATGGGCTTCCAATATCCCTTTGCCAATTCCAAAAGAACCGCCTTAGCGAAAGGATTGTTGAAGGGAAAGATGTAACTCTGTGAGATGAATTAACAGAACACAGAGCAGTTTTCTCAGAAAGCTTCTTTCCAGTTTTGAACGGAAGATATTTCCTTTTTCACCGTAGCCCTCTATGGGCTTCCAAATATCCCTTTGCCAATTCCACAAGAACAGCCTTAGCGAGAAGGCTTCTTCAAGGGATAGATGTAACTCTGTGAGATGAATTAACAGAACACAGAGCAGTTTCTCAGAAAGCTTCTTTCCAGTTTTGAACGGAAGATATTTCCTTTTTCACCATAGCCCTCTATGGGCTTCCAAATATCCCTTTGCCAATTCCACAAGAACAGCCTTAGCGAAAGGCTTCTTGAAGGAAAAGATGTAACTCTGTGAGATGAATTAACAGAACACAGAGCAGTTCTCAGACAGCTTCTTTCCAGTTTTGAACGGAAGATATTTCCTTTTTCACAATAGCCCTCTATGGGCTTCCAAATATCCCTTTGCCAATTCCACAAGAACAGCCTTAGCGAAAAGCTTCTTGAAGAGAAAGATGTAACTCTGTGAGATGAATTAACAAAACACAGAGCAGTTTCTCAGAAAGCTTCTTTCCAGTTTTGAACGGAAGATATTTCCTTTTTCAACCATAGCCCTCTATGGGCTTCCAAATATTCCTTTGCCAACTCCACAAGAACAGCCTCAGCGAAAGCCTTCTTGAAGGGAAAGATGTAACTCTGTGAGATGAATTAACAGAACACAGAGCAGTTTCTCAGAAAGCTTCTTTCCAGTTTTGAACGGAAGATATTTCCTTTTTCACCATAGCCCTCTATGGGCTTCCAAATATCCCTTTGCCAATTCCACAAGAACAGCCTTAGCGAAAGGCTTCTTGAAGGGAAAGATGTAACTCTGTGAGATGAATTAACAGAACACAGAACAGTTTCTCAGAAAGCTTCTTTCCAGTTTTGAACGGAAGATATTTCCTTTTTCACCATAGCCCTCTATGGGCTTCCAAATATCCCTTTGCCAATTCCACAAGAACAGCCTTAGCGAAAGGCTTCTTGAAGGGAAAGATGTAACTCTGTGAGATGAATTAACAGAACACAGAGCAGTTTCTCAGACAGCTTCTTTCCAGTTTTGAACGGAAGATATTTCCTTTTTCACAATAGCCCTCTATGGGCTTCCAAATATCCCTTTGCCAATTCCACAAGAACAGCCTTAGCGAAAGGCTTCTTGACGGGAAAGATGTAACTCTGTGAGATGAATTAACAAAACACAGAGCAGTTTCTCAGAAAGCTTCTTTCCAGTTTTGATCGGAAGTTATTTCCTTTTTCACCATAGCCCTCTATGGGCTTCCAAATATCCCTTTGCCAATTCCACAAGAACAGCCTTAGCGAAAGGCTTCTTGAAGGGAAAGATGTAACTCTGTGAGATGAATTAACAGAACACAGAGCAGTTTCTCAGAAAGCTTCTTTCCAGTTTTGAACGGAAGATATTTCCTTTTTCACCATAGCCCTCTATGGGCTTCCAAATATCCCTTTGCCAATTCCACAAGAACAGCCTTAGCGAAAGGCTTCTTGAAGGGAAAGATGTAACTCTGTGAGATGAATTAACAGAACACAGAGCAGTTTCTCAGAAAGCTTCTTTCCAGTTTTGAACGGAAGATATTTCCTTTTTCACAATAGCCCTCTATGGTCTTCCAAATATCCCTTTGCCAATTCCACAAGAACAGCCTTAGCGAAAGGCTTCTTGAAGGGAAAGATGTAACTCTGTGAGATGAATTAACAGAACACAGAGCAGTTTCTCAGACAGCTTCTTTCCAGTTTTGAACGGAAGATATTTCCTTTTTCACAATAGCCCTCTATGGGCTTCCAAATATCCCTTTGCCAATTCCACAAGAACAGCCTTAGCGAAAGGCTTCTTGACGGGAAAGATGTAACTCTGTGAGATGAATTAACAAAACACAGAGCAGTTTCTCAGAAAGCTTCTTTCCAGTTTTGATCGGAAGATATTTCCTTTTTCACCATAGCCCTCTATGGGCTTCCAAATATCCCTTTGCCAATTCCACAAGAACAGCCTTAGCGAAAGGCTTCTTGAAGGGAAAGATGTAACTCTGTGAGATGAATTAACAGAACACAGAGCAGTTTCTCAGAAAGCTTCTTTCCAGTTTTGAACGGAAGATATTTCCTTTTTCACCATAGCCCTCTATGGGCTTCCAAATATCCCTTTGCCAATTCCACAAGAACAGCCTTAGCGAAAGGCTTCTTGAAGGGAAAGATGTAACTCTGTGAGATGAATTAACAGAACACAGAGCAGTTTCTCAGAAAGCTTCTTTCCAGTTTTGAACGGAAGATATTTCCTTTTTCACAATAGCCCTCTATGGTCTTCCAAATATCCCTTTGCCAATTCCACAAGAACAGCCTTAGCGAAAAGCTTCTTGAAGGGAAAGATGTAACTCTGTGAGATGAATTAACAAAACACAGAGCAGTTTCTCAGAAAGCTTCTTTCCAGTTTTGAAAGGAAGATATTTCCTTTTTCACCAAAGCCCTCTATGGGCTTCCAAATATTCCTTTGCAAATTCCACAAGAACAGCCTTAGCGAAAGGCTTCTTGAAGGGAAAGATGTAACTCTGTGAGATGAATTAACAAAACACAGAGCAGTTTCTCAGAAAGCTTCTTTCCAGTTTTGAACGGAAGATATTTCCTTTTTCACCATAGCCCTCTATGGGCTTCCAAATATCCCTTTGCCAATTCCACAAGAACAGCCTTAGCGAAAGGCTTCATGAAGGGAAAGATGTAACTCTGTGAGATGAATTAACAGAACACAGAGCAGTTTCTCAGAAAGCTTCTTTCCAGTTTTGAATGGAAGATATTTCTTTTTTCACCATAGCCCTCTAAGGGGTTCCAAATATCCCTTTGCCAATTCCACAAGAACAGCGTTAGCGAAAGGCTTCTTGAAGGGAAAGATGTAACTCTGTGAGATGAATTAACAGAACACAGAGCAGTTTCTCAGAAAGCTTCTTTCCAGTTTTGAACGGAAGATATTTCCTTTTTCACCATAGCCCTCTATGGGCTTCCAAATATCCCTTTGCCAATTCCACAAGAACAGCCGTAGCGAAAGGCTTCATGAAGGGAAAGATGTAACTCTTTGAGATGAGTTAACAGAACACAGAGCAGTTTCTCAGAAAGCTTCTTTCCAGTTTTGAACGGAAGATATTTCCTTTTTCACCATAGCCCTCTATGGGCTTCCAAATATCCCTTTGCCAATTCCACAAGAACAGCGTTAGCGAAAGGCTTCTTGAAGGGAAAGATGTAAGTCTGTGAGATGAATTAACAGAACACAGAGCAGTTTCTCAGAAAGCTTCTTTCCAGTTTTGAACGGAAGATATTTCCTTTTTCACCGTAGCCCTCTATGGGCTTCCAAATATCCCTTTGCCAATTCCACAAGAACAGCCTTAGCGAAAGGCTTCTTGAAGGGAAAGATGTAACTCTGTGAGATAAATTAACAGAACACAGAGCAGTTTCTCAGAAAGCTTCTTTCCAGTTTTGAACGGAAGATATTTCCTTTTTCACCATAGCCCTCTATGGGCTTCCAAATATCCCTTTGCCAATTCCACAAGAACAGCCTTAGCGAAAGGCTTCTTGAAGGGAAAGATGTAACTCTGTGAGATGAATTAACAGAACACAGAGCAGTTTCTCAGAAAGCTTCTTTCCAGTTTTGAACGGAAGATATTTCCTTTTTCACCGTAGCCCTCTATGGGCTTCCAAATATCCCTTTGCCAATTTCACAAGAACAGACTTAGCGAAAGGCTTCTTGAAGGGAAAGATGTAACTCTGTGAGATGAATTAACAGAACACAGAGCAGTTTCTCACAAAGCTTCTTTCCAGTTTTGAACGGAAGATATTTCCTTTTTCACCATAGCCCTCTATGGGCTTCCAAATATCCCTTTGCCAATTCCACAAGAACAGCCTTAGCGAAAGGCTTCTTGAAGGGAAAGATGTAACTCTGTGAGATGAATTAACAGAACACAGAGCAGTTTCTCAGAAAGCTTCTTTCCAGTTTTGAACGGAAGATATTTCCTTTTTCACCATAGCCCTCTATGGGCTTCCAAATATCCCTTTGCCAATTCCACAAGAACAGCCTTAGCGAAAGGCTTCTTGAAGGGAAAGATGTAACTCTGTGAGATGAATTAACAGAACACAGAGGAGTTTCTCAGAAAGCTTCTTTCCAGTTTTGAACGGAAGATATTTCCTTTTTCACCATAGCCCTCTATGGGCTTCCAAATATCCCTTTGCCAATTCCACAAGAACAGCCTTAGCGAAAGGCTTCTTGAAGGGAAAGATGTAACTCTCTGAGATGAATTAACAGAACACAGAGCAGTTTCTCAGAAAGCTTCTTTCCAGTTTTGAACGGAAGATATTTCCTTTTTCACCATAGCCCTCTAAGGGCTTCCAAATATCCCTTTGCCAATTCCACAAGAACAGCCTTAGCGAAAGGCTTCTTGAAGGGAAAGATGTAACTCTGTGAGATGAATTAACAGAAATCAGAGCAGTTTCTCAGAAAGCTTCTTTCCAGTTTTGAACGGAAGATATTTCCTTTTTCACCATAGCCCTCTATGGGCTTCCAAATATCCCTTTGCCAATTCCACAAGAACAGCCTTAGCGAAAGGCTTCTTGAAGGGAAAGATGTAACTCTGTGAGATGAATTAACAGAACACAGAGCAGTTTCTCAGAAAGCTTCTTTCCAGTTTTGAACGGAAGATATTTCCTTTTTCACAATAGCCCTCTATGGGCTTCCAAATATCCCTTTGCCAATTCCACAAGAACAGCCTTAGCGAAAAGCTTCTTGAAGGGAAAGATGTAACTCTGTGAGATGAATTAACAAAACACAGAGCAGTTTCTCAGAAAGCTTCTTTCCAGTTTTGAACGGAAGATATTTCCTTTTTCACCATAGCCTTCTATGGGCTTCCAAATATCCCTTTGCCAATTCCACAAGAACAGCCTTAGCGAAAGGCTTCTTGAAGGGAAAGATGTAACTCTGTGAGATGAATTAACAGAACACAGAGCAGTTTCTCAGAAAGCTTCTTTCCAGTTTTGAACGGAAGATATTTCCTTTTTCACCATAGCCCTCTATGGGCTTCCAAATATCCCTTTGCCAATTCCACAAGAACAGCCTTAGCGAAAGGCTTCTTGAATTGAAAGATGTAACTCTGTGAGATGAATTAACAGAACACAGAGCAGTTTCTCAGAAAGCTTCTTTCCAGTTTTGAACGGAAGATATTTCCTTTTTCACCATAGCCCTCTATGGGCTTCCAAATATCCCTTTGCCAATTCCACAAGAACAGCCTTAGCGAAAGGCTTCTTGAAGGGAAAGATGTAACTCTGTGAGATGGATTAACAGAACACAGAGCAGTTGCTCAGAAAGCTTCTTTCCAGTTTTGAACGGAAGATAGTTCCTTTTTCACCATAGCCCTCTATGGGCTTCCAAATATCCCTTTGCCAATTCCACAAGAACAGCATTAGCGAAAGGCTTTTTGAAGGGAAAGATGTAACTCTGTGAGATGAATTAACAGAACACAGAGCAGTTTCTCAGAAAGCTTCTTTCCAGTTTTGAACGGAAGATATTTCCTTTTTCACCATAGCCCTCTATGGGCTTCCAAATATCCCTTTGCCAATTCCACAAGAACAGCCTTAGCGAAAGGCTTCTTGAAGGAAAAGATGTAACTCTGTGAGATGAATTAACAGAACACAGAGCAGTTTCTCAGACAGCTTCTTTCCAGTTTTGAACGGAAGATATTTCCTTTTTCACAATAGCCCTCTATGGGCTTCCAAATATCCCTTTGCCAATTCCACAAGAACAGCCTTACCGAAAAGCTTCTTGAAGGGAAAGATGTAACTCTGTGAGATGAATTAACAGAACACAGAGCAGTTTCTCAGAAAGCTTCTTTCCAGTTTTGAACGGAAGATATTTCCTTTTTCACCATAGCCCTCTATGGGCTTCCAAATATCCCTTTGCCAATTCCACAAGAACAGCCTTAGCGAAAGGCTTCTTGAAGGAAAAGATGTAACTCTGTGAGATGAATTAACAGAACACAGAGCAGTTTCTCAGAAAGCTTCTTTCCAGTTTTGAACGGAAGATATTTCCTTTTTCACAATAGCCCTCTAAGGGCTTCCTAATATCCCTTTGCCAATTCCACAAGAACAGCCTTAGCGAAAAGCTTCTTGAAGGGAAAGATGTAACTCTGTGAGATGAATTAGCAAAACACAGAGCAGTTTCTCAGAAAGCTTCTTTCCAGTTTTGAACGGAAGATATTTCCTTTTTCACCAAAGCCCTCTATGGGCTTCCAAATATTCCTTTGCAAATTCCACAAGAACACCTTAGCGAAAGGCTTCTTGAAGGGAAAGATGTAACTCTGTGAGATGAATTAACAAAACACAGAGCAGTTTCTCAGAAAGCTTCTTTCCAGTTTTGAACGGAAGATATTTCCTTTTTCACCATAGCCCTCTAGGGGCTTCCAAATATCCCTTTGCCAATTCCACAAGAACAGCCTTAGCGAAAGGCTTCTTGAAGGGAAAGATGTAACTCTGTGAGATGAATTAACAGAACACAGAGCAGTTTCTCAGAAAGCTTCTTTCCAGTTTTGAACGGAAGATAGTTCCTTTTTCACCATAGCCCTCTATGGGCTTCCAAATATCCCTTTGCCAATTCCACAAGAACAGCCTTAGCGAAAGGCTTCTTGAAGGGAAAGATGTAACTCTGTGAGATGAATTAACAGAACACAGAGCAGTTTCTCAGAAAGCTTCTTTCCAGTTTTGAACGGAAGATATTTCCTTTTACACCATAGCCCTCTATGGGCTTCCAAATATCCCTTTGCCAATTCCACAAGAACAGCCTTAGAGAAAGGCTTCTTGAAGGGAAAGATGTAACTCTGTGAGATGGATTAACAGAACACAGAGCAGTTTCTCAGAAAGCTTCTTTCCAGTTTTGAACGGAAGATAGTTCCTTTTTCACCATAGCCCTCTATGGGCTTCCAAATATCCCTTTGCCAATTCCACAAGAACAGCCTTAGCGAAAGGCTTCTTGAAGGGAAAGATGTAACTCTCTGAGATGAATTAACAGAACACAGAGCAGTTTCTCAGAAAGCTTCTTTCCAGTTTTGAACGGAAGATATTTCCTTTTTCACCATAGCCCTCTAAGGGCTTCCAAATATCCCTTTGCCAATTCCACAAGAACAGCCTTAGCGAAAGGCTTCTTGAAGGGAAAGATGTAACTCTGTGAGATGAATTAACAGAAATCAGAGCAGTTTCTCAGAAAGCTTCTTTCCAGTTTTGAACGGAAGATATTTCCTTTTTCACCATAGCCCTCTATGGGCTTCCAAATATCCCTTTGCCAATTCCACAAGAACAGCCTTAGCGAAAGGCTTCTTGAAGGGAAAGATGTAACTCTGTGAGATGAATTAACAGAACACAGAGCAGTTTCTCAGAAAGCTTCTTTCCAGTTTTGAACGGAAGATATTTCCTTTTTCACAATAGCCCTCTATGGGCTTCCAAATATCCCTTTGCCAATTCCACAAGAACAGCCTTAGCGAAAAGCTTCTTGAAGGGAAAGATGTAACTCTGTGAGATGAATTAACAAAACACAGAGCAGTTTCTCAGAAAGCTTCTTTCCAGTTTTGAACGGAAGATATTTCCTTTTTCACCATAGCCCTCTATGGGCTTCCAAATATCCCTTTGCCAATTCCACAAGAACAGCCTTAGCGAAAGGCTTCTTGAAGGGAAAGATGTAACTCTGTGAGATGAATTAACAGAACACAGAGCAGTTTCTCAGAAAGCTTCTTTCCAGTTTTTAACGGAAGATATTTCCTTTTTCACCATACCCCTCTATGGGCTTCCAAATATCCCTTTGCCAATTCCACAAGAACAGCCTTAGCGAAAGGCTTCTTGAAGGGAAAGATGTAACTCTGTGAGATGAATTAACAGAACACAGAGCAGTTTCTCAGAAAGCTTCTTTCCAGTTTTGAACGGAAGATATTTCCTTTTTCACCATAGCCCTCAATGGGCTTCCAAATATCCCTTTGCCAATTCCACAAGAACAGCCTTAGCGAAAGGCTTCTTGAATTGAAAGATGTAACTCTGTGAGATGAATTAACAGAACACAGAGCAGTTTCTCAGAAAGCTTCTTTCCAGTTTTGAACGGAAGATATTTCCTTTTTCACCATAGCCCTCTATGGGCTTCCAAATATCCCTTTGCCAATTCCACAAGAACAGCCTTAGCGAAAGGCTTCTTGAAGGGAAAGATGTAACTCTGTGAGATGGATTAACAGAACACAGAGCAGTTTCTCAGAAAGTTTCTTTCCAGTTTTGAACGGAAGATAGTTCCTTTTTCACCATAGCCCTCTATGGGCTTCCAAATATCCCTTTGCCAATTCCACAAGAACAGCCTTAGCGAAAGGCTTCTTGAAGGGAAAGATGTAACTCTCTGAGATGAATTAACAGAAATCAGAGCAGTTTCTCAGAAAGCTTCTTTCCAGTTTTGAACGGAAGATATTTCCTTTTTCACCATAGCCCTCTATGGGCTTCCAAATATCCCTTTGCCAATTCCACAAGAACAGCCTTAGCGAAAGGCTTCTTGAAGGAAAAGATGTAACTCTGTGAGATGAATTAACAGAACACAGAGCAGTTTCTCAGACAGCTTCTTTCCAGTTTTGAACGGAAGATATTTCCTTTTTCACAATAGCCCTCTATGGGCTTCCAAATATCCCTTTGCCAATTCCACAAGAACAGCCTTAGCGAAAAGCTTCTTGAAGGAAAAGATGTAACTCTGTGAGATGAATTAACAAAACACAGAGCAGTTTCTCAGAAAGCTTCTTTCCAGTTTTGAACGGAAGATATTTCCTTTTTCACCATAGCCCTCTATGGGCTTCCAAATATCCCTTTGCCAATTCCACAAGAACAGCCTTAGCGAAAGGCTTCTTGAAGGGAAAGATGTAACTCTGTGAGATGGATTAACAGAACGCAGAGCAGTTTCTCAGAAAGCTTCTTTCCAGTTTTTAACGGAAGATATTTCCTTTTTCACCATACCCCTCTATGGGCTTCCAAATATCCCTTTGCCAATTCCACAAGAATAGCCTTAGCGAAAGGCTTCTTGAAGGGAAAGATGTAACTCTGTGAGATGAATTAACAGAACACAGAGAAGTTTCTCAGAAAGCTTCTTTCCAGTTTTGAACGGAAGATATTTCCTTTTTCACCATAGCCCTCAATGGGCTTCCAAATATCCCTTTGCCAATTCCACAAGAACAGCCTTAGCGAAAGGCTTCTTGAATTGAAAGATGTAACTCTGTGAGATGAATTAACAGAACACAGAGCAGTTTCTCAGAAAGCTTCTTTCCAGTTTTGAACGGAAGATATTTCCTTTTTCACCATAGCCCTCTATGGGCTTCCAAATATCCCTTTGCCAATTCCACAAGAACAGCCTTAGCGAAAGGCTTCTTGAAGGGAAAGATGTAACTCTGTGAGATGGATTAACAGAACACAGAGCAGTTTCTCAGAAAGTTTCTTTCCAGTTTTGAACGGAAGATAGTTCCTTTTTCACCATAGCCCTCTATGGGCTTCCAAATATCCCTTTGCCAATTCCACAAGAACAGCCTTAGCGAAAGGCTTCTTGAAGGGAAAGATGTAACTCTCTGAGATGAATTAACAGAAATCAGAGCAGTTTCTCAGAAAGCTTCTTTCCAGTTTTGAACGGAAGATATTTCCTTTTTCACCATAGCCCTCTATGGGCTTCCAAATATCCCTTTGCCAATTCCACAAGAACAGCCTTAGCGAAAGGCTTCTTGAAGGAAAAGATGTAACTCTGTGAGATGAATTAACAGAACACAGAGCAGTTTCTCAGACAGCTTCTTTCCAGTTTTGAACGGAAGATATTTCCTTTTTCACAATAGCCCTCTATGGGCTTCCAAATATCCCTTTGCCAATTCCACAAGAACAGCCTTAGCGAAAAGTTTCTTGAAGGAAAAGATGTAACTCTGTGAGATGAATTAACAAAACACAGAGCAGTTTCTCAGAAAGCTTCTTTCCAGTTTTGAACGGAAGATATTTCCTTTTTCACCATAGCCCTCTATGGGCTTCCAAATATCCCTTTGCCAATTCCACAAGAACAGCCTTAGCGAAAGGCTTCTTGAAGGGAAAGATGTAACTCTGTGAGATGAATTAACGGAACACAGAGCAGTTTCTCAGAAAGCTTCTTTCCAGTTTTGAACGGAAGATATTTCCTTTTTCACCATAGCCCTCTATGGGCTTCCAAATATCCCTTTGCCAATTCCACAAGAACAGCCTTAGCGAAAGGCTTCTTGAAGGGAAAGATGTAACTCTGTGAGATGGATTAACAGAACGCAGAGCAGTTTCTCAGAAAGCTTCTTTCCAGTTTTGAACGGAAGATAGTTCCTTTTTCACCATAGCCCTCTATGGGCTTCCAAATATCCCTTTGCCAATTCCACAAGAACAGCCTTAGCGAAAGGCTTTTTGAAGGGAAAGATGTAACTCTGTGAGATGAATTAACAGAACACAGAGCAGTTTCTCAGAAAGCTTCTTTCCAGTTTTGAACGGAAGATATTTCCTTTTTCACCATAGCCCTCTATGGGCTTCCAAATATCCCTTTGCCAATTCCACAAGAACAGCCTTAGCGAAAGGCTTCTTGAAGGAAAAGATGTAACTCCGTGAGATGAATTAACAGAACACAGAGCAGTTTCTCAGACAGCTTCTTTCCAGTTTTGAACGGAAGATATTTCCTTTTTTACAATAGCCCTCTATGGGCTTCCAAATATCCCTTTGCCAATTCCACAAGAACAGCCTTAGCGAAAGCTTCATGAAGGGAAAGATGTAACTCTGTGAGATGAATTAACAAAACACAGAGCAGTTTCTCAGAAAGCTTCTTTACAGTTTTGAACGGAAGATATTTCCTTTTTCACCATAGCCATCTATGGGCTTCCAAATATCCCTTTGCCAATTACACAAGAACAGCCTTAGCGAAAGGCTTCTTGAAGGGAAAGATGTAACTCTGTGAGATGAATTAACAGAACACAGAGCAGTTTCTCAGAAAGCTTCTTTCCAATTTTGAACGGAAGATATTTCCTTTTTCACAATAGCCCTCTATGGGCTTCCAAATATCCCTTTGCCAATTCCACAAGAACAGCCTTAGCGAAAAGCTTCTTGAAGGGAAAGAGGTAACTCTGTGAGATGAATTAACAAAACACAGAGCAGTTTCTCAGAAAGCTTCTTTCCAGTTTTGAACGGAAGATATTTCCTTTTTCACCATAGCCCTCTACGGGCTTCCAAATATCCCTTTGCCAATTCCACAAGAACAGCCTGAGCGAAAGGCTTCTTGAAGGGAAAGATGTAACTGTGTGAGATGAATTAACAGAACACAGAGCAGTTTCTCAGAAAGCTTCTTTCCAGTTTTGAACGGAATATATTTCCTTTTTCACCATAGCCCTCTATGGGCTTCCAAATATCCCTTTGCCAATTCCACA
The DNA here is from genome assembly GCF_047675955.1 of Chlorocebus sabaeus. Classification (NCBI taxonomy): domain Eukaryota; kingdom Metazoa; phylum Chordata; class Mammalia; order Primates; family Cercopithecidae; genus Chlorocebus; species Chlorocebus sabaeus. The sequence continues at coordinate 697,729 of NW_027328236.1, forward strand.
AGAACAGCCTTAGCGAAAGGCTTCTTGAAGGGAAAGATGTAACTCTGTGAGATGAATTAACAGAACACAGAGCAGTTTCTCAGACAGCTTCTTTCCAGTTTTGAACGGAAGATATTTCCTTTTTCACAATAGCCCTCTATGGGCTTCCAAATATCCCTTTGCCAATTCCACAAGAACAGCCTTACCGAAAAGCTTCTTGAAGGGAAAGATGTAACTCTGTGAGATGAATTAAGAGAACACAGAGCAGTTTCTCAGAAAGCTTCTTTCCAGTTTTGAACGGAAGATATTTCCTTTTTCACCATAGCCCTCTATGGGCTTCCAAATATCCCTTTGCCAATTCCACAAGAACAGCCTTAGCGAAAGGCTTCTTGAAGGAAAAGATGTAACTCTGTGAGATGAATTAACAGAACACAGAGCAGTTTCTCAGAAAGCTTCTTTCCAGTTTTGAACGGAAGATATTTCCTTTTTCACAATAGCCCTCTAAGGGCTTCCTAATATCCCTTTGCCAATTCCACAAGAACAGCCTTAGCGAAAAGCTTCTTGAAGGGAAAGATGTAACTCTGTGAGATGAATTAGCAAAACACAGAGCAGTTTCTCAGAAAGCTTCTTTCCAGTTTTGAACGGAAGATATTTCCTTTTTCACCAAAGCCCTCTATGGGCTTCCAAATATTCCTTTGCAAATTCCACAAGAACACCTTAGCGAAAGGCTTCTTGAAGGGAAAGATGTAACTCTGTGAGATGAATTAACAAAACACAGAGCAGTTTCTCAGAAAGCTTCTTTCCAGTTTTGAACGGAAGATATTTCCTTTTTCACCATAGCCCTCTAGGGGCTTCCAAATATCCCTTTGCCAATTCCACAAGAACAGCCTTAGCGAAAGGCTTCTTGAAGGGAAAGATGTAACTCTGTGAGATGAATTAACAGAACACAGAGCAGTTTCTCAGAAAGCTTCTTTCCAGTTTTGAACGGAAGATAGTTCCTTTTTCACCATAGCCCTCTATGGGCTTCCAAATATCCCTTTGCCAATTCCACAAGAACAGCCTTAGCGAAAGGCTTCTTGAAGGGAAAGATGTAACTCTGTGAGATGAATTAACAGAACACAGAGCAGTTTCTCAGAAAGCTTCTTTCCAGTTTTGAACGGAAGATATTTCCTTTTACACCATAGCCCTCTATGGGCTTCCAAATATCCCTTTGCCAATTCCACAAGAACAGCCTTAGAGAAAGGCTTCTTGAAGGGAAAGATGTAACTCTGTGAGATGGATTAACAGAACACAGAGCAGTTTCTCAGAAAGCTTCTTTCCAGTTTTGAACGGAAGATAGTTCCTTTTTCACCATAGCCCTCTATGGGCTTCCAAATATCCCTTTGCCAATTCCACAAGAACAGCCTTAGCGAAAGGCTTCTTGAAGGGAAAGATGTAACTCTCTGAGATGAATTAACAGAACACAGAGCAGTTTCTCAGAAAGCTTCTTTCCAGTTTTGAACGGAAGATATTTCCTTTTTCACCATAGCCCTCTAAGGGCTTCCAAATATCCCTTTGCCAATTCCACAAGAACAGCCTTAGCGAAAGGCTTCTTGAAGGGAAAGATGTAACTCTGTGAGATGAATTAACAGAAATCAGAGCAGTTTCTCAGAAAGCTTCTTTCCAGTTTTGAACGGAAGATATTTCCTTTTTCACCATAGCCCTCTATGGGCTTCCAAATATCCCTTTGCCAATTCCACAAGAACAGCCTTAGCGAAAGGCTTCTTGAAGGGAAAGATGTAACTCTGTGAGATGAATTAACAGAACACAGAGCAGTTTCTCAGAAAGCTTCTTTCCAGTTTTGAACGGAAGATATTTCCTTTTTCACAATAGCCCTCTATGGGCTTCCAAATATCCCTTTGCCAATTCCACAAGAACAGCCTTAGCGAAAAGCTTCTTGAAGGGAAAGATGTAACTCTGTGAGATGAATTAACAAAACACAGAGCAGTTTCTCAGAAAGCTTCTTTCCAGTTTTGAACGGAAGATATTTCCTTTTTCACCATAGCCCTCTATGGGCTTCCAAATATCCCTTTGCCAATTCCACAAGAACAGCCTTAGCGAAAGGCTTCTTGAAGGGAAAGATGTAACTCTGTGAGATGAATTAACAGAACACAGAGCAGTTTCTCAGAAAGCTTCTTTCCAGTTTTTAACGGAAGATATTTCCTTTTTCACCATACCCCTCTATGGGCTTCCAAATATCCCTTTGCCAATTCCACAAGAACAGCCTTAGCGAAAGGCTTCTTGAAGGGAAAGATGTAACTCTGTGAGATGAATTAACAGAACACAGAGCAGTTTCTCAGAAAGCTTCTTTCCAGTTTTGAACGGAAGATATTTCCTTTTTCACCATAGCCCTCTATGGGCTTCCAAATATCCCTTTGCCAATTCCACAAGAACAGCCTTAGCGAAAGGCTTCTTGAAGGGAAAGATGTAACTCTGTGAGATGAATTAACGGAACACAGAGCAGTTTCTCAGAAAGCTTCTTTCCAGTTTTGAACGGAAGATATTTCCTTTTTCACCATAGCCCTCTATGGGCTTCCAAATATCCCTTTGCCAATTCCACAAGAACAGCCTTAGCGAAAGGCTTCTTGAAGGGAAAGATGTAACTCTGTGAGATGGATTAACAGAACGCAGAGCAGTTTCTCAGAAAGCTTCTTTCCAGTTTTGAACGGAAGATAGTTCCTTTTTCACCATAGCCCTCTATGGGCTTCCAAATATCCCTTTGCCAATTCCACAAGAACAGCCTTAGCGAAAGGCTTTTTGAAGGGAAAGATGTAACTCTGTGAGATGAATTAACAGAACACAGAGCAGTTTCTCAGAAAGCTTCTTTCCAGTTTTGAACGGAAGATATTTCCTTTTTCACCATAGCCCTCTATGGGCTTCCAAATATCCCTTTGCCAATTCCACAAGAACAGCCTTAGCGAAAGGCTTCTTGAAGGAAAAGATGTAACTCCGTGAGATGAATTAACAGAACACAGAGCAGTTTCTCAGACAGCTTCTTTCCAGTTTTGAACGGAAGATATTTCCTTTTTTACAATAGCCCTCTATGGGCTTCCAAATATCCCTTTGCCAATTCCACAAGAACAGCCTTAGCGAAAGCTTCATGAAGGGAAAGATGTAACTCTGTGAGATGAATTAACAAAACACAGAGCAGTTTCTCAGAAAGCTTCTTTACAGTTTTGAACGGAAGATATTTCCTTTTTCACCATAGCCATCTATGGGCTTCCAAATATCCCTTTGCCAATTACACAAGAACAGCCTTAGCGAAAGGCTTCTTGAAGGGAAAGATGTAACTCTGTGAGATGAATTAACAGAACACAGAGCAGTTTCTCAGAAAGCTTCTTTCCAATTTTGAACGGAAGATATTTCCTTTTTCACCATAGCCCTCTATGGGCTTCCAAATATCCCTTTGCCAATTCCACAAGAACAGCCTTAGCGAAAAGCTTCTTGAAGGGAAAGATGTAACTCTGTGAGATGAATTAACAAAACACAGAGCAGTTTCTCAGAAAGCTTCTTTCCAGTTTTGAACGGAAGATATTTCCTTTTTCACCATAGCCCTCTACGGGCTTCCAAATATCCCTTTGCCAATTCCACAAGAACAGCCTGAGCGAAAGGCTTCTTGAAGGGAAAGATGTAACTCTGTGAGATGAATTAACAGAACACAGAGCAGTTTCTCAGAAAGCTTCTTTCCAGTTTTGAACGGAATATATTTCCTTTTTCACCATAGCCCTCTATGGGCTTCCAAATATCCCTTTGCCAATTCCACAAGAACAGCCTTAGCGAAAGGCTTCTTGAAGGGAAAGATGTAACTCTGTGAGATGAATTAACAGAACACAGAGCAGTTTCTCAGAAAGCTTCTTTCCAGTTTTGAACGGAAGATATTTCCTTTTTCACCATAGCCCTCTATGGGCTTCCAAATATCCCTTTGCCAATTCCACAAGAACAGCCTTAGCGAAAGGCTTCTTGAAGGGAAAGATGTAACTCTGTGAGATGGATTAACAGAACACAGAGCAGTTTCTCAGAAAGCTTCTTTCCAGTTTTGAACGGAAGATAGTTCCTTTTTCACCATAGCCCTCTATGGGCTTCCAAATATCCCTTTGCCAATTCCACAAGAACAGCCTTAGCGAAAGGCTTCTTGAAGGGAAAGATGTAACTCTGTGAGATGAATTAACAGAACACAGAGCAGTTTCTCAGAAAGCTTCTTTCCAGTTTTGAACGGAAGATATTTCCTTTTACACCATAGCCCTCTATGGGCTTCCAAATATCCCTTTGCCAATTCCACAAGAACAGCCTTAGAGAAAGGCTTCTTGAAGGGAAAGATGTAACTCTGTGAGATGGATTAACAGAACACAGAGCAGTTTCTCAGAAAGCTTCTTTCCAGTTTTGAACGGAAGATAGTTCCTTTTTCACCATAGCCCTCTATGGGCTTCCAAATATCCCTTTGCCAATTCCACAAGAACAGCCTTAGCGAAAGGCTTCTTGAAGGGAAAGATGTAACTCTCTGAGATGAATTAACAGAACACAGAGCAGTTTCTCAGAAAGCTTCTTTCCAGTTTTGAACGGAAGATATTTCCTTTTTCACCATAGCCCTCTAAGGGCTTCCAAATATCCCTTTGCCAATTCCACAAGAACAGCCTTAGCGAAAGGCCTCTTGAAGGGAAAGATGTAACTCTGTGAGATGAATTAACAGAAATCAGAGCAGTTTCTCAGAAAGCTTCTTTCCAGTTTTGAACGGAAGATATTTCCTTTTTCACCATAGCCCTCTATGGGCTTCCAAATATCCCTTTGCCAATTCCACAAGAACAGCCTTAGCGAAAGGCTTCTTGAAGGGAAAGATGTAACTCTGTGAGATGAATTAACAGAACACAGAGCAGTTTCTCAGAAAGCTTCTTTCCAGTTTTGAACGGAAGATATTTCCTTTTTCACAATAGCCCTCTATGGGCTTCCAAATATCCCTTTGCCAATTCCACAAGAACAGCCTTAGCGAAAGGCTTCTTGAAGGGAAAGATGTAACTCTGTGAGATGAATTAACAAAACACAGAGCAGTTTCTCAGAAAGCTTCTTTCCAGTTTTGAACGGAAGATATTTCCTTTTTCACCATAGCCCTCTATGGGCTTCCAAATATCCCTTTGCCAATTCCACAAGAACAGCCTTAGCGAAAGGCTTCTTGAAGGGAAAGATGTAACTCTGTGAGATGAATTAACAGAACACAGAGCAGTTTCTCAGAAAGCTTCTTTCCAGTTTTTAACGGAAGATATTTCCTTTTTCACCATACCCCTCTATGGGCTTCCAAATATCCCTTTGCCAATTCCACAAGAACAGCCTTAGCGAAAGGCTTCTTGAAGGGAAAGATGTAACTCTGTGAGATGAATTAACAGAACACAGAGCAGTTTCTCAGAAAGCTTCTTTCCAGTTTTGAACGGAAGATATTTCCTTTTTCACCATAGCCCTCTATGGGCTTCCAAATATCCCTTTGCCAATTCCACAAGAACAGCCTTAGCGAAAGGCTTCTTGAAGGGAAAGATGTAACTCTGTGAGATGAATTAACGGAACACAGAGCAGTTTCTCAGAAAGCTTCTTTCCAGTTTTGAACGGAAGATATTTCCTTTTTCACCATAGCCCTCTATGGGCTTCCAAATATCCCTTTGCCAATTCCACAAGAACAGCCTTAGCGAAAGGCTTCTTGAAGGGAAAGATGTAACTCTGTGAGATGGATTAACAGAACGCAGAGCAGTTTCTCAGAAAGCTTCTTTCCAGTTTTGAACGGAAGATAGTTCCTTTTTCACCATAGCCCTCTATGGGCTTCCAAATATCCCTTTGCCAATTCCACAAGAACAGCCTTAGCGAAAGGCTTTTTGAAGGGAAAGATGTAACTCTGTGAGATGAATTAACAGAACACAGAGCAGTTTCTCAGAAAGCTTCTTTCCAGTTTTGAACGGAAGATATTTCCTTTTTCACCATAGCCCTCTATGGGCTTCCAAATATCCCTTTGCCAATTCCACAAGAACAGCCTTAGCGAAAGGCTTCTTGAAGGAAAAGATGTAACTCCGTGAGATGAATTAACAGAACACAGAGCAGTTTCTCAGACAGCTTCTTTCCAGTTTTGAACGGAAGATATTTCCTTTTTTACAATAGCCCTCTATGGGCTTCCAAATATCCCTTTGCCAATTCCACAAGAACAGCCTTAGCGAAAGCTTCATGAAGGGAAAGATGTAACTCTGTGAGATGAATTAACAAAACACAGAGCAGTTTCTCAGAAAGCTTCTTTACAGTTTTGAACGGAAGATATTTCCTTTTTCACCATAGCCATCTATGGGCTTCCAAATATCCCTTTGCCAATTACACAAGAACAGCCTTAGCGAAAGGCTTCTTGAAGGGAAAGATGTAACTCTGTGAGATGAATTAACAGAACACAGAGCAGTTTCTCAGAAAGCTTCTTTCCAATTTTGAACGGAAGATATTTCCTTTTTCACCATAGCCCTCTATGGGCTTCCAAATATCCCTTTGCCAATTCCACAAGAACAGCCTTAGCGAAAAGCTTCTTGAAGGGAAAGATGTAACTCTGTGAGATGAATTAACAAAACACAGAGCAGTTTCTCAGAAAGCTTCTTTCCAGTTTTGAACGGAAGATATTTCCTTTTTCACCATAGCCCTCTACGGGCTTCCAAATATCCCTTTGCCAATTCCACAAGAACAGCCTGAGCGAAAGGCTTCTTGAAGGGAAAGATGTAACTCTGTGAGATGAATTAACAGAACACAGAGCAGTTTCTCAGAAAGCTTCTTTCCAGTTTTGAACGGAATATATTTCCTTTTTCACCATAGCCCTCTATGGGCTTCCAAATATCCCTTTGCCAATTCCACAAGAACAGCCTTAGCGAAAGGCTTCTTGAAGGGAAAGATGTAACTCTGTGAGATGAATTAACAGAACACAGAGCAGTTTCTCAGAAAGCTTCTTTCCAGTTTTGAACGGAAGATATTTCCTTTTTCACCATAGCCCTCTATGGGCTTCCAAATATCCCTTTGCCAATTCCACAAGAACAGCCTTAGCGAAAGGCTTCTTGAAGGGAAAGATGTAACTCTGTGAGATGGATTAACAGAACACAGAGCAGTTTCTCAGAAAGCTTCTTTCCAGTTTTGAACGGAAGATAGTTCCTTTTTCACCATAGCCCTCTATGGGCTTCCAAATATCCCTTTGCCAATTCCACAAGAACAGCCTTAGCGAAAGGCTTCTTGAAGGGAAAGATGTAACTCTCTGAGATGAATTAACAGAACACAGAGCAGTTTCTCAGAAAGCTTCTTTCCAGTTTTGAACGGAAGATATTTCCTTTTTCACCATAGCCCTCTATGGGCTTCCAAATATCCCTTTGCCAATTCCACAAGAACAGCCTTAGCGAAAGGCTTCTTGAAGGGAAAGATGTAACTCTGTGAGATGAATTAACAGAAATCAGAGCAGTTTCTCAGAAAGCTTCTTTCCAGTTTTGAACGGAAGATATTTCCTTTTTCACCATAGCCCTCTATGGGCTTCCAAATATCCCTTTGCCAATTCCACAAGAACAGCCTTAGCGAAAGGCTTCTTGAAGGGAAAGATGTAACTCTGTGAGATGAATTACCAGAACACAGAGCAGTTTCTCAGAAAGCTTCTTTCCAGTTTTGAACGGAAGATATTTCCTTTTTCACCATAGCCCTCTATGGGCTTCCAAATATCCCTTTGCCAATTCCACAAGAACAGCCTTAGCGAAAGGCTTCTTGAAGGGAAAGATGTAACTCTGTGAGATGAATTAACAGAACACAGAGCAGTTTCTCAGAAAGCTTCTTTCCAGTTTTGAACGGAAGATATTTCCTTTTTCACCATAGCCCTCTATGGGCTTCCAAATATCCCTTTGCCAATTCCACAAGAACAGCCTTAGCGAAAGACTTCTTGAAGGGAAAGATGTAACTCTGTGAGATGAATTAACAGAACACAGAGCAGTTTCTCAGAAAGCTTCTTTCCAGTTTTGAACGGAAGATATTTCCTTTTTCACCATAGCCCTCTATGGGCTTCCAAATATCCCTTTGCCAATTCCACAAGAACAGCCTTAGCGAAAGGCTTCTTGAAGGGAAAGATGTAACTCTGTGAGATGAATTAACAGAACACAGAGCAGTTTCTCAGAAAGCTTCTTTCCAGTTTTGAACGGAAGATATTTCCTTTTTCACCATAGCCCTCTATGGGCTTCCAAATATCCCTTTGCCAATTCCACAAGAACAGCCTTAGCGAAAGGCTTCTTGAAGGGAAAGATGTAACTCTGTGAGATGGATTAACAGAACACAGAGCAGTTTCTCAGAAAGCTTCTTTCCAGTTTTGAACGGAAGATAGTTCCTTTTTCACCATAGCCCTCTATGGGCTTCCAAATATCCCTTTGCCAATTCCACAAGAACAGCCTTAGCGAAAGGCTTCTTGAAGGGAAAGATGTAACTCTCTGAGATGAATTAACAGAACACAGAGCAGTTTCTCAGAAAGCTTCTTTCCAGTTTTGAACGGAAGATATTTCCTTTTTCACCATAGCCCTCTATGGGCTTCCAAATATCCCTTTGCCAATTCCACAAGAACAGCCTTAGCGAAAGGCTTCTTGAAGGGAAAGATGTAACTCTGTGAGATGAATTAACAGAAATCAGAGCAGTTTCTCAGAAAGCTTCTTTCCAGTTTTGAACGGAAGATATTTCCTTTTTCACCATAGCCCTCTATGGGCTTCCAAATATCCCTTTGCCAATTCCACAAGAACAGCCTTAGCGAAAGGCTTCTTGAAGGGAAAGATGTAACTCTGTGAGATGAATTACCAGAACACAGAGCAGTTTCTCAGAAAGCTTCTTTCCAGTTTTGAACGGAAGATATTTCCTTTTTCACCATAGCCCTCTATGGGCTTCCAAATATCCCTTTGCCAATTCCACAAGAACAGCCTTAGCGAAAGGCTTCTTGAAGGGAAAGATGTAACTCTGTGAGATGAATTAACAGAACACAGAGCAGTTTCTCAGAAAGCTTCTTTCCAGTTTTGAACGGAAGATATTTCCTTTTTCACCATAGCCCTCTATGGGCTTCCAAATATCCCTTTGCCAATTCCACAAGAACAGCCTTAGCGAAAGACTTCTTGAAGGGAAAGATGTAACTCTGTGAGATGAATTAACAGAACACAGAGCAGTTTCTCAGAAAGCTTCTTTCCAGTTTTGAACGGAAGATATTTCCTTTTTCACCATAGCCCTCTATGGGCTTCCAAATATCCCTTTGCCAATTCCACAAGAACAGCCTTAGCGAAAGGCTTCTTGAAGGGAAAGATGTAACTCTGTGAGATGAATTAACAGAACACAGAGCAGTTTCTCAGAAAGCTTCTTTCCAGTTTTGAACGGAAGATATTTCCTTTTTCACCATAGCCCTCTATGGGCTTCCAAATATCCCTTTGCCAATTCCACAAGAACAGCCTTAGCGAAAGGCTTCTTGAAGGGAAAGATGTAACTCTGTGAGATGGATTAACAGAACACAGAGCAGTTTCTCAGAAAGCTTCTTTCCAGTTTTGAACGGAAGATAGTTCCTTTTTCACCATAGCCCTCTATGGGCTTCCAAATATCCCTTTGCCTATTCCACAAGAACAGCCTTAGCGAAAGGCTTCTTGAAGGGAAAGATGTAACTCTGTGAGATGAATTAACAGAACACAGAGCAGTTTCTCAGAAAGCTTCTTTCCAGTTTTGAACGGAAGATATTTCCTTTTTCACCATAGCCCTCTATGGGCTTCCAAATATCCCTTTGCCAATTCCACAAGAACAGCCTGAGCGAAAGGCTTCTTGAAGGGAAAGATGTAACTCTGTGAGATGAATTAACAGAACACAGAGCAGTTTCTCAGAAAGCTTCTTTCCAGTTTTGAACGGAAGATATTTCCTTTTTCACCATAGCCCTCTATGGGCTTCCAAATATCCCTTTGCCAATTCCACAAGAACAGCCTTAGCGAAAGGCTTCTTGAAGGGAAAGATGTAACTCTGTGAGATGAATTAACAGAACACAGAGCAGTTTCTCAGAAAGCTTCTTTCCAGTTTTGAACGGAAGATATTTCCTTTTTCACCATAGCCCTCTATGGGCTTCCAAATATCCCTTTGCCAATTCCACAAGAACAGCCTTAGCGAAAGGCTTCTTGAAGGGAAAGATGTAACTCTGTGAGATGGATTAACAGAACACAGAGCAGTTTCTCAGAAAGCTTCTTTCCAGTTTTGAACGGAAGATAGTTCCTTTTTCACCATAGCCCTCTATGGGCTTCCAAATATCCCTTTGCCAATTCCACAAGAACAGCCTTAGCGAAAGGCTTCTTGAAGGGAAAGATGTAACTCTCTGAGATGAATTAACAGAACACAGAGCAGTTTCTCAGAAAGCTTCTTTCCAGTTTTGAACGGAAGATATTTCCTTTTTCACCATAGCCCTCTATGGGCTTCCAAATATCCCTTTGCCAATTCCACAAGAACAGCCTTAGCGAAAGGCTTCTTGAAGGGAAAGATGTAACTCTGTGAGATGAATTAACAGAAATCAGAGCAGTTTCTCAGAAAGCTTCTTTCCAGTTTTGAACGGAAGATATTTCCTTTTTCACCATAGCCCTCTACGGGCTTCTAAATATCCCTTTGCCAATTCCACAAGAACAGCCTTAGCGAAAGGCTTCTTGAAGGGAAAGATGTAACTCTGTGAGATGAATTACCAGAACACAGAGCAGTTTCTCAGAAAGCTTCTTTCCAGTTTTGAACGGAAGATATTTCCTTTTTCACCATAGCCCTCTATGGGCTTCCAAATATCCCTTTGCCAATTCCACAAGAACAGCCTTAGCGAAAGGCTTCTTGAAGGGAAAGATGTAACTCTGAGAGATGAATTAACAGAACACAGAGCAGTTTCTCAGAAAGCTTCTTTCCAGTTTTGAACGGAAGATATTTCCTTTTTCACCATAGCCCTCTATGGGCTTCCAAATATCCCTTTGCCAATTCCACAAGAACAGCCTTAGCGAAAGACTTCTTGAAGGGAAAGATGTAACTCTGTGAGATGAATTAACAGAACACAGAGCAGTTTCTCAGAAAGCTTCTTTCCAGTTTTGAACGGAAGATATTTCCTTTTTCACCATAGCCCTCTATGGGCTTCCAAATATCCCTTTGCCAATTCCACAAGAACAGCCTTAGCGAAAGGCTTCTTGAAGGGAAAGATGTAACTCTGTGAGATGAATTAACAGAACACAGAGCAGTTTCTCAGAACGCTTCTTTCCAGTTTTGAACGGAAGATATTTCCTTTTTCACCATAGCCCTCTATGGGCTTCCAAATATCCCTTTGCCAATTCCACAAGAACAGCCTTAGCGAAAGGCTTCTTGAAGGAAAAGATGTAACTCTGTGAGATGGATTAACAGAACACAGAGCAGTTTCTCAGAAAGCTTCTTTCCAGTTTTGAACGGAAGATAGTTCCTTTTTCACCATAGCCCTCTATGGGCTTCCAAATATCCCTTTGCCTATTCCACAAGAACAGCCTTAGCGAAAGGCTTCTTGAAGGGAAAGATGTAACTCTGTGAGATGAATTAACAGAACACAGAGCAGTTTCTCAGAAAGCTTCTTTCCAGTTTTGAACGGAAGATATTTCCTTTTTCACCATAGCCCTCTATGGGCTTCCAAATATCCCTTTGCCAATTCCACAAGAACAGCCTTAACGAAAGGCTTCTTGAAGGGAAAGATGTAACACTGTGAGATGAATTAACAGAACACAGAGCAGTTTCTCAGAAAGCTTGTTTCCAGTTTTGAACTTAAGATATTTCCTTTTTCACCATAGCCCTCTAAGGGCTTCCAAATATCCCTTTGCCAATTCCACAAGAACAGCCTTAGCGAAAGGCTTCTTGAAGGCAAAGATGTAACTCTGTGAGATGAATTAACAGAACACAGAGCAGTTTCTCAGAAAGCTTCTTTCCAGTTTTGAACGGAAGATATTTCCTTTTTCACCATAGCCCTCTATGGGCTTCCAAATATCCCTTTGCCAATTCCACAAGAACAGCCTTAGCGAAAGGCTTCTTGAAGGGAAAGATGTAACTCTGTGAGATGAATTAACAGAACACAGAGCAGTTTCTCAGAAAGCTTCTTTCCAGTTTTGAACGGAAGATATTTCCTTTTTCACCATAGCCCTCTATGGGCTTCCAAATATCCCTTTGCCAATTCCACAAGAACAGCCTTAGCGAAAAGCTTCTTGAAGGGAAATATGTAACTCTGTGAGATGAATTAACAAAACACAAAGCAGTTTCTCAGAAAGCTTCTTTCCAGTTTTGAACGGAAGATATTTCCTTTTTCACCATAGCCCTCTATGGGCTTCCAAATATTCCTTTGCCAATTCCAAAAGAACAGCCTTAGCGAAAGGATTCTTGAAGGGAAAGATGTAACTCTGGGAGATGAATTAACAGAACACAGAGCAGTTTCTCAGAAAGCTTCTTTCCAGTTTTGAACGGAAGATATTTCCTTTTTCACCATAGCCCTCTATGGGCTTCCAAATATCCCTTTGCCAATTCCACAAGAACAGCCTTAGCGAAAGGCTTCTTGAAGGGAAAGATGTAACTCTGTGAGATGAATTAACAGAACACAGAGCAGTTTCTCAGAAAGCTTCTTTCCAGTTTTGAACGGAAGATATTTCCTTTTTCACCATAGCCCTCTATGGGCTTCCAAATATCCCTTTGCCAATTCCACAAGAACAGCCTTAGCGAAAGGCTTCTTGAAGGGAAAGATGTAACTCTGTGAGATGAATTAACAGAACACAGAGCAGTTTCTCAGAAAGCTTCTTTCCAGTTTTGAAGGGAAGATATTTCCTTTTTCACCATAGCCCTCTATGGGCTTCCAAATATCCCTTTGCCAATTCCACAAGAACAGCCTTAGCGAAAGGCTTCTTGAAGGGAAAGATGTAACTCTGTGAGATGAATTAACAGAACACAGAGCAGTTTCTCAGAAAGCTTCTTTCCAGTTTTGAACGGAAGATATTTCCTTTTTCACCATAGCCCTCTATGGGCTTCCAAATATCCCTTTGCCAATTCCACAAGAACAGCATTAGCGAAAGGCTTCTTGAAGGGAAAGATGTAACTCTGTGAGATTAATTAACAGAACACAGAGCAGTTTCTCAGAAAGCTTCTTTCCAGTTTTGAACGGTAGATATTTCCTTTTTCACCATAGCCCTCTATGGGCTTCCAAATATCCCTTTGCCAATTCCACAAGAACAGCCTTAGCGAAAGGCTTCTTGAAGGGAAAGATGTAACTCTGTGAGATGAATTAACAGAACACAGAGCAGTTTCTCAGAAAGCTTCTTTCCAGTTTTGAACGGAAAATATTTCCTTTTTCACCATAGCCCTCTATGGGCTTCCAAATATCCCTTTGCCAATTCCACAAGAACAGCCTTAGCGAAAGGCTTCTTGAAGGGAAAGACGTAACTCTGTGAGATGAATTAACACAACACAGAGCAGTTTCTCAGAAAGCTTCTTTCCAGTTTTGAACGGAAGATATTTCCTTTTTCACCATAGCCCTCTATGGGCTTCCAAATATCCCTTTGCCAATTCCACAAGAACAGCCTTAGCGAAAGGCTTCTTGAAGGGAAAGATGTAACTCTGTGAGATGAATTAACAGAACACAGAGCAGTTTCTCAGAAAGCTTCTTTCCAGTTTTGAACGGAAGATATTTCCTTTTTCACCGTAGCCCTCTATGGGCTTCCAAATATCCCTTTGCCAATTCCACAAGAACAGACTTAGCGAAAGGCTTCTTGAAGGGAAAGATGTAACTCTGTGAGATGAATTAACAGAACACAGAGCAGTTTCTCAGAAAGCTTCTTTCTAGTTTTGAACGGAAGATATTTCCTTTTTCACCATAGCCCTTTATGGGGTTCCAAATATCCCTTTGCCAATTCCACAAGAACAGCCTTAGCGAAAGGCTTCTTGAAGGGAAAGATGTAACTCTGTGAGATGAATTAACAGAACACAGAGCAGTTTCTCAGAAAGCTTCTTTCCAGTTTTGAACGGAAGATATTTCCTTTTCCACCGTAGCCCTCTATGGGCTTCCAAATATCCCTTTGCCAATTCCACAAGAACAGCCTTAGCGAAAGTCTTCTTGAAGGGAAAGATGTAACTCTGTGAGATGAATTAACAGAACACAGAGCAGTTTCTCAGAAAGCTTCTTTCCAGTTTTGAACGGAAGATATTTCCTTTTTCACCATAGCCCTCTATGGGCTTCCAAATATCCCTTTGCCAATTCCACAAGAACAGCGTTATCGAAAGGCTTCTTGAAGGGAAAGATGTAACTCTGTGAGATGAATTAACAGAACACAGAGCAGTTTCTCAGAAAGCTTCTTTCCAGTTTTGAACGGAAGATATTTCCTTTTTCACCATAGCCCTTTATGGGGTTCCAAATATCCCTTTGCCAATTCCACAAGAACAGCCTTAGCGAAAGGCTTCTTGAAGGGAAAGATGTAACTCTGTGAGATGAATTAACAGAACACAGAGCAGTTTCTCAGAAAGCTTCTTTCCAGTTTTGAACGGAAGATATTTCCTTTTCCACCGTAGCCCTCTATGGGCTTCCAAATATCCCTTTGCCAATTCCACAAGAACAGCCTTAGCGAAAGTCTTCTTGAAGGGAAAGATGTAACTCTGTGAGATGAATTAACAGAACACAGAGCAGTTTCTCAGAAAGCTTCTTTCCAGTTTTGAACGGAAGATATTTCCTTTTTCACCATAGCCCTCTATGGGCTTCCAAATATCCCTTTGCCAATTCCACAAGAACAGCGTTATCGAAAGGCTTCTTGAAGGGAAAGATGTAACTCTGTGAGATGAATTAACAGAACACAGAGCAGTTTCTCAGAAAGCTTCTTTCCAGTTTTGAACGGAAGATATTTCCTTTTTCACCATAGCCCTCTATGGGCTTCCAAATATCCCTTTGCCAATTCCACAAGAACAGCCTTAGCGAAAGGCTTCTTGAAGGGAAAGATGTAACTCTGTGAGATGAATTAACAGAACACAGAGCAGTTTCTCAGAAAGATTCTTTCCAGTTTTGAACGGAAGATATTTCCTTTTTCACCATAGCCCTCTATGGGCTTCCAAATATCCCTTTGCCAATTCCACAAGAACACCATTAGCGAAAGGCTTCTTGAAGGGAAAGATGTAACTCTGTGAGATGAATTAACAGAACACAGAGCAGTTTCTCAGAAAGCTTCTTTCCAGTTTTGAACGGAAGATAGTTCCTTTTTCACCATAGCCCTCTATGGGCTTCCAAATATCCCTTTGCCAATTCCACAAGAACAGCCTTAGCGAAAGGCTTCTTGAAGGGAAAGATGTAACTCTGTGAGATGAATTAACAGAACACAGAGCAGTTTCTCAGAAAGCTTCTTTCCAGTTTTGAACGGAAGATATTTCCTTTTTCACCATAGCCCTCTATGGGCTTCCAAATATCCCTTTGCCAATTCCACAAGAACAGCCTTAGCGAAAGGCTTCTTGAAGGGAAAGATGTAACTCTGTGAGATGAATTAACAGAACACAGAGCAGTTTCTCAGAAAGCTTCTTTCCAGTTTTGAACGGAAGATATTTCCTTTTCCACCATAGCCCTCTATGGGCTTCCAAATATCCCATTGCCAATTCCACAAGAACAGCCTTAGCGAAAGGCTTCTTGAAGTGAAAGATGTAACTCTGTGAGATGAATTAACAGAACATAGAGAAGTTTCTCAGAAAGCTTCTTTCCAGTTTTGAACGGAAGATATTTCCTTTTTCACCATAGCCCTCTATGGGCTTCCAAATATCCCTTTGCCAATTCCACAAGAACAGCCTTAGCGAAAGGCTTCTTGAAGGGAAAGATGTAACTCTGCGAGATGAATTAACAGAACACAGAGCAGTTTCTCAGAAAGCTTCTTTCCAGTTTTGAACGGAAGATATTTCCTTTTTCACCATAGCCCTCTATGGGCTTCCAAATATCCCTTTGCCAATTCCACAAGAACAGCCTTAGCGAAAGGCTTCTTGAAGGGAAAGATGTAACTCTGTGAGATGAATTAACAGAACACAGAGCAGTTTCTCAGAAAGCTTCTTTCCAGTTTTGAACGGAAGATATTTCCTTTTTCACCATAGCCCTCTATGGGCTTCCAAATATCCCTTTGCCAATTTCACAAGAACAGCCTTAGCGAAAGGCTTCTTGAAGGTAAAGATGTAACTCTGTGAGATGGATTAACAGAACACAGAGCAGTTTCTCAGAAAGCTTCTTTCCAGTTTTGAACGGAAGATAGTTCCTTTTTCACCATAGCCCTCTATGTGCTTCCAAGTATCCCTTTGCCAATTCCACAAGAACCCCCTTACCGAAAGGCTTCTTGAAGGGAAAGATGTAACTCTGTGAGATGAATTAACAGAACACAGAGCAGTTTCTTAGAAAGCTTCTTTCCAGTTTTGAACGGAAGATATTTCCTTTTTCACCATAGCCCTCTATGGGATTCCAAATATCCTTTGCCAATTCCACAAGAACAGCCTTAACGAAAGGCTTCTTGAAGGAAAAGATGTAACTCTGTGAGATGAATTAACAGAACACAGAGCAGTTTCTCAGACAGCTTCTTTCCAGTTTTGAACGGAAGATATTTCCTTTTTCACAATAGCCCTCTATGGGCTTCCAAATATCCCTTTGCCAATTCCACAAGAACAGCCTTAGCGAAAAGCTTCTTGAAGGGAGAGATGTAACTCTGTGAGATGAATTAACAAAACACAGAGCAGTTTCTCAGAAAGCTTCTTTCCAGTTTTGAACGGAAGATATTTCCTTTTTCACCATAGCCCTCTATGGGCTTCCAAATATCCCTTTGCCAATTCCACAAGAACAGCCTTAGCGAAAGGCTTCTTGAAGGGAAAGATGTAACTCTGTGAGATGAATTAACAGAACACAGAGCAGTTTCTCAGAAAGCTTCTTTCCAGTTTTGAACGGAAGATATTTCCTTTTTCACCATAGCCCTCTATGGGCTTCCAAATATCCCTTTGCCAATTCCACAAGAACACCATTAGCGAAAGGCTTCTTGAAGGGAAAGATGTAACTCTGTGAGATGAATTAACAGAACACAGAGCAGTTTCTCAGAAAGCTTCTTTCCAGTTTTGAACGGAAGATATTTCCTTTTTAACCATAGCCCTCTATGGGCTTCCAAATATCCCTTTGCCAATTCCACAAGAACAGCCTTAGCGAAAGGCTTCTTGAAGGGAAAGATGTAACTCTGTGAGATGAATTAACAGAACACAGAGCAGTTTCTCAGAAAGCTTCTTTCCAGTTTTGAACGGAAGATATTTCCTTTTTCACCATAGCCCTCTATGGGCTTCCAAATATCCCTTTGCCAATTCCACAAGAACAGCCTTAGCGAAAGGCTTCTTGAAGGGAAAGATGTAACTCTGTGAGATGAATTAACAGAACACAGAGCAGTTTCTCAGAAAGCTTCTTTCCAGTTTTGAACGGAAGATATTTCCTTTTTCACCGTAGCCCTCTATGGGCTTCCAAATATCCCTTTGCCAATTCCACAAGAACAGACTTAGCGAAAGGCTTCTTGAAGGGAAAGATGTAACCCTGTGAGATGAATTAACAGAACACAGAGCCGTTTCTCACAAAGCTTCTTTCCAGTTTTGAACGGAAGATATTTCCTTTTTCACCATAGCCCTCTATGGGCTTCCAAATATCCCTTTGCCAATTCCACAAGAACAGCCTTAGCGAAAGGCTTCTTGAAGGGAAAGATGTAACTCTGTGAGATGAATTAACAGAACACAGAGCAGTTTCTCAGAAAGCTTCTTTCCAGTTTTGAACGGAAGATATTTCCTTTTTCACCATAGCCCTCTATGGACTTCCAAATATCCCTTTGCCAATTCCACAAGAACAGCCTTAGCGAAAGGCTTCTTGAAGGGAAAGATGTAACTCTGTGAGATGGATTAACAGAACACAGAGCAGTTTCTCAGAAAGCTTCTTTCCAGTTTTGAACGGAAGATAGTTCCTTTTTCACCATAGCCCTCTATGGGCTTCCAAGTATCCCTTTGCCAATTCCACAAGAACAGCCTTAGCGAAAGGCTTCTTGAAGGGAAAGATGTAACTATGTGAGTTGGATTAACAGAACACAGAGCAGTTTCTCAGAAAGCTTCTTTTCAGCTTTGAACGGAAGATATTTCCTTTTTCACCATAGCCCTCTATGGGCTTCCAAATATCCCTTTGCCAATTCCACAAGAACAGCCTTAGCGAAAGGCTTCTTGAAGGAAAAGATGTAACTCTGTGAGATGAATTAACAGAACACAGAGCAGTTTCTCAGACAGCTTCTTTCCAGTTTTGAACGGAAGATATTTCCTATTTCACAATAGCCCTCTATGGGCTTCCAAATATCCCTTTGCCAATTCCACAAGAACAGCCTTAGCGAAAAGCTTCTTGAAGGGAAAGATGTAACTCTGTGAGATGAATTAACAAAACACAGAGCAGTTTCTCAGAAAGCTTCTTTCCAGTTTTGAACGGAAGATATTTCCTTTTTCACCATAGCCCTCTATGGGCTTCCAAATATCCCTTTGCCAATTCCACAAGAACAGCCTTAGCGAAAGGCTTCTTGAAGGGAAAGATGTAACTCTGTGAGATGAATTAACAGAACACAGAGCAGTTTCTCAGAAAGCTTCTTTCCAGTTTTGAACGGAAGATATTTCCTTTTTCACCTTAGCCCTCTATGGGCTTCCAAATATCCCTTTGCCAATTCCACAAGAACAGCCTTAGCGAAAGGCTTCTTGAAGGAAAAGATGTAACTCTGTGAGATGAATTAACAGAACACAGAGCAGTTTCTCAGACAGCTTCTTTCCAGTTTTGAACGGAAGATATTTCCTTTTTCACAATAGCCCTCTATGGGCTTCCAAATATCCCTTTGCCAATTCCACAAGGACAGCCTTAGCGAAAAGCTTCTTGAAGGGAAAGATGTAACTCTGTGAGATGAATTAACAAAACACAGAGCAGTTTCTCAGAAAGCTTCTTTCCAGTTTTGAACGGAAGATATTTCCTTTTTCACCATAGCCCTCTATGGGCTTCCAAATATCCCTTTGCCAATTCCACAAGAACAGCCTTAGCGAAAGGCTTCTTGAAGGGAAAGATGTAACTCTGTGAGATGAATTAACAGAACACAGAGCAGTTTCTCAGAAAGCTTCTTTCCAGTTTTGAACGGAAGATATTTCCTTTTTCACCATAGCCCTCTATGGGCTTCCAAATATCCCTTTGCCAATTCCACAAGAACAGCCTTAGCGAAAGGCTTCTTGAAGGGAAAGATGTAACTCTGTGAGATGAATTAACAGAACACAGAGCAGTTTCTCAGAAAGCTTCTTTCCAGTTTTGAACGGAAGATAGTTCCCTTTTCACCATAGCCCTCTATGGGCTTCCAAATATCCCTTTGCCAATTCCACAAGAACAGCCTTAGCGAAAGGCTTCTTGAAGGGAAAGATGTAACTCTGTGAGATGAATTAACAGAACACAGAGCAGTTTCTCAGAAAGCATCTTTCCAGTTTTGAACGGAAGATATTTCCTTTTTCACCATAGCCCTCTATGGGCTTCCAAATATCCCTTTGCCAATTCCACAAGAACAGCCTTAGCGAAAGGCTTCTTGAAGGGAAAGATGTAACTCTGTGAGATGAATTAACAGAACACAGAGCAGTTTCTCAGAAAGCTTCTTTCCAGTTTTGAACGGAAGATAGTTCCTTTTTCACCATAGCCCTCTATGGGCTTCCAAATATCCCTTTGCCAATTCCACAAGAACAGCCTTAGCGAAAGGCTTCTTGAAGGGAAAGATGTAACTCTGTGAGATGAATTAACAGAACACAGAGCAGTTTCTCAGAAAGCTTCTTTCCAGTTTTGAACGGAAGATATTTCCTTTTTCACCATAGCCCTCTATGGGCTTCCAAATATCCCTTTGCCAATTCCACAAGAACAACCTTAGCGAAAGGCTTCTTGAAGGGAAAGATGTAACTCTGTGAGATGAATTAACAGAACACAGAGCAGTTTCTCAGAAAGCTTCTTTCCAGTTTTGAACGGAAGATATTTCCTTTTTCACCATAGCCCTCTATGGGCTTCCAAATATCCCTTTGCCAATTCCACAAGAACAGCCTTAGCGAAAGGCTTCTTGAAGGGAAAGATGTAACTCTGTGAGATGAATTAACAGAACACAGAGCAGTTTCTCAGAAAGCTTCTTTCCAGTTTTGAACAGAAGATATTTCCTTTTTCACCATAGCCCTCTATGGGCTTCCAAATATCCCTTTGCCAATTCCACAAGAACAGCCTTAGCGAAAGGCTTCTTGAAGGAAAAGATGTAACTCTGTGAGATGAATTAACAGAACACAGAGCAGTTTCTCAGACAGCTTCTTTCCAGTTTTGAACGGAAGATATTTCCTTTTTCACAATAGCCCTCTATCGGCTTCCAAATATCCCTTTGCCAATTCCACAAGGACAGCCTTAGCGAAAAGCTTCTTGAAGTGAAAGATGTAACTCTGTGAGATGAATTAACAAAACACAGAGCAGTTTCTCAGAAAGCTTCTTTCCAGTTTTGAACGGGAGATATTTCCTTTTTCACCATAGCCCTCTATGGGCTTCCAAATATCCCTTTGCCAATTCCACAAGAACAGCCTTAGCGAAAGGCTTCTTGAAGGGAAAGATGTAACTCTGTGAGATGAATTAACAGAACACAGAGCAGTTTCTCAGAAAGATTCTTTCCAGTTTTGAACGGAAGATATTTCCTTTTTAACATAGCCCTCTATGGGCTTCCAAATATCCCTTTGCCAATTCCACAAGAACAGCCTTAGCGAAAGGCTTCTTGAAGGGAAAGATGTAACTCTGTGAGATGAATTAACAGAACACAGAGCAGTTTCTCAGAAAGCTTCTTTCCAGTTTTGAACGGAAGATATTTCCTTTTTCACCATAGCCCTCTATGGGCTTCCAAATATCCCTTTGCCAATTCCACAAGAACAGCCTTAACGAAAGGCTTCTTGAAGGGAAAGATGTAACTCTGTGAGATGAATTAACAGAACACAGAGCAGTTTCTCAGAAAGCTTCTTTCCAGTTTTGAACGGAAGATATTTCCTTTTTCACCATAGCCCTCTATGGGCTTCCAAATATCCCTTTGCCAATTCCACAAGAACAGCCTTAGCGAAAGACTTCTTGAAGGGAAAGATGTAACTCTGTGAGATGAATTAACAGAACACAGAGCAGTTTCTCAGAAAGCTTCTTTCCAGTTTTCAACGGAAGATATTTCCTTTTTCACCATAGCCCTCTATGGGCTTCCAAATATCCCTTTGCCAATTCCACAAGAACAGCCTTAGCGAAAAGCTTCTTGAAGGGAAAGATGTAACTCTGTGAGATGAATTACCAAAACACAGAGCAGTTTCTCAGAAAGCTTCTTTCCAGTTTTGAACGGAAGATATTTCCTTTTTCACCATAGCCCTCTATGTGCTTCCAAATATTCCTTTGCCAATTCCACAAGAACAGCCTTAGCGAAAGGCTTCTTGAAGGGAAAGATGTAACTCTGTGAGATGAATTAACAGAACACAGAGCAGTTTCTCAGAAAGCTTCTTTCCAGTTTTGAACGGAAGATATTTCCTTTTTCACCATAGCCCTCTATGGGCTTCCAAATATCCCTTTGCCAATTCCACAAGAACAGCCTTAGCGAAAGGCTTCTAGAAGGGAAAGATGTAACTCTGTGAGATGAATTAACAGAACACAGAGCAGTTTCTCAGAAAGCTTCTTTCCAGTTTTGAACGGAAGATATTTCCTTTTTCACCATAGCCCTCTATGGGCTTCCAAATAACCCTTTGCCAATTCCACAAGAACAGCCTTAGCGAAAGGCTTCTCGAAGGGAAAGATGTAACTCTGTGAGATGAATTAACAGAACAGAGAGCAGTTTCTCAGAAAGCTTCTTTCCAGTTTTGAACGGAAGATATTTCCTTTTTCACCATAGCCCTCTAAGGGCTTCCAAATATCCCTTTGCCAATTCCACAAGAACAGCCTTAGCGAAAGGCTTCTTGAAGGGAAAGATGTAACTCTGTGAGATGAATTAACAGAACACAGAGCAGTTTCTCAGAAAGCTTCTTTCCAGTTTTGAACGGAAGATATTTCCTTTTTCACCATAGCCCTCTATGGCCTTCCAAATATCCGTTTGCCAATTCCACAAGAACAGCCTTAGCGAAAGGCTTCTTGAAGGGAAAGATGTAATTCTGTGAGATGGATTAACAGAACACAGAGCAGTTTTTCAGAAAGCTTCTTTCCAGTTTTGAACGGAAGATAGTTCCTTTTTCACCATAGCCCTCTATGGGCTTCCAAATATCCCTTTGCCAGTTCCACAAGAACAGCCTTAGCGAAAGGCTTCTTGAAGGGAAAGATGTAACTCTCTGAGATGAATTAACAGAACACAGAGCAGTTTCTCAGAAAGCTTCTTTCCAGTTTTGAACGGAAGATATTTCCTTTTTCACCATAGCCCTCTATGGGCTTCCAATTATCCCTTTGCCAATTCCACAAGAACAGCCTTAGCGAAAGGCTTCTTGAAGGGAAAGATGTAACTCTGTGAGATGAATTAACAGAACACAGAGCAGTTTCTCAGAAAGCTTCTTTCCAGTTTTGAACGGAAGATATTTCCTTTTTCACCATAGCCCTCTATGGGCTTCCAAATATCCCTTTGCCAATTCCACAAGAACAGCCTTAGCGAAAGGCTTCTCGAAGGGATAGATGTAACTCTGTGAGATGAATTAACAGAACACAGAGCAGTTTCTCAGAAAGCTTCTTTCCAGTTTTGAACGGAAGATATTTCCTTTTTCACCATAGCCCTCTTTGGGCTTTGAAATATCCCTTTGCCAATTCCACAAGAACAGCCTTAGCGAAAGGATTCTTGAAGGGAAAGATGTAACTCTGTGAGATGAATTAACAGAACACAGAGCAGTTTCTCAGAAAGCTTCTTTCCAGTTTTGAACGGAAGATATTTCCTTTTTCACCATAGCCCTCTATGGGCTTCCAAATATCCCTTTGCCAATTCCACAAGAACAGCCTTAGCGAAAGGCTTCTTGAAGGGAAAGATGTAACTCTGTGAGATGAATTAACAGAACACAGAGCAGTTTCTCAGAAAGCTTCTTTCCAGTTTTGAACGGAAGATATTTCGTTTTTCACCATAGCCCTCTATGGGCTTCCAAATATCCCTTTGCCAATTCCACAAGAACAGCCTTAGCGAAAGGCTTCTCGAAGGGATAGATGTAACTCTGTGAGATGAATTAACAGAACACAGAGCAGTTTCTCAGAAAGCTTCTTTCCAGTTTTGAACGGAAGATATTTCCTTTTTCACCATAGCCCTCTAAGGGCTTCCAAATATCCCTTTGCCAATTCCACAAGAACAGCCTTAGCGAAAGGCTTCTTGAAGGGAAAGATGTAACACTGTGAGATGAATTAACAGAACATAGAACAGTTTCTCAGAAAGCTTCTTTCCAATTTTGAACGGAAGATATTTCCTTTTTCAACATAGCCCTCTATGGGCTTCCAAATATCCCTTTGCCAATTCCACAAGAAGAGCATTAGCGAAAGGCTTCTTGATGGGAAGGATGTAACTCTGTGAGATGAATTAACGGAACACAGAGCTGTTTCTCAGAAAGCTTCTTTCCAGTTTTGAACGGAAGATATTTCCTTTTTCACCATAGCCCTCTATGGGCTTCCAAATATCCCTTTGCCAATTCCACAAGAACAGCCTTAGCGAAAGGCTTCTTGAAGGGAAAGATGTAACTCTGTGAGATGAATTAACAGAACACAGAGCAGTTTCTCAGAAAGCTTCTTTCCAGTTTTGAACGGAAGATATTTCCTTTTTCACCATAGCCCTCTATGGGCTTCCAAATATCCCTTTGCCAATTCCACAAGAACAGCCTTAGCGAAAGGCTTCTTGAAGGAAAAGATGTAACTCTGTGAGATGAATTAACAGAACACAGAGCAGTTTCTCAGACAGCTTCTTTCCAGTTTTGAACGGAAGATATTTCCTTTTTCACAATAGCCCTCTATGGGCTTCCAAATATCCCTTTGCCAATTCCACAAGAACAGCCTTAGCGAAAAGCTTCTTGAAGGGAAAGATGTAACTCTGTGAGATGAATTAACAGAACACAGAGCAGTTTCTCAGAAAGCTTCTTTCCAGTTTTGAACGGAAGATATTTCCTTTTTCACCATAGCCCTCTATGGGATTCCAAATATTCCTTTGCCAATTCCACAAGAACAGCCTTAGCGAAAGGCTTCTTTAAGGGAAAGATGTATCTCTGTGAGATGAATTAACAGAACACAGAGCAGTTTCTCAGAAAGCTTCTTTCCAGTTTTGAACGGAAGATATTTCCTTTTTCACCATAGCCCTCTATGGGCTTCCAAATATCCCTTTGCCAATTCCACAAGAACAGCCTTAGCGAAAGGCTTCTTGAAGGGAAAGATGTAACTCTGTGAGATGAATTAACAGAACACAGAGCAGTTTCTCAGAAAGCTTCTTTCCATTTTTGAACGGAAGATATTTCCTTTTTCACCATAGCCCTCTATGGGCTTCCAAATATCCCTTTGCCAATTCCACAAGAACAGCCTTAGCGAAAGGCTTCTTGAAGGGAAAGATGTAACTCTGTGAGATGAATTAACAGAACACAGAGCAGTTTCTCAGAAAGCTTCTTTCCAGTTTTGAACGGAAGATATTTCCTTTTTCACCATAGCCCTCTATGGGCTTCCAAATATCCCTTTGCCAATTCCACAAGAACAGCCTTAGCGAAAGGCTTCTTGAAGGGAAAGATGTAACTCTGTGAGATGAATTAACAGAACACAGAGCAGTTTCTCAGAAAGCTTCTTTCCAGTTTTAAACGGAAGATATTTCCTTTTTCACCATAGCCCTCTATGGGCTTCCAAATATCCCTTTGCCAATTCCAGAAGAACAGCCTTAGCGAAAGGCTTCTTGAAGGGAAAGATGTAACACTGTGAGATGAATTAACAGAACACAGAGCAGTTTCTAAGAAAGCTTCTTTCCAGTTTTGAACTTAAGATATTTCCTTTTTCACCATAGCCCTCTATGGGCTTCCAAATATCCCTTTGCCAATTCCACAAGAACAGCCTTAGCGAAAGGCTTCTTGAAGGGAAAGATGTAACTCTGTGAGATGAATTAACAGAACACAGAGCAGTTTCTCAGAAAGCTTCTTTCCAGTTTTGAACGGAAGATATTTCCTTTTTCACCATAGCCCTCTATGGGCTTCCAAATATCCCTTTGCCAATTCCACAAGAACAGCCTTAGCGAAAGGCTTCTCGAAGGGATAGATGTAACTCTGTGAGATGAATTAACAGAACACAGAGCAGTTTCTCAGAAAGCTTCTTTCCAGTTTTGAACGGAAGATATTTCCTTTTTCACCATAGCCCTCTTTGGGCTTTGAAATATCCCTTTGCCAATTCCACAAGAACAGCCTTAGCGAAAGGCTTCTTGAAGGGAAAGATGTAACTCTGTGAGATGAATTAACAGAACACAGAGCAGTTTCTCAGAAAGCTTCTTTCCAGTTTTGAACGGAAGATATTTCCTTTTTCACCATAGCCCTCTATGGGCTTCCAAATATCCCTTTGCCAATTCCACAAGAACAGCCTTGGCGAAAGGCTTCTTGAAGGGAAAGATGTAACACTGTGAGATGAATTAACAGAACATAGAACAGTTTCTCAGAAACCTTCTTTCCAATTTTGAACGGAAGATATTTCCTTTTTCACCATAGCCCTCTATGGGCTTCCAAATATCCCTTTGCCAATTCCACAAGAAGAGCATTAGCGAAAGGCTTCTTGAAGGGAAGGATGTAACTCTGTGAGATGAATTAACAGAACACAGAGCAGTTTCTCAGAAAGCTTCTTTCCAGTTTTGAACGGAAGATATTTCCTTTTTCACCATAGCCCTCTATGGGCTTCCAAATATCCCTTTGCCAATTCCACAAGAACAGCCTTAGCGAAAGGCTTCTTGAAGGGAAA
Source organism: Chlorocebus sabaeus (assembly GCF_047675955.1). NCBI lineage: Eukaryota > Metazoa > Chordata > Mammalia > Primates > Cercopithecidae > Chlorocebus > Chlorocebus sabaeus. The sequence continues at coordinate 723,731 of NW_027328236.1, forward strand.
GATGTAACTCTGTGAGATGAATTAACAGAACACAGAGCAGTTTCTCAGAAAGCTTCTTTCCAGTTTTGAACGGAAGATATTTCCTTTTTCACCATAGCCCTCTATGGGCTTCCAAATATCCCTTTGCCAATTCCACAAGAACAACCTTAGCGAAAGGCTTCTCGAAGGGATAGATGTAACTCTGTGAGATGAATTAACAGAACACAGAGCAGTTTCTCAGAAAGCTTCTTTCCAGTTTTGAACGGAAGATATTTCCTTTTTCACCATAGCCCTCTACGGGCTTCCAAATATCCCTTTGCCAATTCCACAAGAACAGCCTTAGCGAAAGGCTTCTTGAAGGGAAAGATGTAACTCTGTGAGATGAATTAACAGAACACAGAGCAGTTTCTCAGACAGCTTCTTTCCAGTTTTGAACGGAAGATATTTCCTTTTTCACCATAGCCCTCTATGGGCTTCCAAATATCCCTTTGCCAATTCCACAAGAACAGCCTTAGCGAAAAGCTTCTTGAAGGGAAAGATGTAACTCTGTGAGATGAATTACCAAAACACAGAGCAGTTTCTCAGAAAGCTTCTTTCCAGTTTTGAACGGAAGATATTTCCTTTTTCACCATAGCCCTCTATGGGATTCCAAATATTCCTTTGCCAATTCCACAAGAACAGCCTTAGCGAAAGGCTTCTTGAAGGGAAAGATGTATCTCTGTGAGATGAATTAACAGAACACAGAGCAGTTTCTCAGAAAGCTTCTTTCCAGTTTTGAACGGAAGATATTTCCTTTTTCACCATAGCCCTCTATGGGCTTCCAAATATCCCTTTGCCAATTCCACAAGAACAGCCTTAGCGAAAGGCTTCTTGAAGGGAAAGATGTAACTCTGTGAGATGAATTAACAGAACACAGAGCAGTTTCTCAGAAAGCTTCTTTCCAGTTTTGAACGGAAGATATTTCCTTTTTCACCATAGCCCTCTATGGGCTTCCAAATATCCCTTTGCCAATTCCACAAGAACAGCCTTAGCGAAAGGCTTCTTGAAGGCAAAGATGTAACTCTGTGAGATGAATTAACAGAACACAGAGCAGTTTCTCAGAAAGCTTCTTTCCAGTTTTGAATGGAAGATATTTCCTTTTTCACCATAGCCCTCTATGGGCTTCCAAATATCCCTTTGCCAATTCCACAAGAACAGCCTTAGCGAAAGGCTTCTTGAAGGGAAAGATGTAACTCTGTGAGATGAATTAACAGAACACAGAGCAGTTTCTCAGAAAGCTTCTTTCCAGTTTTGAACGGAAGATATTTCCTTTTTCACCATAGCCCTCTATGGGCTTCCAAATATCCCTTTGCCAATTCCACAAGAACAGCCTTAGCGAAAGGCTTCTTGAAGGGAAAGATGTAACTCTGTGAGATGAATTAACAGAACACAGAGCGGTTTCTCAGAAAGCTTCTTTCCAGTTTTGAACGGAAGATATTTCCTTTTTCACCATAGCCCTCTATGGGCTTCCAAATATCCCTTTGCCAATTCCACAAGAACAGCCTTAGCGAAAGGCTTCTTGAAGGGAAAGATGTAACTCTGTGTGATGAATTAACAGAACACAGAGCAGTTTCTCAGAAAGCTTCTTTCCAGTTTTGAACGGAAGATATTTCCCTTTTCACCATAGCCCTCTATGGGCTTCCAAATATCCCTTTGCCAATTCCAGAAGAACAGCCTTAGCGAAAGGATTCTTGAAGGGAAAGATGTAACTCTGTGAGATGAATTAACAGAACATAGAACAGTTTCTCAGAAAGCTTCTTTCCAGTTTTGAACGGAAGATATTTCCTTTTTCACCATAGCCCTCTATGGGCTTCCAAATATCCCTTTGCCAATTCCACAAGAACAGCCTTAGCGAAAGGCTTCTTGAAGGGAAAGATGTAACTCTGTGAGATGAATTAACAAAACACAGAGCAGTTTCTCAGAAAGCTTCTTTCCAGTTTTGAACGGAAGATATTTCCTTTTTCACCATAGCCCTCTATGGGATTCCAAATATTCCTTTGCCAATTCCACAAGAACAGCCTTAGCGAAAGGCTTCTTGAAGGGAAAGATGTATCTCTGTGAGATGAATTAACAGAACACAGAGCAGTTTCTCAGAAAGCTTCTTTCCAGTTTTGAACGGAAGATATTTCCTTTTTCACCATAGCCCTCTATGGTCTTCCAAATATCCCTTTGCCAATTCCACAAGAACAGCCTTAGCGAAAGGCTTCTTGAAGGGAAAGATGTAACACTGTGAGATGAATTAACAGAACACAGAGCAGTCTCTCAGAAAGCTTCTTTCCAGTTTTGAACTTAAGATATTTCCTTTTTCACCATAGCCCTCTATGGCTTCCAAATATCCCTTTGCCAATTCCACAAGAACAGCCTTAGCGAAAGGCTTCTTGAAGGGAAAGATGTAACTCTGTGAGATGAATTAACAAAGCACAGAGCAGTTTCTCAGAAAGCTTCTTTCCAGTTTTGAACGGAAGATATTTCCTTTTTCACCATAGCCCTCTATGGGATTCCAAATATTCCTTTGCCAATTCCACAAGAACAGCCTTAGCGAAAGGCTTCTTGAAGGGAAAGATGTATCTCTGTGAGATGAATTAACAGAACACAGAGCAGTTTCTCAGAAAGCTTCTTTCCAGTTTTGAACGGAAGATATTTCCTTTTTCACCATAGCCCTCTATGGGCTTCCAAATATCCCTTTGCCAATTCCTCAAGAACAGCCTTAGCGAAAGGCTTCTTGAAGGGAAAGATGTAACACTGTGAGGTGAATTAACAGAACACAGAGCAGTTTCTCAGAAAGCTTCTTTCCAGTTTTGAACTTAAGATATTTCCTTTTTCACCATAGCCCTCTATGGGCTTCCAAATATCCCTTTGCCAATTCCACAAGAACAGCCTTAGCGGAAGGCTTCTTGAAGGGAAAGATGTAACTCTGTGAGATGAATTAACAGAACACAGAGCAGTTTCTCAGAAAGCTTCTTTCCAGTTTTGAACGGAAGATATTTCCTTTTTCACCATAGACCTCTATGGGCTTCCAAATATCCCTTTGCCAATTCCACAAGAAAAGCCTTAGCGAAAGGCTTCTTGAAGGTAAAGATGTAACTCTGTGAGATGAATTAACAGAACACAGAGCAGTTTCTCAAAAAGCTTCTTTCCAGTTTTGAATGGAAGATATTTCCTTTTTCACCATAGCCCTCTATGGGCTTCCAAATATCCCTTTGCCAATTCCACAAGAACAGCCTTAGCGAAAGGCTTCTTGAAGGAAAAGATGTAACTCTGTGAGATGAAGTAACAGAACACAGAGCAGTTTCTCAGAAAGCTTCTTTCCAGTTTTGAACGGAATATATTTCCTTTTTCACCATAGACCTCTATGAGCTTCCAAATATCCCTTTGCCAATTCCGCAAGAACAGCCTTAGCGAAAGGCTTCTTGAAGGGAAAGATGTAACTCTGTGAGATGAATTAACAGAACACAGAGCAGTTTCTCAGAAAGCTTCTTTCCAGTTTTGAACGGAAGATATTTCCTTTTTCACCATAGCCCTCTATGGGCTTCCAAATATCCCTTTGCCAATTCCACAAGAACAGCCTTAGCGAAAGGCTTCTCGAAGGGATAGATGTAACTCTGTGAGGTGAATTAACAGAACACAGAGTAGTTTCTCAGAAAGCTTCCTTCCAGTTTTAAACGGAAGATATTTCCTTTTTCACCATAGCCCTCTATGGGCTTCCAAATATCCCTTTGCCAATTCCACAAGAACAGCCTTAGCGAAAGGCTTCTTGAAGGGAAAGATGTAACTCTGTGAGATGAATTAACAGAACACAGAGCAGTTTCTCAGACAGCTTCTTTCCAGTTTTGAACGGAAGATATTTCCTTTTTCACCATAGCCCTCTATGGGCTTCCAAATATCCCTTTGCCAATTCCACAAGAACAGCCTTAGCGAAAAGCTTCTTGAAGGGAAATATGTAACTCTGTGAGATGAATTAACAAAACACAAAGCAGTTTCTCAGAAAGCTTCTTTCCAGTTTTGAACGGAAGATATTTCCTTTTTCACCATAGCCCTCTATGGGCTTCCAAATATCCCTTTGCCAATTCCACAAGAACAGCCTTAGCGAAAGGCTTCTTGAAGGGAAAGATGTAACTCTGTGAGATGAATTAACAGAACACAGAGCAGTTTCTCAGAAAGCTTCTTTCCAGTTTTGAACGGAAGATATTTCCTTTTTCACCATAGCCCTCTATGGGCTTCCAAATATCCCTTTGCCAATTCCACAAGAACAGCCTTAGCGAAAGGCTTCTTGAAGGGAAAGATGTAACTCTGTGAGATGAATTAACAGAACACAGAGCAGTTTCTCACAAAGCTTCTTTCCAGTTTTGAACGGAAGATATTTCCTTTTTCACCATAGCCCTCTATGGGCTTCCAAATATCCCTTTGCCAATTCCACAAGAACAGCCTTAGCGAAAGGCTTCTTGAAGGGAAAGATGTAACTCTGTGAGATGAATTAACAGAACACAGAGCAGTTTCTCAGAAAGCTTCTTTCCAGTTTTGAACGGAAGATATTTCCTTTTTCACCATAGCCCTCTATGGGCTTCCAAATATCCCTTTGCCAATTCCACAAGAACAGCCTTAGCGAAAGGCTTCTTGAAGGGAAAGATGTAACTCTGTGTGATGAATTAACAGAACACAGAGCCGTTTCTCAGAAAGCTTCTTTCCAGTAAGGGAAAGATGTAACTCTGTGAGATGAATTAACAGAACACAGAGCAGTTTCTCAGAAAGCTTCTTTCCAGTTTTGAACGGAAGATATTTCCTTTTTCACCATAGCCCTCTAGGGGCTTCCAAATATCCCTTTGCCAATTCCACAAGAACAGCCTTAGCGAAAGGCTTCTTGAAGGAAAAGATGTAACTCTGTGAGATGAATTAACAGAACACAGAGCAGTTTCTCAGACAGCTTCTTTCCAGTTTTGAACGGAAGATATTTCCTTTTTCACAATAGCCCTCTATGGGCTTCCAAATATCCCTTTGCCAATTCCACAAGAACAGCCTTAGCGAAAATCTTCTTGAAGGGAAAGATGTAACTCTGTGAGATGAATTAACAAAACACAGAGCAGTTTCTCAGAAAGCTTCTTTCCAGTTTTGAACGGAAGATATTTCCTTTTTCACCATAGCCCTCTATGGGATTCCAAATATTCCTTTGCCAATTCCACAAGAGCAGCCTTAGCGAAAGGCTTCTTGAAGGGAAAGTTGTATCTCTGTGAGATGAATTAAAAGAACACAGAGCAGTTTCTCAGAAAGCTTCTTTCCAGTTTTGAACGGAAGATATTTCCTTTTTCACCATAGCCCTCTATGGGCTTCCAAATATCCCTTTGCCAATTCCACAAGAACAGCCTTAGCGAAAGGCTTCTTGAAGGGAAAGATGTAACTCTGTGAGATGAATTAACAGAACACAGAGCAGTTTCTCAGAAAGCTTCTTTCCAGTTTTGAACGGAAGATATTTCCTTTTTCACCATAGCCCTCTCTGGGCTTCCAAATAACCCTTTGCCAATTCCACAAGAACAGCCTTAGCGAAAGGCTTCTCGAAGGGAAAGATGTAACTCTGTGAGATGAATTAACAGAACACAGAGCAGTTTCTCAGAAAGCTTCTTTCCAGTTTTGAACGGAAGATATTTCCTTTTTCACCATAGCCCTCTAAGGGCTTCCAAATATCCCTTTGCCAATTCCACAAGAACAGCCTTAGCGAAAGGCTTCTTGAAGGGAAAGATGTAACTCTGTGAGATGATTTAACAGAACACAGAGCAGTTTCTCAGAAAGCTTCTTTCCAGTTTTGAACGGAAGATATTTCCTTTTTCACCATAGCCCTCTATGGGCTTCCAAATATCCCTTTGCCAATTCCACAAGAACAGCCTTAGCGAAAGGCTTCTTGAAGGGAAAGATGTAACTCTGTGAGATGAATTAACAGAACACAGAGCAGTTTCTCAGAAAGCTTCTTTCCAGTTTTGAACGGAAGATATTTCCTTTTTCACCATAGCCCTCTATGGGCTTCCAAATATCCCTTTGCCAATTCCACAAGAACAGCCTTAGCGAAAGGCTTCTCGAAGGGATAGATGTAACTCTGTGAGATGAATTAACAGAACACAGAGCAGTTTCTCAGAAAGCTTCTTTCCAGTTTTGAACGGAAGATATTTCCTTTTTCACCATAGCCCTCTAGGGGCTTCCAAATATCCCTTTGCCAATTCCACAAGAACAGCCTTAGCGAAAGGCTTCTTGAAGGAAAAGATGTAACTCTGTGAGATGAATTAACAGAACACAGAGCAGTTTCTCAGACAGCTTCTTTCCAGTTTTGAACGGAAGATATTTCCTTTTTCACCATAGCCCTCTATGGGCTTGCAAATATCCCTTTGCCAATTCCACAAGAACAGCCTGAGCGAAAGGCTTCTTGAAGGGAAAGATGTAACTCTGTGAGAATAATTAACAGAACACAGAGCAGTTTCTCAGAAAGCTTCTTTCCAGTTTTGAACGGAAGATATTTCCTTTTTCACCATAGCCCTCTATGGGCTTCCAAATAACCCTTTGCCAATTCCACAAGAACAGCCTTAGCGAAAGGCTTCTCGAAGGGAAAGATGTAACTCTGTGAGATGAATTAACAGAACACAGAGCAGTTTCTCAGAAAGCTTCTTTCCATTTTTGAACGGAAGATATTTCCTTTTTCACCATAGCCCTCTATGGGCTTCCAAATATCCCTTTGCCAATTCCACAAGAACAGCCTTAGCGAAAGGCTTCTTGAAGGGAAAGATGTAACTCTGTGAGATGAATTAACAGAACACAGAGCAGTTTCTCAGAAAGCTTCTTTCCAGTTTTGAACGGAAGATATTTCCTTTTTCACCATAGCCCTCTATGGGCTTCCAAATATCCCTTTGCCAATTCCACAAGAACAGCCTTAGCGAAAGGCTTCTTGAAGGGAAAGATGTAACACTGTGAGATGAATTAACAGAACACAGAGCAGTTTCTCAGAAAGCTTCTTTCCAGTTTTGAACGGAAGATATTTCCTTTTTCACCATAGCCCTCTATGGGCTTCCAAATATCCCTTTGCCAATTCCAGAAGAACAGCCTTAGCGAAAGGCTTCTTGAAGGGAAAGATGTAACACTGTGAGATGAATTAACAGAACACAGAGCAGTTTCTCAGAAAGCTTCTTTCCAGTTTTGAACTTAAGATATTTCCTTTTTCACCATAGCCCTCTATGGGCTTCCAAATATCCCTTTGCCAATTCCACAAGAACAGCCTTAGCGAAAGGCTTCTTGAAGGGAAAGATGTAACTCTGTGAGATGAATTAACAGAACACAGAGCAGTTTCTCAGAAAGCTTCTTTCCAGTTTTGAACGGAAGATATTTCCTTTTTCACCATAGCCCTCTATGGGCTTCCAAATATCCCTTTGCCAATTCCACAAGAACAGCCTTAGCGAAAGGCTTCTCGAAGGGATAGATGTAACTCTGTGAGATGAATTAACAGAACACAGAGCAGTTTCTCAGAAAGCTTCTTTCCAGTTTTGAACGGAAGATATTTCCTTTTTCACCATAGCCCTCTTTGGGCTTTGAAATATCCCTTTGCCAATTCCACAAGAACAGCCTTAGCGAAAGGCTTCTTGAAGGGAAAGATGTAACTCTGTGAGATGAATTAACAGAACACAGAGCAGTTTCTCAGAAAGTTTCTTTCCAGTTTTGAACGGAAGATATTTCCTTTTTCACCATAGCCCTCTATGGGCTTCCAAATATCCCTTTGCCAATTCCACAAGAACAGCCTTAGCGAAAGGCTTCTGGAAGGGAAAGATGTAACACTGTGAGATGAATTAACAGAACATAGAACAGTTTCTCAGAAACCTTCTTTCCAATTTTGAACGGAAGATATTTCCTTTTTCACCATAGCCCTCTATGGGCTTCCAAATATCCCTTTGCCAATTCCACAAGAAGAGCATTAGCGAAAGGCTTCTTGAAGGGAAGGATGTAACTCTGTGAGATGAATTAACAGAACACAGAGCAGTTTCTCAGAAAGCTTCTTTCCAGTTTTGAACGGAAGATATTTCCTTTTTCACCATAGCCCTCTATGGGCTTCCAAATATCCCTTTGCCAATTCCACAAGAACAGCCTTAGCGAAAGGCTTCTTGAAGGGAAAGATGTAACTCTGTGAGATGAATTAACAGAACACAGAGCAGTTTCTCAGAAAGCTTCTTTCCAGTTTTGAACGGAAGATATTTCCTTTTTCACCATAGCCCTCTATGGGCTTCCAAATATCCCTTTGCCAATTCCACAAGAACAGCCTTAGCGAAAGGCTTCTCGAAGGGATAGATGTAACTCTGTGAGATGAATTAACAGAACACAGAGCAGTTTCTCAGAAAGCTTCTTTCCAGTTTTGAACGGAAGATATTTCCTTTTTCACCATAGCCCTCTATGGGCTTCCAAATATCCCTTTGCCAATTCCACAAGAACAGCCTTAGCGAAAGGCTTCTTGAAGGTAAAGATGTAACTCTGTGAGATGAATTAACAGAACACAGAGCAGTTTCTCAGACAGCTTCTTTCCAGTTTTGAACGGAAGATATTTCCTTTTTCACCATAGCCCTCTATGGGCTTCCAAATATCCCTTTGCCAATTCCACAAGAACAGCCTTAGCGAAAAGCTTCTTGAAGGGAAAGATGTAACTCTGTGAGATGAATTACCAAAACACAGAGCAGTTTCTCAGAAAGCTTCTTTCCAGTTTTGAATGGAAGATATTTCCTTTTTCACCATAGCCCTCTATGGGATTCCAAATATTCCTTTGCCAATTCCACAAGAACAGCCTTAGCGAAAGGCTTCTTGAAGGGAAAGATGTATCTCTGTGAGATGAATTAACAGAACACAGAGCAGTTTCTCAGAAAGCTTCTTTCCAGTTTTGAACGGAAGATATTTCCTTTTTCACCATAGCCCTCTATGGGCTTCCAAATATCCCTTTGCCAATTCCACAAGAACAGCCTTAGCGAAAGGCTTCTTGAAGGGAAAGATGTAACTCTGTGAGATGAATTAACAGAACACAGAGCAGTTTCTCAGAAAGCTTCTTTCCAGTTTTGAACGGAAGATATTTCCTTTTTCACCATAGCCCTCTATGGGCTTCCAAATATCCCTTTGCCAATTCCACAAGAACAGCCTTAGCGAAAGGCTTCTTGAAGGCAAAGATGTAACTCTGTGAGATGAATTAACAGAACACAGAGCAGTTTCTCAGAAAGCTTCTTTCCAGTTTTGAATGGAAGATATTTCCTTTTTCACCATAGCCCTCTATGGGCTTCCAAATATCCCTTTGCCAATTCCCCAAGAACAGCCTTAGCGAAAGGCTTCTTGAAGGGAAAGATGTAACTCTGTGAGATGAATTAACAGAACACAGAGCAGTTTCTCAGAAAGCTTCTTTCCAGTTTTGAACGGAAGATATTTCCTTTTTCACCATAGCCCTCTATGGGCTTCCAAATATCCCTTTGCCAATTCCACAAGAACAGCCTTAGCGAAAGGCTTCTTGAAGGGAAAGATGTAACTCTGTGAGATGAATTAACAGAACACAGAGCAGTTTCTCAGAAAGCTTCTTTCCAGTTTTGAACGGAAGATATTTCCTTTTTCACCATAGCCCTCTATGGGCTTCCAAATATCCCTTTGCCAATTCCACAAGAACAGCCTTAGCGAAAGGCTTCTTGAAGGGAAAGATGTAACTCTGTGTGATGAATTAACAGAACACAGAGCAGTTTCTCAGAAAGCTTCTTTCCAGTTTTGAACGGAAGATATTTCCCTTTTCACCATAGCCCTCTATGGGCTTCCAAATATCCCTTTGCCAATTTCAGAAGAACAGCCTTAGCGAAAGGATTCTTGAAGGGAAAGATGTAACTCTGTGAGATGAATTAACAGAACATAGAACAGTTTCTCAGAAAGCTTCTTTCCAGTTTTGAACGGAAGATATTTCCTTTTTCACCATAGCCCTCTATGGGCTTCCAAATATCCCTTTGCCAATTCCACAAGAACAGCCTTAGCGAAAGGCTTCTTGAAGGGAAAGATGTAACTCTGTGAGATGAATTAACAAAACACAGAGCAGTTTCTCAGAAAGCTTCTTTCCAGTTTTGAACGGAAGATATTTCCTTTTTCACCATAGCCCTCTATGGGATTCCAAATATTCCTTTGCCAATTCCACAAGAACAGCCTTAGCGAAAGGCTTCTTGAAGGGAAAGATGTATCTCTGTGAGATGAATTAACAGAACACAGAGCAGTTTCTCAGAAAGCTTCTTTCCAGTTTTGAACGGAAGATATTTCCTTTTTCACCATAGCCCTCTATGGTCTTCCAAATATCCCTTTGCCAATTCCACAAGAACAGCCTTAGCGAAAGGCTTCTGGAAGGGAAAGATGTAACACTGTGAGATGAATTAACAGAACACAGAGCAGTCTCTCAGAAAGCTTCTTTCCAGTTTTGAACTTAAGATATTTCCTTTTTCACCATAGCCCTCTATGGCTTCCAAATATCCCTTTGCCAATTCCACAAGAACAGCCTTAGCGAAAGGCTTCTTCAAGGGAAAGATGTAACTCTGTGAGATGAATTAACAAAGCACAGAGCAGTTTCTCAGAAAGCTTCTTTCCAGTTTTGAACGGAAGATATTTCCTTTTTTACCATAGCCCTCTATGGGATTCCAAATATTCCTTTGCCAATTCCACAAGAACAGCCTTAGCGAAAGGCTTCTTGAAGGGAAAGATGTATCTCTGTGAGATGAATTAACAGAACACAGAGCAGTTTCTCAGAAAGCTTCTTTCCAGTTTTGAACGGAAGATATTTCCTTTTTCACCATAGCCCTCTATGGGCTTCCAAATATCCCTTTGCCAATTCCTCAAGAAAAGCCTTAGCGAAAGGCTTCTTGAAGGGAAAGATGTAACACTGTGAGATGAATTAACAGAACACAGAGCAGTTTCTCAGAAAGCTTCTTTCCAGTTTTGAACTTAAGATATTTCCTTTTTCACCATAGCCCTCTATGGGCTTCCAAATATCCCTTTGCCAATTCCACAAGAACAGCCTTAGCGGAAGGCTTCTTGAAGGGAAAGATGTAACTCTGTGAGATGAATTAACAGAACACAGAGCAGTTTCTCAGAAAGCTTCTTTCCAGTTTTGAACGGAAGATATTTCCTTTTTCACCATAGACCTCTATGGGCTTCCAAATATCCCTTTGCCAATTCCACAAGAAAAGCCTTAGCGAAAGGCTTCTTGAAGGGAAAGATGTAACTCTGTGAGATGAATTAACAGAACACAGAGCAGTTTCTCAAAAAGCTTCTTTCCAGTTTTGAATGGAAGATATTTCCTTTTTCACCATAGCCCTCTATGGCCTTCCAAATATCCCTTTGCCAATTCCACAAGAACAGCCTTAGCGAAAGGCTTCTTGAAGGAAAAGATGTAACTCTGTGAGATGAAGTAACAGAACACAGAGCAGTTTCTCAGAAAGCTTCTTTCCAGTTTTGAACGGAAGATATTTCCTTTTTCACCATAGACCTCTATGAGCTTCCAAATATCCCTTTGCCAATTCCGCAAGAACAGCCTTAGCCAAAGGCTTCTTGAAGGGAAAGATGTAACTCTGTGAGATGAATTAACAGAACACAGAGCAGTTTCTCAGAAAGCTTCTTTCCAGTTTTGAACGGAAGATATTTCCTTTTTCACCATAGCCCTCTATGGGCTTCCAAATATCCCTTTGCCAATTCCACAAGAACAGCCTTAGCGAAAGGCTTCTCGAAGGGATAGATGTAACTCTGTGAGGTGAATTAACAGAACACAGAGTAGTTTCTCAGAAAGCTTCCTTCCAGTTTTAAACGGAAGATATTTCCTTTTTCACCATAGCCCTCTATGGGCTTCCAAATATCCCTTTGCCAATTCCACAAGAACAGCCTTAGCGAAAGGCTTCTTGAAGGGAAAGATGTAACTCTGTGAGATGAATTAACAGAACACAGAGCAGTTTCTCAGACAGCTTCTTTCCAGTTTTGAACGGAAGATATTTCCTTTTTCACCATAGCCCTCTATGGGCTTCCAAATATCCCTTTGCCAATTCCACAAGAACAGCCTTAGCGAAAAGCTTCTTGAAGGGAAATATGTAACTCTGTGAGATGAATTAACAAAACACAAAGCAGTTTCTCAGAAAGCTTCTTTCCAGTTTTGAACGGAAGATATTTCCTTTTTCACCTTAGCCCTCTATGGGCTTCCAAATATCCCTTTGCCAATTCCACAAGAACAGCCTTAGCGAAAGGCTTCTTGAAGGGAAAGATGTAACTCTGTGAGATGAATTAACAGAACACAGAGCAGTTTCTAAGAAAGCTTCTTTCCAGTTTTGAACGGAAGATATTTCCTTTTTCACCATAGCCCTCTATGGGCTTCCAAATATCCCTTTGCCAATTCCACAAGAACAGCCTTAGCGAAAGGCTTCTTGAAGGGAAAGATGTAACTCTGTGAGATGAATTAACAGAACACAGAGCAGTTTCTCAGAAAGCTTCTTTCCAGTTTTGAACGGAAGATAATTCCTTTTTCACCATAGCCCTCTATGGGCTTCCAAATATCCCTTTGCCAATTCCACAAGAACAGCCTTAGCGAAAGGCTTCTTGAAGGGAAAGATGTAACTCTGTGTGATGAATTAACAGAACACAGAGCCGTTTCTCAGAAAGCTTCTTTCCAGTAAGGGAAAGATGTAACTCTGTGAGATGAATTAACAGAACACAGAGCAGTTTCTCAGAAAGCTTCTTTCCAGTTTTGAACGGAAGATATTTCCTTTTTCACCATAGCCCTCTAGGGGCTTCCAAATATCCCTTTGCCAATTCCACAAGAACAGCCTTAGCGAAAGGCTTCTTGAAGGGAAAGATGTAACTCTGTGAGATGAATTAACAGAACACAGAGCAGTTTCTCAGAAAGCTTCTTTCCAGTTTTGAACGGAAGATATTTCCTTTTTCACCATAGCCCTCTATGGGCTTCCAAATATCCCTTTGCCAATTCCCCAAGAACAGCCTTAGCGAAAGGCTTCTTGAAGGGAAAGATGTAACTCTGTGAGATGAATTAACAGAACACAGAGCGGTTTCTCAGAAAGCTTCTTTCCAGTTTTGAACGGAAGAAATTTCCTTTTTCACCATGGCCCTCTAGGGGTTCCAAATATCCCTTTGCCAATTCCACAAGAACAGCCTTAGCGAAAGGCTTCTTGAAGGGAAAGATGTAACTCTGTGAGATGAATTAACAGAACACAGAGCAGTTTCTCAGAAAGCTTCTTTCCAGTTTTGAACGGAAGATATTTCCTTTTTCACCATAGCCCTCTATGGGCTTCCAAATATCCCTTTGCCAATTCCACAAGAACAGCCTTAGCGAAAGGCTTCTCGAAGGGATAGATGTAACTCTGTGAGATGAATTAACAGAACACAGAGCAGTTTCTCAGAAAGCTTCTTTCCAGTTTTGAACGGAAGATATTTCCTTTTTCACCATAGCCCTCTTTGGGCTTTGAAATATCAATTTGCCAATTCCACAAGAACAGCCTTAGCGAAAGGATTCTTGAAGGGAAAGATGTAACTCTGTGAGATGAATTAACAGAACACAGAGCAGTTTCTCAGACAGCTTCTTTCCAGTTTTGAACGGAAGATATTTCCTTTTTCACCATAGCCCTCTATGGGCTTCCAAATTTCCCTTTGCCAATTCCACAAGAACAGCCTTAGCGAAACGCTTCTTGAAGGGAAAGATGTAACTCTGTGAGATGAATTAACAGAACACAGAGCAGTTTCTCAGAAAGCTTCTTTCCAGTTTTGAACGGAAGATATTTCCTTTTTCACCATAGCCCTCTATGGGCTTCCAAATATCCCTTTGCCAATTCCACAAGAACAGCCTTAGCGAAAGGCTTCTGGAAGGGAAAGATGTATCTCTGTGAGATGAATTAACAGAACCCAGAGCAGTTTCTCAGAAAGCTTCTTTCCAGTTTTGAACGGAAGATATTTCCTTTTTCACCATAGCCCTCTATGGGTTTCCAAATATCCCTTTGCCAATTCCACAAGAACAGCCTTAGCGAAAGGCTTCTTGAAGGGAAAGATGTAACTCTGTGAGATGAATTAACAGAACACAGAGCAGTTTCTCAGAAAGCTTCTTTCCAGTTTTGAACGGAAGATATTTCCTTTTTCACCATAGCCCTCTATGGGCTTCCAAATATCCCTTTGCCAATTCCCCAAGAACAGCCTTAGCGAAAGGCTTCTTGAAGGGAAAGATGTAACTCTGTGAGATGAATTAACAGAACACAGAGCAGTTTCTCAGAAAGCTTCTTTCCAGTTTTGAACGGAAGATATTTCCTTTTTCACCATAGCCCTCTAAGGGCTTCCAAATATCCCTTTGCCAATTCCACAAGAACAGCCTGAGCGAAAGGCTTCTTGAAGGGAAAGATGTAACTCTGTGAGATGAATTAACAGAACACAGAGCAGTTTCTCAGAAAGCCTCTTTCCAGTTTTGAACGGAAGATATTTCCTTTTTCACCATAGCCCTCTATGGGCTTCCAAATAACCCTTTGCCAATTCCACAAGAACAGCCTTAGCGAAAGGCTTCTCGAAGGGAAAGATGTAACTCTGTGAGATGAATTAACAGAACACAGAGCAGTTTCTCAGAAAGCTTCTTTCCAGTTTTGAACGGAAGATATTTCCTTTTTCACCATAGCCCTCTAAGGGCTTCCAAATATCCCTTTGCCAATTCCACAAGAACAGCCTTAGCGAAAGGCTTCTTGAAGGGAAAGATGTAACTCTGTGAGATGATTTAACAGAACACAGAGCAGTTTCTCAGAAAGCTTCTTTCCAGTTTTGAACGGAAGATATTTCCTTTTTCACCATAGCCCTCTATGGGCTTCCAAATATCCCTTTGCCAATTCCACAAGAACAGCCTTAGCGAAAGGCTTCTTGAAGGGAAAGATGTAACTCTGTGAGATGAATTAACAGAACACAGAGCAGTTTCTCAGAAAGCTTCTTTCCAGTTTTGAACGGAAGATATTTCCTTTTTCACCATAGCCCTCTATGGGCTTCCAAATATCCCTTTGCCAATTCCACAAGAACAGCCTTAGCGAAAGGCTTCTCGAAGGGATACATGTAACTCTGTGAGATGAATTAACAGAACACAGAGCAGTTTCTCAGAAAGCTTCTTTCCAGTTTTGAACGGAAGATATTTCCTTTTTCACCATAGCCCTCTAGGGGCTTCCAAATATCCCTTTGCCAATTCCACAAGAACAGCCTTAGCGAAAGGCTTCTTGAAGGAAAAGATGTAACTCTGTGAGATGAATTAACAGAACACAGAGCAGTTTCTCAGACAGCTTCTTTCCAGTTTTGAACGGAAGATATTTCCTTTTTCACCATAGCCCTCTATGGGCTTCCAAATATCCCTTTGCCAATTCCACAAGAACAGCCTGAGCGAAAGGCTTCTTGAAGGGAAAGATGTAACTCTGTGAGAATAATTAACAGAACACAGAGCAGTTTCTCAGAAAGCTTCTTTCCAGTTTTGAACGGAAGATATTTCCTTTTTCACCATAGCCCT
This sequence comes from Chlorocebus sabaeus, assembly GCF_047675955.1. NCBI lineage: Eukaryota > Metazoa > Chordata > Mammalia > Primates > Cercopithecidae > Chlorocebus > Chlorocebus sabaeus. Next base: position 739,281 of record NW_027328236.1, read on the forward strand.
CTAGGGGCTTCCAAATAACCCTTTGCCAATTCCACAAGAACAGCCTTAGCGAAAGGCTTCTCGAAGGGAAAGATGTAACTCTGTGAGATGAATTAACAGAACACAGAGCAGTTTCTCAGAAAGCTTCTTTCCAGTTTTGAACGGAAGATATTTCCTTTTTCACCATAGCCCTCTAAGGGCTTCCAAATATCCCTTTGCCAATTCCACAAGAACAGCCTTAGCGAAAGGCTTCTTGAAGGGAAAGATGTAACTCTGTGAGATGAATTAACAGAACACAGAGCAGTTTCTCAGAAAGCTTCTTTCCAGTTTTGAACGGAAGATATTTCCTTTTTCACCATAGCCCTCTATGGGCTTCCAAATATCCCTTTGCCAATTCCACAAGAACAGCCTTAGCGAAAGGCTTCTTGAAGGGAAAGATGTAATTCTGTGAGATGTATTAACAGAACACAGAGCAGTTTCTCAGAAAGCTTCTTTCCAGTTTTGAACGGAAGATAGTTCCTTTTTCACCATAGCCCTCTATGGGCTTCCAAATATCCCTTTGCCAGTTCCACAAGAACAGCCTTAGCGAAAGGCTTCTTGAAGGGAAAGATGTAACTCTCTGAGATGAATTAACAGAACACAGAGCAGTTTCTCAGAAAGCTTCTTTCCAGTTTTGAACGTAAGAAATTTCCTTTTTCACCATAGCCCTCTAGGGGTTCCAAATATCCCTTTGCCAATTCCACAAGAACAGCCTTAGCGAAAGGCTTCTTGAAGGGAAAGATGTAACTCTGTGAGATGAATTAACAGAACACAGAGCAGTTTCTCAGAAAGCTTCTTTCCAGTTTTGAACGGAAGATATTTCCTTTTTCACCATAGCCCTCTATGGGCTTCCAAATATCCCTTTGCCAATTCCACAAGAACAGCCTTAGCGAAAGGCTTCTCGAAGGGATAGATGTAACTCTGTGAGATGAATTAACAGAACACAGAGCAGTTTCTCAGAAAGCTTCTTTCCAGTTTTGAACGGAAGATATTTCCTTTTTCACCATAGCCCTCTTTGGGCTTTGAAATATCAATTTGCCAATTCCACAAGAACAGCCTTAGCGAAAGGATTCTTGAAGGGAAAGATGTAACTCTGTGAGATGAATTAACAGAACACAGAGCAGTTTCTCAGACAGCTTCTTTCCAGTTTTGAACGGAAGATATTTCCTTTTTCACCATAGCCCTCTATGGGCTTCCAAATATCCCTTTGCCAATTCCACAAGAACAGCCTTAGCGAAAGGCTTCTTGAAGGGAAAGATGTAACTCTGTGAGATGAATTAACAGAACACAGAGCAGTTTCTCAGAAAGCTTCTTTCCACTTTTGAACGGAAGATATTTCCTTTTTCACCATAGCCCTCTACGGGCTTCCAAATATCCCTTTGCCAATTCCACAAGAACAGCCTTAGCGAAAGGCTTCTCGAAGGGATAGATGTAACTCTGTGAGATGAATTAACAGAACACAGAGCAGTTTCTCAGAAAGCTTCTTTCCAGTTTTGAACGGAAGATATTTCCTTTTTCACCATAGCCCTCTATGGGCTTCCAAATATCCCTTTGCCAATTCCACAAGAACAGCCTTAGCGAAAGGCTTCTTGAAGGGAAAGATGTAACACTGTGAGATGAATTAACAGAACATAGAACAGTTTCTCAGAAAGCTTCTTTCCAATTTTGAACGGAAGATATTTCCTTTTTCAACATAGCCCTCTATGGGCTTCCAAATATCCCTTTGCCAATTCCACAAGAAGAGCATTAGCGAAAGGCTTCTTGAAGGGAAGGATGTAACTCTGTGAGATGAATTAACAGAACACAGAGCAGTTTCTCAGAAAGCTTCTTTCCAGTTTTGAACGGAAGATATTTCCTTTTTCACCATAGCCCTCTATGGGCTTCCAAATATCCCTTTGCCAATTCCACAAGAACAGCCTTAGCGAAAGGCTTCTCGAAGGGATAGATGTAACTCTGTGAGATGAATTAACAGAACACAGAGCAGTTTCTCACAAAGCTTCTTTCCAGTTTTGAACGGAAGATATTTCCTTTTTCACCATAGCCCTCTATGGGCTTCCAAATATCCCTTTGCCAATTCCACAAGAACAGCCTTAGCGAAAGGCTTCTTGAAGGAAAAGATGTAACTCTGTGAGATGAATTAACAGAACACAGAGCAGTTTCTCAGACAGCTTCTTTCCAGTTTTGAACGGAAGATATTTCCTTTTTCACAATAGCCCTCTATGGGCTTCCAAATATCCCTTTGCCAATTCCACAAGAACAGCCTTAGCGAAAAGCTTCTTGAAGGGAAAGATGTAACTCTGTGAGATGAATTACCAAAACACAGAGCAGTTTCTCAGAAAGCTTCTTTCCAGTTTTGAACGGAAGATATTTCCTTTTTCACCATAGCCCTCTATGGGATTCCAAATATTCCTTTGCCAATTCCACAAGAACAGCCTTAGCGAAAGGCTTCTGGAAGGGAAAGATGTATCTCTGTGAGATGAATTAACAGAACACAGAGCAGTTTCTCAGAAAGCTTCTTTCCAGTTTTGAACGGAAGATATTTCCTTTTTCACCATAGCCCTCTATGGGCTTCCAAATATCCCTTTGCCAATTCCACAAGAACAGCCTTAGCGAAAGGCTTCTTGAAGGGAAAGATGTAACTCTGTGAGATGAATTAACAGAACACAGAGCATTTTCTCAGAAAGCTTCTTTCCAGTTTTGAACGGAAGATATTTCCTTTTTCACCATAGCCCTCTATGGGCTTCCAAATATCCCTTTGCCAATTCCACAAGAACAGCCTTAGCGAAAGGCTTCTCGAAGGGATAGATGTAACTCTGTGAGATGAATTAACAGAACACAGAGCAGTTTCTCAGAAAGCTTCTTTCCAGTTTTGAACGGAAGATATTTCCTTTTTCACCATAGCCCTCTTTGGGCTTTGAAATATCCCTTTGCCAATTCCACAAGAACAGCCTTAGCGAAAGGCTTCTTGAAGGGAAAGATGTAACTCTGTGAGATGAAATAACAGAACACAGAGCAGTTTCTCAGAAAGCTTCTTTCCAGTTTTGAACGGAAGATATTTCCTTTTTCACCATAGCCCTCTATGGGCTTCCAAATATCCCTTTGCAGATTCCACAAGAACAGCCTTAGCGAAAGGCTTCTTGAAGGGAAAGATGTAACACTGTGAGATGAATTAACAGAACATAGAACAGTTTCTCAGAAAGCTTCTTTCCAATTTTGAACGGAAGATATTTCCTTTTTCAACATAGCCCTCTATGGGCTTCCAAATATCCCTTTGCCAATTCCACAAGAAGAGCATTAGCGAAAGGCTTCTTGAAGGGAAGGATGTAACTCTGTGAGATGAATTAACAGAACACAGAGCAGTTTCTCAGAAAGCTTCTTTCCAGTTTTGAACGGAAGATATTTCCTTTTTCACCATAGCCCTCTATGGGCTTCCAAATATCCCTTTGCCAATTCCACAAGAACAGCCTTAGCGAAAGGCTTCTCGAAGGGATAGATGTAACTCTGTGAGATGAATTAACAGAACACAGAGCAGTTTCTCACAAAGCTTCTTTCCAGTTTTGAACGGAAGATATTTCCTTTTTCACCATAGCCCTCTATGGGCTTCCAAATATCCCTTTGCCAATTCCACATGAACAGCCTTAGTGAAAGGCTTCTTGAAGGAAAAGATGTAACTCTGTGAGATGAATTAACAGAACACAGAGCAGTTTCTCAGACAGCTTCTTTCCAGTTTTGAACGGAAGATATTTCCTTTTTCACAATAGCCCTCTATGGGCTTCCAAATATCCCTTTGCCAATTCCACAAGAACAGCCTTAGCGAAAAGCTTCTTGAAGGGAAAGATGTAACTCTGTGAATTGAATTACCAAAACACAGAGCAGTTTCTCAGAAAGCTTCTTTCCAGTTTTGAACGGAAGATATTTCCTTTTTCACCATAGCCCTCTAAGGGCTTCCAAATATCCCTTTGCCAATTCCACAAGAACAGCCTTAGCGAAAGGCTTCTTGAAGGGAAAGATGTAACTCTGTGAGATGAATTAACAGAACACAGAGCAGTTTCTCAGAAAGCTTCTTTCCAGTTTTGAACGGAAGATATTTCCTTTTTCACCATAGCCCTCTATGGGCTTCCAAATATCCCTTTGCCAATTCCACAAGAACAGCCTTAGCGAAAGGCTTCTTGAAGGGAAAGATGTAATTCTGTGAGATGTATTAACAGAACACAGAGCAGTTTCTCAGAAAGCTTCTTTCCAGTTTTGAACGGAAGATAGTTCCTTTTTCACCATAGCCCTCTATGGGCTTCCAAATATCCCTTTGCCAGTTCCACAAGAACAGCCTTAGCGAAAGGCTTCTTGAAGGGAAAGATGTAACTCTCTGAGATGAATTAACAGAACACAGAGCAGTTTCTCAGAAAGCTTCTTTCCAGTTTTGAACGTAAGAAATTTCCTTTTTCACCATAGCCCTCTAGGGGTTCCAAATATCCCTTTGCCAATTCCACAAGAACAGCCTTAGCGAAAGGCTTCTTGAAGGGAAAGATGTAACTCTGTGAGATGAATTAACAGAACACAGAGCAGTTTCTCAGAAAGCTTCTTTCCAGTTTTGAACGGAAGATATTTCCTTTTTCACCATAGCCCTCTATGGGCTTCCAAATATCCCTTTGCCAATTCCACAAGAACAGCCTTAGCGAAAGGCTTCTCGAAGGGATAGATGTAACTCTGTGAGATGAATTAACAGAACACAGAGCAGTTTCTCAGAAAGCTTCTTTCCAGTTTTGAACGGAAGATATTTCCTTTTTCACCATAGCCCTCTTTGGGCTTTGAAATATTAATTTGCCAATTCCACAAGAACAGCCTTAGCGAAAGGATTCTTGAAGGGAAAGATGTAACTCTGTGAGATGAATTAACAGAACACAGAGCAGTTTCTCAGACAGCTTCTTTCCAGTTTTGAACGGAAGATATTTCCTTTTTCACCATAGCCCTCTATGGGCTTCCAAATATCCCTTTGCCAATTCCACAAGAACAGCCTTAGCGAAAGGCTTCTTGAAGGGAAAGATGTAACTCTGTGAGATGAATTAACAGAACACAGAGCAGTTTCTCAGAAAGCTTCTTTCCAGTTTTGAACGGAAGATATTTCCTTTTTCACCATAGCCCTCTACGGGCTTCCAAATATCCCTTTGCCGATTCCACAAGAACAGCCTTAGCGAAAGGCTTCTCGAAGGGATAGATGTAACTCTGTGAGATGAATTAACAGAACACAGAGCAGTTTCTCAGAAAGCTTCTTTCCAGTTTTGAACGGAAGATATTTCCTTTTTCACCATAGCCCTCTTTGGGCTTTGAAATATCCCTTTGCCAATTCCACAAGAACAGCCTTAGCGAAAGGCTTCTTGAAGGGAAAGATGTAACTCTGTGAGATGAATTAACAGAACACAGAGCAGTTTCTCAGAAAGCTTCTTTCCAGTTTTGAACGGAAGATATTTCCTTTTTCACCATAGCCCTCTATGGGCTTCCAAATATCCCTTTGCCAATTCCACAAGAACAGCCTTAGCGAAAGGCTTCTTGAAGGGAAAGATGTAACACTGTGAGATGAATTAACAGAACATAGAACAGTTTCTCAGAAAGCTTCTTTCCAATTTTGAACGGAAGATATTTCCTTTTTCAACATAGCCCTCTATGGGCTTCCAAATATCCCTTTGCCAATTCCACAAGAAGAGCATTAGCGAAAGGCTTCTTGAAGGGAAGGATGTAACTCTGTGAGATGAATTAACAGAACACAGAGCAGTTTCTCAGAAAGCTTCTTTCCAGTTTTGAACGGAAGATATTTCCTTTTTCACCATAGCCCTCTATGGGCTTCCAAATATCCCTTTGCCAATTCCACAAGAACAGCCTTAGCGAAAGGCTTCTCGAAGGGATAGATGTAACTCTGTGAGATGAATTAACAGAACACAGAGCAGTTTCTCACAAAGCTTCTTTCCAGTTTTGAACGGAAGATATTTCCTTTTTCACCATAGCCCTCTATGGGCTTCCAAATATCCCTTTGCCAATTCCACAAGAACAGCCTTAGCGAAAGGCTTCTTGAAGGAAAAGATGTAACTCTGTGAGATGAATTAACAGAACACAGAGCAGTTTCTCAGACAGCTTCTTTCCAGTTTTGAACGGAAGATATTTCCTTTTTCACAATAGCCCTCTATGGGCTTCCAAATATCCCTTTGCCAATTCCACAAGAACAGCCTTAGCGAAAAGCTTCTTGAAGGGAAAGATGTAAGTCTGTGAGATGAATTACCAAAACACAGAGCAGTTTCTCAGAAAGCTTCTTTCCAGTTTTGAACGGAAGATATTTCCTTTTTCACCATAGCCCTCTATGGGATTCCAAATATTCCTTTGCCAATTCCACAAGAACAGCCTTAGCGAAAGGCTTCTGGAAGGGAAAGATGTATCTCTGTGAGATGAATTAACAGAACACAGAGCAGTTTCTCAGAAAGCTTCTTTCCAGTTTTGAACGGAAGATATTTCCTTTTTCACCATAGCCCTCTATGGGCTTCCAAATATACCTTTGCCAATTCCACAAGAACAGCCTTAGCGAAAGGCTTCTTGAAGGGAAAGATGTAACTCTGTGAGATGAATTAACAGAACACAGAGCAGTTTCTCAGAAAGCTTCTTTCCAGTTTTGAACGGAAGATATTTCCTTTTTCACCATAGCCCTCTATGGGCTTCCAAATATCCCTTTGCCAATTCCACAAGAACAGCCTTAGCGAAAGGCTTCTCGAAGGGATAGATGTAACTCTGTGAGATGAATTAACAGAACACAGAGCAGTTTCTCAGAAAGCTTCTTTCCAGTTTTGAACGGAAGATATTTCCTTTTTCACCATAGCCCTCTTTGGGCTTTGAAATATCCCTTTGCCAATTCCACAAGAACAGCCTTAGCGAAAGGCTTCTTGAAGGGAAAGATGTAACTCTGTGAGATGAATTAACAGAACACAGAGCAGTTTCTCAGAAAGCTTCTTTCCAGTTTTGAACGGAAGATATTTCCTTTTTCACCATAGCCCTCTATGGGCTTCCAAATATCCCTTTGCCAATTCCACAAGAACAGCCTTAGCGAAAGGCTTCTTGAAGGGAAAGATGTAACACTGTGAGATGAATTAACAGAACATAGAACAGTTTCTCAGAAAGCTTCTTTCCAATTTAGAACGGAAGATATTTCCTTTTTCAACATAGCCCTCTATGGGCTTCCAAATATCCCTTTGCCAATTCCACAAGAAGAGCATTAGCGAAAGGCTTCTTGAAGGGAAGGATGTAACTCTGTGAGATGAATTAACAGAACACAGAGCAGTTTCTCAGAAAGCTTCTTTCCAGTTTTGAACGGAAGATATTTCCTTTTTCACCATAGCCCTCTATGGGCTTCCAAATATCCCTTTGCCAATTCCACAAGAACAGCCTTAGCGAAAGGCTTCTCGAAGGGATAGATGTAACTCTGTGAGATGAATTAACAGAACACAGAGCAGTTTCTCACAAAGCTTCTTTCCAGTTTTGAACGGAAGATATTTCCTTTTTCACCATAGCCCTCTATGGGCTTCCAAATATCCCTTTGCCAATTCCACAAGAACAGCCTTAGTGAAAGGCTTCTTGAAGGAAAAGATGTAACTCTGTGAGATGAATTAACAGAACACAGAGCAGTTTCTCAGACAGCTTCTTTCCAGTTTTGAACGGAAGATATTTCCTTTTTCACAATAGCCCTCTATGGGCTTCCAAATATCCCTTTGCCAATTCCACAAGAACAGCCTTAGCGAAAAGCTTCTTGAAGGGAAAGATGTAACTCTGTGAAATGAATTACCAAAACACAGAGCAGTTTCTCAGAAAGCTTCTTTCCAGTTTTGAACGGAAGATATTTCCTTTTTCACCATAGCCCTCTATGGGATTCCAAATATTCCTTTGCCAATTCCACAAGAACAGCCTTAGCGAAAGGCTTCTTGAAGGGAAAGATGTATCTCTGTGAGATGAATTAACAGAACACAGAGCAGTTTCTCAGAAAGCTTCTTTCCAGTTTTGAACGGAAGATATTTCCTTTTTCACCATAGCCCTCTATGGGCTTCCAAATATCTCTTTGCCAATTCCACAAGAACAGCCTTAGCGAAAGGCTTCTTGAAGGGAAAGATGTAACTCTGTGAGATGAATTAACAGAACACAGAGCAGTTTCTCAGAAAGCTTCTTTCCAGTTTTGAACGGAAGATATTTCCTTTTTCACCATAGCCCTCTATGGGCTTCCAAATATCCCTTTGCCAATTCCCCAAGAACAGCCTTAGCGAAAGGCTTCTTGAAGGGAAAGATGTAACTCTGTGAGATGAATTAACAGAACACAGAGCAGTTTCTCAGAAAGCTTCTTTCCAGTTTTGAACGGAAGATATTTCCTTTTTCACCATAGCCCTCTATGGGCTTCCAAATATCCCTTTGCCAATTCCACAACAACAGCCTGAGCGAAAGGCTTCTTGAAGGGAAAGATGTAACTCTGTGAGATGAATTAACAGAACACAGAGCAGTTTCTCAGAAAGCTTCTTTCCAGTTTTGAACGGAAGATATTTCCTTTTTCACCATAGCCCTCTATGGGCTTCCAAATAACCCTTTGCCAATTCCACAAGAACAGCCTTAGCGAAAGGCTTCTCGAAGGGAAAGATGTAACTCTGTGAGATGAATTAACAGAACACAGAGCAGTTTCTCAGAAAGCTTCTTTCCAGTTTTGAACGGAAGATATTTCCTTTTTCACCATAGCCCTCTAAGGGCTTCCAAATATCCCTTTGCCAATTCCACAAGAACAGCCTTAGCGAAAGGCTTCTTGAAGGGAAAGATGTAACTCTGTGAGATGAATTAACAGAACACAGAGCAGTTTCTCAGAAAGCTTCTTTCCAGTTTTGAACGGAAGATATTTCCTTTTTCACCATAGCCCTCTATGGGCTTCCAAATATCCCTTTGCCAATTCCACAAGAACAGCCTTAGCGAAAGGCTTCTTGAAGGGAAAGATGTAACTCTGTGAGATGAATTAACAGAACACAGAGCAGTTTCTCAGAAAGGTTCTTTCCAGTTTTGAACGGAAGATATTTCCTTTTTCACCATAGCCCTCTATGGGCTTCCAAATATCCCTTTGCCAATTCCACAAGAACAGCCTTAGCGAAAGGCTTCTCGAAGGGATAGATGTAACTCTGTGAGATGAATTAACAGAACACAGAGCAGTTTCTCAGAAAGCTTCTTTCCAGTTTTGAACGGAAGATATTTCCTTTTTCACCGTAGCCCTCTAGGGGCTTCCAAATATCCCTTTGCCAATTCCACAAGAACAGCCTTAGCGAAAGGCTTCTTGAAGGAAAAGATGTAACTCTGTGAGATGAATTAACAGAACACAGAGCAGTTTCTCAGACAGCTTCTTTCCAGTTTTGAACGGAAGATATTTCCTTTTTCACAATAGCCCTCTATGGGCTTCCAAATATCCCTTTGCCAATTCCACAAGAACAGCCTTAACGAAAATCTTCTTGAAGGGAAAGATGTAACTCTGTGAGTTGAATTAACAAAACACAGAGCAGTTTCTCAGAAAGCTTCTTTCCAGTTTTGAACGGAAGATATTTCCTTTTTCACCATAGCCCTCTATGGGATTCCAAATATCCCTTTGCCAATTCCACAAGAACAGCCTTAGCGAAAGGCTTCTTGAAGGGAAAGATGTATCTCTGTGAGATGAATTAACAGAACACAGAGCAGTTTCTCAGAAAGCTTCTTTCCAGTTTTGAACGGAAGATATTTCCTTTTTCACCATAGCCCTCTATGGGCTTCCAAATATCCTTTTGCCAATTCCACAAGAACAGCCTTAGCGAAAGGCTTCTTGAAGGGAAAGATGTAACTCTGTGAGATGAATTAACAGAACACAGAGCAGTTTCTCAGAAAGCTTCTTTCCAGTTTTGAACGGAAGATATTTCCTTTTTCACCATAGCCCTCTATGGGCTTCCAAATATCCCTTTGCCAATTCCACAAGAACAGCCTTAGCGAAAGGCTTCTTGAAGGGAAAGATGTAACTCTGTGAGATGAATTAACAGAACACAGAGCAGTTTCTCAGAAAGCTTCTTTCCAGTTTTGAACGGAAGATATTTCCTTTTTCACCATAGCCCTCTATGGGCTTCCAAATATCCCTTTGCCAATTCCACAAGAACAGCCTTAGCGAAAGGCTTCTTGAAGGGAAAGATGTAACTCTGTGAGATGAATTAACAGAACACAGAGCAGTTTCTCAGAAAGCTTCTTTCCAGTTTTGAACGGAAGATATTTCCTTTTTCACCATAGCCCTCTACGGGCTTCCAAATATCCCTTTGCCGATTCCACAAGAACAGCCTTAGCGAAAGGCTTCTCGAAGGGATAGATGTAACTCTGTGAGATGAATTAACAGAACACAGAGCAGTTTCTCAGAAAGCTTCTTTCCAGTTTTGAACGGAAGATATTTCCTTTTTCACCATAGCCCTCTTTGGGCTTTGAAATATCCCTTTGCCAATTCCACAAGAACAGCCTTAGCGAAAGGCTTCTTGAAGGGAAAGATGTAACTCTGTGAGATGAATTAACAGAACACAGAGCAGTTTCTCAGAAAGCTTCTTTCCAGTTTTGAACGGAAGATATTTCCTTTTTCACCATAGCCCTCTATGGGCTTCCAAATATCCCTTTGCCAATTCCACAAGAACAGCCTTAGCGAAAGGCTTCTTGAAGGGAAAGATGTAACACTGTGAGATGAATTAACAGAACATAGAACAGTTTCTCAGAAAGCTTCTTTCCAATTTTGAACGGAAGATATTTCCTTTTTCAACATAGCCCTCTATGGGCTTCCAAATATCCCTTTGCCAATTCCACAAGAAGAGCATTAGCGAAAGGCTTCTTGAAGGGAAGGATGTAACTCTGTGAGATGAATTAACAGAACACAGAGCAGTTTCTCAGAAAGCTTCTTTCCAGTTTTGAACGGAAGATATTTCCTTTTTCACCATAGCCCTCTATGGGCTTCCAAATATCCCTTTGCCAATTCCACAAGAACAGCCTTAGCGAAAGGCTTCTCGAAGGGATAGATGTAACTCTGTGAGATGAATTAACAGAACACAGAGCAGTTTCTCACAAAGCTTCTTTCCAGTTTTGAACGGAAGATATTTCCTTTTTCACCATAGCCCTCTATGGGCTTCCAAATATCCCTTTGCCAATTCCACAAGAACAGCCTTAGCGAAAGGCTTCTTGAAGGAAAAGATGTAACTCTGTGAGATGAATTAACAGAACACAGAGCAGTTTCTCAGACAGCTTCTTTCCAGTTTTGAACGGAAGATATTTCCTTTTTCACAATAGCCCTCTATGGGCTTCCAAATATCCCTTTGCCAATTCCACAAGAACAGCCTTAGCGAAAAGCTTCTTGAAGGGAAAGATGTAAGTCTGTGAGATGAATTACCAAAACACAGAGCAGTTTCTCAGAAAGCTTCTTTCCAGTTTTGAACGGAAGATATTTCCTTTTTCACCATAGCCCTCTATGGGATTCCAAATATTCCTTTGCCAATTCCACAAGAACAGCCTTAGCGAAAGGCTTCTGGAAGGGAAAGATGTATCTCTGTGAGATGAATTAACAGAACACAGAGCAGTTTCTCAGAAAGCTTCTTTCCAGTTTTGAACGGAAGATATTTCCTTTTTCACCATAGCCCTCTATGGGCTTCCAAATATACCTTTGCCAATTCCACAAGAACAGCCTTAGCGAAAGGCTTCTTGAAGGGAAAGATGTAACTCTGTGAGATGAATTAACAGAACACAGAGCAGTTTCTCAGAAAGCTTCTTTCCAGTTTTGAACGGAAGATATTTCCTTTTTCACCATAGCCCTCTATGGGCTTCCAAATATCCCTTTGCCAATTCCACAAGAACAGCCTTAGCGAAAGGCTTCTCGAAGGGATAGATGTAACTCTGTGAGATGAATTAACAGAACACAGAGCAGTTTCTCAGAAAGCTTCTTTCCAGTTTTGAACGGAAGATATTTCCTTTTTCACCATAGCCCTCTTTGGGCTTTGAAATATCCCTTTGCCAATTCCACAAGAACAGCCTTAGCGAAAGGCTTCTTGAAGGGAAAGATGTAACTCTGTGAGATGAATTAACAGAACACAGAGCAGTTTCTCAGAAAGCTTCTTTCCAGTTTTGAACGGAAGATATTTCCTTTTTCACCATAGCCCTCTATGGGCTTCCAAATATCCCTTTGCCAATTCCACAAGAACAGCCTTAGCGAAAGGCTTCTTGAAGGGAAAGATGTAACACTGTGAGATGAATTAACAGAACATAGAACAGTTTCTCAGAAAGCTTCTTTCCAATTTAGAACGGAAGATATTTCCTTTTTCAACATAGCCCTCTATGGGCTTCCAAATATCCCTTTGCCAATTCCACAAGAAGAGCATTAGCGAAAGGCTTCTTGAAGGGAAGGATGTAACTCTGTGAGATGAATTAACAGAACACAGAGCAGTTTCTCAGAAAGCTTCTTTCCAGTTTTGAACGGAAGATATTTCCTTTTTCACCATAGCCCTCTATGGGCTTCCAAATATCCCTTTGCCAATTCCACAAGAACAGCCTTAGCGAAAGGCTTCTCGAAGGGATAGATGTAACTCTGTGAGATGAATTAACAGAACACAGAGCAGTTTCTCACAAAGCTTCTTTCCAGTTTTGAACGGAAGATATTTCCTTTTTCACCATAGCCCTCTATGGGCTTCCAAATATCCCTTTGCCAATTCCACAAGAACAGCCTTAGTGAAAGGCTTCTTGAAGGAAAAGATGTAACTCTGTGAGATGAATTAACAGAACACAGAGCAGTTTCTCAGACAGCTTCTTTCCAGTTTTGAACGGAAGATATTTCCTTTTTCACAATAGCCCTCTATGGGCTTCCAAATATCCCTTTGCCAATTCCACAAGAACAGCCTTAGCGAAAAGCTTCTTGAAGGGAAAGATGTAACTCTGTGAAATGAATTACCAAAACACAGAGCAGTTTCTCAGAAAGCTTCTTTCCAGTTTTGAACGGAAGATATTTCCTTTTTCACCATAGCCCTCTATGGGATTCCAAATATTCCTTTGCCAATTCCACAAGAACAGCCTTAGCGAAAGGCTTCTTGAAGGGAAAGATGTATCTCTGTGAGATGAATTAACAGAACACAGAGCAGTTTCTCAGAAAGCTTCTTTCCAGTTTTGAACGGAAGATATTTCCTTTTTCACCATAGCCCTCTATGGGCTTCCAAATATCTCTTTGCCAATTCCACAAGAACAGCCTTAGCGAAAGGCTTCTTGAAGGGAAAGATGTAACTCTGTGAGATGAATTAACAGAACACAGAGCAGTTTCTCAGAAAGCTTCTTTCCAGTTTTGAACGGAAGATATTTCCTTTTTCACCATAGCCCTCTATGGGCTTCCAAATATCCCTTTGCCAATTCCCCAAGAACAGCCTTAGCGAAAGGCTTCTTGAAGGGAAAGATGTAACTCTGTGAGATGAATTAACAGAACACAGAGCAGTTTCTCAGAAAGCTTCTTTCCAGTTTTGAACGGAAGATATTTCCTTTTTCACCATAGCCCTCTATGGGCTTCCAAATATCCCTTTGCCAATTCCACAACAACAGCCTGAGCGAAAGGCTTCTTGAAGGGAAAGATGTAACTCTGTGAGATGAATTAACAGAACACAGAGCAGTTTCTCAGAAAGCTTCTTTCCAGTTTTGAACGGAAGATATTTCCTTTTTCACCATAGCCCTCTATGGGCTTCCAAATATCCCTTTGCCAATTCCACAAGAACAGCCTTAGCGAAAGGCTTCTTGAAGGGAAAGATGTAACTCTGTGAGATGAATTAACAGAACACAGAGCAGTTTCTCAGAAAGGTTCTTTCCAGTTTTGAACGGAAGATATTTCCTTTTTCACCATAGCCCTCTATGGGCTTCCAAATATCCCTTTGCCAATTCCACAAGAACAGCCTTAGCGAAAGGCTTCTCGAAGGGATAGATGTAACTCTGTGAGATGAATTAACAGAACACAGAGCAGTTTCTCAGAAAGCTTCTTTCCAGTTTTGAACGGAAGATATTTCCTTTTTCACCGTAGCCCTCTAGGGGCTTCCAAATATCCCTTTGCCAATTCCACAAGAACAGCCTTAGCGAAAGGCTTCTTGAAGGAAAAGATGTAACTCTGTGAGATGAATTAACAGAACACAGAGCAGTTTCTCAGACAGCTTCTTTCCAGTTTTGAACGGAAGATATTTCCTTTTTCACAATAGCCCTCTATGGGCTTCCAAATATCCCTTTGCCAATTCCACAAGAACAGCCTTAACGAAAATCTTCTTGAAGGGAAAGATGTAACTCTGTGAGTTGAATTAACAAAACACAGAGCAGTTTCTCAGAAAGCTTCTTTCCAGTTTTGAACGGAAGATATTTCCTTTTTCACCATAGCCCTCTATGGGATTCCAAATATTCCTTTGCCAATTCCACAAGAACAGCCTTAGCGAAAGGCTTCTTGAAGGGAAAGATGTATCTCTGTGAGATGAATTAACAGAACACAGAGCAGTTTCTCAGAAAGCTTCTTTCCAGTTTTGAACGGAAGATATTTCCTTTTTCACCATAGCCCTCTATGGGCTTCCAAATATACCTTTGCCAATTCCACAAGAACAGCCTTAGCGAAAGGCTTCTTGAAGGGAAAGATGTAACTCTGTGAGATGAATTAACAGAACACAGAGCAGTTTCTCAGAAAGCTTCTTTCCAGTTTTGAACGGAAGATATTTCCTTTTTCACCATAGCCCTCTACGGGCTTCCAAATATCCCTTTGCCGATTCCACAAGAACAGCCTTAGCGAAAGGCTTCTCGAAGGGATAGATGTAACTCTGTGAGATGAATTAACAGAACACAGAGCAGTTTCTCAGAAAGCTTCTTTCCAGTTTTGAACGGAAGATATTTCCTTTTTCACCATAGCCCTCTTTGGGCTTTGAAATATCCCTTTGCCAATTCCACAAGAACAGCCTTAGCGAAAGGCTTCTTGAAGGGAAAGATGTAACTCTGTGAGATGAATTAACAGAACACAGAGCAGTTTCTCAGAAAGCTTCTTTCCAGTTTTGAACGGAAGATATTTCCTTTTTCACCATAGCCCTCTATGGGCTTCCAAATATCCCTTTGCCAATTCCACAAGAACAGCCTTAGCGAAAGGCTTCTTGAAGGGAAAGATGTAACACTGTGAGATGAATTAACAGAACATAGAACAGTTTCTCAGAAAGCTTCTTTCCAATTTTGAACGGAAGATATTTCCTTTTTCAACATAGCCCTCTATGGGCTTCCAAATATCCCTTTGCCAATTCCACAAGAAGAGCATTAGCGAAAGGCTTCTTGAAGGGAAGGATGTAACTCTGTGAGATGAATTAACAGAACACAGAGCAGTTTCTCAGAAAGCTTCTTTCCAGTTTTGAACGGAAGATATTTCCTTTTTCACCATAGCCCACTATGGGCTTCCAAATATCCCTTTGCCAATTCCACAAGAACAGCCTTAGCGAAAGGCTTCTCGAAGGGATAGATGTAACTCTGTGAGATGAATTAACAGAACACAGAGCAGTTTCTCACAAAGCTTCTTTCCAGTTTTGAACGGAAGATATTTCCTTTTTCACCATAGCCCTCTATGGGCTTCCAAATATCCCTTTGCCAATTCCACAAGAACAGCCTTAGCGAAAGGCTTCTTGAAGGAAAAGATGTAACTCTGTGAGATGAATTAACAGAACACAGAGCAGTTTCTCAGACAGCTTCTTTCCAGTTTTGAACGGAAGATATTTCCTTTTTCACAATAGCCCTCTATGGGCTTCCAAATATCCCTTTGCCAATTCCACAAGAACAGCCTTAGCGAAAAGCTTCTTGAAGGGAAAGATGTAAGTCTGTGAGATGAATTACCAAAACACAGAGCAGTTTCTCAGAAAGCTTCTTTCCAGTTTTGAACGGAAGATATTTCCTTTTTCACCATAGCCCTCTATGGGATTCCAAATATTCCTTTGCCAATTCCACAAGAACAGCCTTAGCGAAAGGCTTCTGGAAGGGAAAGATGTATCTCTGTGAGATGAATTAACAGAACACAGAGCAGTTTCTCAGAAAGCTTCTTTCCAGTTTTGAACGGAAGATATTTCCTTTTTCACCATAGCCCTCTATGGGCTTCCAAATATACCTTTGCCAATTCCACAAGAACAGCCTTAGCGAAAGGCTTCTTGAAGGGAAAGATGTAACTCTGTGAGATGAATTAACAGAACACAGAGCAGTTTCTCAGAAAGCTTCTTTCCAGTTTTGAACGGAAGATATTTCCTTTTTCACCATAGCCCTCTATGGGCTTCCAAATATCCCTTTGCCAATTCCACAAGAACAGCCTTAGCGAAAGGCTTCTCGAAGGGATAGATGTAACTCTGTGAGATGAATTAACAGAACACAGAGCAGTTTCTCAGAAAGCTTCTTTCCAGTTTTGAACGGAAGATATTTCCTTTTTCACCATAGCCCTCTTTGGGCTTTGAAATATCCCTTTGCCAATTCCACAAGAACAGCCTTAGCGAAAGGCTTCTTGAAGGGAAAGATGTAACTCTGTGAGATGAATTAACAGAACACAGAGCAGTTTCTCAGAAAGCTTCTTTCCAGTTTTGAACGGAAGATATTTCCTTTTTCACCATAGCCCTCTATGGGCTTCCAAATATCCCTTTGCCAATTCCACAAGAACAGCCTTAGCGAAAGGCTTCTTGAAGGGAAAGATGTAACACTGTGAGATGAATTAACAGAACATAGAACAGTTTCTCAGAAAGCTTCTTTCCAATTTAGAACGGAAGATATTTCCTTTTTCAACATAGCCCTCTATGGGCTTCCAAATATCCCTTTGCCAATTCCACAAGAAGAGCATTAGCGAAAGGCTTCTTGAAGGGAAGGATGTAACTCTGTGAGATGAATTAACAGAACACAGAGCAGTTTCTCAGAAAGCTTCTTTCCAGTTTTGAACGGAAGATATTTCCTTTTTCACCATAGCCCTCTATGGGCTTCCAAATATCCCTTTGCCAATTCCACAAGAACAGCCTTAGCGAAAGGCTTCTCGAAGGGATAGATGTAACTCTGTGAGATGAATTAACAGAACACAGAGCAGTTTCTCACAAAGCTTCTTTCCAGTTTTGAACGGAAGATATTTCCTTTTTCACCATAGCCCTCTATGGGCTTCCAAATATCCCTTTGCCAATTCCACAAGAACAGCCTTAGTGAAAGGCTTCTTGAAGGAAAAGATGTAACTCTGTGAGATGAATTAACAGAACACAGAGCAGTTTCTCAGACAGCTTCTTTCCAGTTTTGAACGGAAGATATTTCCTTTTTCACAATAGCCCTCTATGGGCTTCCAAATATCCCTTTGCCAATTCCACAAGAACAGCCTTAGCGAAAAGCTTCTTGAAGGGAAAGATGTAACTCTGTGAAATGAATTACCAAAACACAGAGCAGTTTCTCAGAAAGCTTCTTTCCAGTTTTGAACGGAAGATATTTCCTTTTTCACCATAGCCCTCTATGGGATTCCAAATATTCCTTTGCCAATTCCACAAGAACAGCCTTAGCGAAAGGCTTCTTGAAGGGAAAGATGTATCTCTGTGAGATGAATTAACAGAACACAGAGCAGTTTCTCAGAAAGCTTCTTTCCAGTTTTGAACGGAAGATATTTCCTTTTTCACCATAGCCCTCTATGGGCTTCCAAATATCTCTTTGCCAATTCCACAAGAACAGCCTTAGCGAAAGGCTTCTTGAAGGGAAAGATGTAACTCTGTGAGATGAATTAACAGAACACAGAGCAGTTTCTCAGAAAGCTTCTTTCCAGTTTTGAACGGAAGATATTTCCTTTTTCACCATAGCCCTCTATGGGCTTCCAAATATCCCTTTGCCAATTCCCCAAGAACAGCCTTAGCGAAAGGCTTCTTGAAGGGAAAGATGTAACTCTGTGAGATGAATTAACAGAACACAGAGCAGTTTCTCAGAAAGCTTCTTTCCAGTTTTGAACGGAAGATATTTCCTTTTTCACCATAGCCCTCTATGGGCTTCCAAATATCCCTTTGCCAATTCCACAACAACAGCCTGAGCGAAAGGCTTCTTGAAGGGAAAGATGTAACTCTGTGAGATGAATTAACAGAACACAGAGCAGTTTCTCAGAAAGCTTCTTTCCAGTTTTGAACGGAAGATATTTCCTTTTTCACCATAGCCCTCTATGGGCTTCCAAATATCCCTTTGCCAATTCCACAAGAACAGCCTTAGCGAAAGGCTTCTTGAAGGGAAAGATGTAACTCTGTGAGATGAATTAACAGAACACAGAGCAGTTTCTCAGAAAGGTTCTTTCCAGTTTTGAACGGAAGATATTTCCTTTTTCACCATAGCCCTCTATGGGCTTCCAAATATCCCTTTGCCAATTCCACAAGAACAGCCTTAGCGAAAGGCTTCTCGAAGGGATAGATGTAACTCTGTGAGATGAATTAACAGAACACAGAGCAGTTTCTCAGAAAGCTTCTTTCCAGTTTTGAACGGAAGATATTTCCTTTTTCACCGTAGCCCTCTAGGGGCTTCCAAATATCCCTTTGCCAATTCCACAAGAACAGCCTTAGCGAAAGGCTTCTTGAAGGAAAAGATGTAACTCTGTGAGATGAATTAACAGAACACAGAGCAGTTTCTCAGACAGCTTCTTTCCAGTTTTGAACGGAAGATATTTCCTTTTTCACAATAGCCCTCTATGGGCTTCCAAATATCCCTTTGCCAATTCCACAAGAACAGCCTTAACGAAAATCTTCTTGAAGGGAAAGATGTAACTCTGTGAGTTGAATTAACAAAACACAGAGCAGTTTCTCAGAAAGCTTCTTTCCAGTTTTGAACGGAAGATATTTCCTTTTTCACCATAGCCCTCTATGGGATTCCAAATATTCCTTTGCCAATTCCACAAGAACAGCCTTAGCGAAAGGCTTCTTGAAGGGAAAGATGTATCTCTGTGAGATGAATTAACAGAACATAGAACAGTTTCTCAGAAAGCTTCTTTCCAATTTTGAACGGAAGATATTTCCTTTTTCAACATAGCCCTCTATGGGCTTCCAAATATCCCTTTGCCAATTCCACAAGAAGAGCATTAGCGAAAGGCTTCTTGAAGGGAAGGATGTAACTCTGTGAGATGAATTAACAGAACACAGAGCAGTTTCTCAGAAAGCTTCTTTCCAGTTTTGAACGGAAGATATTTCCTTTTTCACCATAGCCCTCTATGGGCTTCCAAATATCCATTTGCCAATTCCACAAGAACAGCCTTAGCGAAAGGCTTCTTGAAGGGAAAGATGTAACTCTGTGAGATGAATTAACAGAACACAGAGCAGTTTCTCAGAAAGCTTCTTTCCAGTTTTGAACGGAAGATATTTCCTTTTTCACCATAGCCCTCTATGGGCTTCCAAATATCCCTTTGCCAATTCCACAAGAACAGCCTTAGCGAAAGGCTTCTCGAAGGGATAGATGTAACTCTGTGAGATGAATTAACAGAACACAGAGCAGTTTCTCAGAAAGCTTCTTTCCAGTTTTG
This sequence comes from Chlorocebus sabaeus, assembly GCF_047675955.1. Classification (NCBI taxonomy): domain Eukaryota; kingdom Metazoa; phylum Chordata; class Mammalia; order Primates; family Cercopithecidae; genus Chlorocebus; species Chlorocebus sabaeus. Next base: position 758,854 of record NW_027328236.1, read on the forward strand.
AACGTAAGATATTTCCTTTTTCACCATGGCCCTCTATGGGCTTCCAAATATCCCTTTGCCAATTCCACAAGAACAGCCTTAGCGAAAGGCTTCTTGAAGGGAAAGATGTAACTCTGTGAGATGAATTAACAGAACACAGAGCAGTTTCTCAGACAGCTTCTTTCCAGTTTTGAACGGAAGATATTTCCTTTTTCACAATAGCCCTCTATGGGCTTCCAAATATCCCTTTGCCAATTCCACAAGAACAGCCTTAGCGAAAAGCTTCTTGAAGGGAAAGATGTAACTCTGTGAGATGAATTAACAAAACACAGAGCAGTTTCTCAGAAAGCTTCTTTCCAGTTTTGAACGGAAGATATTTCCTTTTTCACCATAGCCCTCTATGGGATTCCAAATATGCCTTTGCCAATTCCACAAGAACAGCCTTAGCGAAAGGCTTCTTGAAGGGAAAGATGTATCTCTGTGAGATGAACTAACAGAACACAGAGCAGTTTCTCAGAAAGCTTCTTTCCAGTTTTGAACGGAAGATATTTCCTTTTTCACCATAGCCCTCTATGGGCTTCCAAATATCCCTTTGCCAATTCCACAAGAACAGCCTTAGCGGAAGGCTTCTTGAAGGGAAAGATGTAACTCTGTGAGATGAATTAACAGAACACAGAGCAGTTTCTCAGAAAGCTTCTTTCCAGTTTTGAACGGAAGATATTTCCTTTTTCACCATAGCCCTCTATGGGCTTCCAAATATCCCTTTGCCAATTCCACAAGAACAGCCTTAGCGAAAGGCTTCTTGAAGGGAAAGATGTAACTCTGTGAGATGAATTAACAGAACACAGAGCAGTTTCTCAGAAAGCTTCTTTCCAGTTTTGAACGGAAGATATTTCCTTTTTCACCATAGCCCTCTATGGGCTTCCAAATATCCCTTTGCCAATTCCACAAGAACAGCCTTAGCGAAAGGCTTCTTGAAGGGAAAGATGTAACTCTGTGTGATGAATTAACAGAACACAGAGCCGTTTCTCAGAAAGCTTCTTTCCAGTTTTGAACGGAAGATAGTTCCTTTTTCACCATAGCCCTCTATGGGCTTCCAAATATCCCTTTGCCAATTCCAGAAGAACAGCCTTAGCGAAAGGATTCTTGAAGGGAAAGATGTAACTCTGTGAGATGAATTAACAGAACATAGAACAGTTTCTCAGAAAGCTTCTTTCCAGTTTTGAACGGAAGATATTTCCTTTTTCACCATAGCCCTCTATGGGCTTCCAAATATCCCTTTGCCAATTCCACAAGAACAGCCTTAGCGAAAGGCTTCTTGAAGGGAAAGATGAAACTCTGTGAGATGAATTAACAAAACACAGAGCAGTTTCTCAGAAAGCTTCTTTCCAGTTTTGAACGGAAGATATTTCCTTTTTCACCATAGCCCTCTATGGGATTCCAAATATTCCTTTGCCAATTCCACAAGAACAGCCTTAGCGAAAGGCTTCTTGAAGGGAAAGATGTATCTCTGTGAGATGAATTAACAGAACACAGAGCAGTTTCTCAGAAAGCTTCTTTCCAGTTTTGAACGGAAGATATTTCCTTTTTCACCATAGCCCTCTATGGGCTTCCAAATATCCCTTTGCCAATTCCTCAAGAACAGCCTTAGCGAAAGGTTTCTTGAAGGGAAAGATGTAACACTGTGAGATGAATTAACAGAACACAGAGCAGTTTCTCAGAAAGCTTCTTTCCAGTTTTGAACTTAAGATATTTCCTTTTTCACCATAGCCCTCTATGGGATTCCAAATATCCCTTTGCCAATTCCACAAGAACAGCCTTAGCGAAAGGCTTCTTGAAGGGAAAGATGTAACTCTGTGAGATGAATTAACAGAACACAGAGCAGTTTCTCAGAAAGCTTCTTTCCAGTTTTGAACGGAAGATATTTCCTTTTTCACCATAGCCCTCTATGGGCTTCCAAATATCCCTTTGCCAATTCCACAAGAACAGCCTTAGCGAAAGGCTTCTCGAAGGGATAGATGTAACTCTGTGAGATGAATTAACAGAACACAGAGCAGTTTCTCAGAAAGCTTCTTTCCAGTTTTGAACGGAAGATATTTCCTTTTTCACCATAGCCCTCTTTGGGCTTTGAAATATCCCTTTGCCAATTCCACAAGAACAGCCTTAGCGAAAGGCTTCTTGAAGGAAAAGATGTAGCTCTGTGAGATGAATTAACAGAACGCAGAGCAGTTTCTCAGAAAGCTTCTTTCCAGTTTTGAACGGAAGATATTTCCTTTTTCACCATAGCCCTCTAAGGGCTTCCAAATATCCCTTTCCAATTCCACAAGAACAGCCTTAGCGAAAGGCTTCTTGAAGGGAAAGATGTAACTCTGTGAGATGAATTAACAGAACACAGAGCAGTTTCTCAGAAAGCTTCTTTCCAGTTTTGAACGGAAGATATTTCCTTTTTCACCATAGCCCTCTATGGGCTTCCAAATATCCCTTTGCCAATTCCACAAGAACAGCCTTAGCGAAAGGCTTCTTGAAGGGAAAGATGAAACTCTGTGAGATGGATTAACAGAACACAGAGCAGTTTCTCAGAAAGCTTCTTTCCAGTTTTGAACGGAAGATATTTCCTTTTTCACCATAGCCCTCTATGGGCTTCCAAATATCCCTTTGCCAATTCCACAAGAACAGCCTTATCGAAAGGCTTCTTGAAGGGAAAGATGTAACTCTGTGAGATGAATTAACAGAAATCAGAGCAGTTTCTCAGAAAGCTTCTTTCCAGTTTTGAACGGAAGGTATTTCCTTTTTCACCATAGCCCTCTATGGGCTTCCAAATATCCCTTTGCCAATTCCACAAGAACAGCCTTAGCGAAAGGCTTCTTGAAGGGAAAGATGTAACTCTGTGAGATGAATTAACAGAACACAGAGCAGTTTCTCAGAAAGCTTCTTTCCAGTTTTGAACGGAAGATATTTCCTTTTTCACCATAGCCCTCTATGGGCTTCCAAATATCCCTTTGCCAATTCCACAAGATCAGCCTTAGCGAAAGGCTTCTTGAAGGGAAAGATGTAACTCTGTGAGATGAATTAACAGAACACAGAGCAGTTTCTCAGAAAGCTTCTTTCCAGTTTTGAACGGAAGATATTTCCTTTTTCACCATAGCCCTCTATGGGCTTCCAAATATCCCTTTGCCAATTCCACAAGAACAGCCTTAGCGAAAGGCTTCTTGAAGGGAAAGATGTAACTCTGTGAGATGGATTAACGGAACACAGAGCCGTTTCTCAGAAAGCTTCTTTCCAGTTTTGAACGGAAGATAGTTCCTTTTTCACCATAGCCCTCTATGGGCTTCCAAGTATCCCTTTGCCAATTCCACAAGAACAGCCTTAGCGAAAGGCTTCTTGAAGGGAAAGATGTAACTCTGTGAGATGAATTAACAGAACACAGAGCAGTTTCTCAGAAAGCTTCTTTCCAGTTTTGAACGGAAGATATTTCCTTTTTCACCATAGCCCTCTATGGGCTTCCAAATATCCCTTTGCCAATTCCACAAGAACAGCCTTAGCGAAAGGCTTCTTGAAGGGAAAGATGTAACTCTGTGAGATGAATTAACAGAACACAGAGCAGTTTCTCAGAAAGCTTCTTTCCAGTTTTGAACGGAAGATATTTCCTTTTTCACCATAGCCCTCTATGGGCTTCCAAATATCCCTTTGCCAATTCCGCAAGAACAGCCTTAGCGAAAGGCTTCTCGAAGGGATAGATGTAACTCTGTGAGATGAATTAACAGAACACAGAGCAGTTTCTCAGAAAGCTTCTTTCCAGTTTTGAACGGAAGATATTTCCTTTTTCACCATAGCCCTCTTTGGGCTTTGAAATATCCCTTTGCCAATTCCACAAGAACAGCCTTAGCGAAAGGCTTCTTGAAGGGAAAGATGTAACTCTGTGAGATGAATTAACAGAACACAGAGCAGTTTCTCAGAAAGCTTCTTTCCAGTTTTGAACGGAAGATATTTCCTTTTTCACCATGGCCCTCTATGGGCTTCCAAATATCCCTTTGCCAATTCCACAAGAACAGCCTTAGCGAAAGGCTTCTTGAAGGGAAAGATGTAACTCTGTGAGATGAATTAACAGAACACAGAGCAGTTTCTCAGACAGCTTCTTTCCAGTTTTGAACGGAAGATATTTCCTTTTTCACAATAGCCCTCTATGGGCTTCCAAATATCCCTTTGCCAATTCCACAAGAACAGCCTTAGCGAAAAGCTTCTTGAAGGGAAAGATGTAACTCTGTGAGATGAATTAACAAAACACAGAGCAGTTTCTCAGAAAGCTTCTTTCCAGTTTTGAACGGAAGATATTTCCTTTTTCACCATAGCCCTCTATGGGATTCCAAATATGCCTTTGCCAATTCCACAAGAACAGCCTTAGCGAAAGGCTTCTTGAAGGGAAAGATGTATCTCTGTGAGATGAACTAACAGAACACAGAGCAGTTTCTCAGAAAGCTTCTTTCCAGTTTTGAACGGAAGATATTTCCTTTTTCACCATAGCCCTCTATGGGCTTCCAAATATCCCTTTGCCAATTCCACAAGAACAGCCTTAGCGGAAGGCTTCTTGAAGGGAAAGATGTAACTCTGTGAGATGAATTAACAGAACACAGAGCAGTTTCTCAGAAAGCTTCTTTCCAGTTTTGAACGGAAGATATTTCCTTTTTCACCATAGCCCTCTATGGGCTTCCAAATATCCCTTTGCCAATTCCACAAGAACAGCCTTAGCGAAAGGCTTCTTGAAGGGAAAGATGTAACTCTGTGAGATGAATTAACAGAACACAGAGCAGTTTCTCAGAAAGCTTCTTTCCAGTTTTGAACGGAAGATATTTCCTTTTTCACCATAGCCCTCTATGGGCTTCCAAATATCCCTTTGCCAATTCCACAAGAACAGCCTTAGCGAAAGGCTTCTTGAAGGGAAAGATGTAACTCTGTGTGATGAATTAACAGAACACAGAGCCGTTTCTCAGAAAGCTTCTTTCCAGTTTTGAACGGAAGATATTTCCTTTTTCACCATAGCCCTCTATGGGCTTCCAAATATCCCTTTGCCAATTCCAGAAGAACAGCCTTAGCGAAAGGATTCTTGAAGGGAAAGATGTAACTCTGTGAGATGAATTAACAGAACATAGAACAGTTTCTCAGAAAGCTTCTTTCCAGTTTTGAACGGAAGATATTTCCTTTTTCACCATAGCCCTCTATGGGCTTCCAAATATCCCTTTGCCAATTCCACAAGAACAGCCTTAGCGAAAGGCTTCTTGAAGGGAAAGATGAAACTCTGTGAGATGAATTAACAAAACACAGAGCAGTTTCTCAGAAAGCTTCTTTCCAGTTTTGAACGGAAGATATTTCCTTTTTCACCATAGCCCTCTATGGGATTCCAAATATTCCTTTGCCAATTCCACAAGAACAGCCTTAGCGAAAGGCTTCTTGAAGGGGAAGATGTATCTCTGTGAGATGAATTAACAGAACACAGAGCAGTTTCTCAGAAAGCTTCTTTCCAGTTTTGAACGGAAGATATTTCCTTTTTCACCATAGCCCTCTATGGGCTTCCAAATATCCCTTTGCCAATTCCTCAAGAACAGCCTTAGCGAAAGGTTTCTTGAAGGGAAAGATGTAACACTGTGAGATGAATTAACAGAACACAGAGCAGTTTCTCAGAAAGCTTCTTTCCAGTTTTGAACTTAAGATATTTCCTTTTTCACCATAGCCCTCTATGGGATTCCAAATATCCCTTTGCCAATTCCACAAGAACAGCCTTAGCGAAAGGCTTCTTGAAGGGAAAGATGTAACTCTGTGAGATGAATTAACAGAACACAGAGCAGTTTCTCAGAAAGCTTCTTTCCAGTTTTGAACGGAAGATATTTCCTTTTTCACCATAGCCCTCTATGGGCTTCCAAATATCCCTTTGCCAATTCCACAAGAACAGCCTTAGCGAAAGGCTTCTCGAAGGGATAGATGTAACTCTGTGAGATGAATTAACAGAACACAGAGCAGTTTCTCAGAAAGCTTCTTTCCAGTTTTGAACGGAAGATATTTCGTTTTTCACCATAGCCCTCTTTGGGCTTTGAAATATCCCTTTGCCAATTCCACAAGAACAGCCTTAGCGAAAGGCTTCTTGAAGGAAAAGATGTAGCTCTGTGAGATGAATTAACAGAACGCAGAGCAGTTTCTCAGAAAGCTTCTTTCCAGTTTTGAACGGAAGATATTTCCTTTTTCACCATAGCCCTCTAAGGGCTTCCAAATATCCCTTTGCCAATTCCACAAGAACAGCCTTAGCGAAAGGCTTCTTGAAGGGAAAGATGTAACTCTGTGAGATGAATTAACAGAACACAGAGCAGTTTCTCAGAAAGCTTCTTTCCAGTTTTGAACGGAAGATATTTCCTTTTTCACCATAGCCCTCTATGGGCTTCCAAATATCCCTTTGCCAATTCCACAAGAACAGCCTTAGCGAAAGGCTTCTTGAAGGGAAAGATGAAACTCTGTGAGATGGATTAACAGAACACCCAGCAGTTTCTCAGAAAGCTTCTTTCCAGTTTTGAACGGCAGATATTTCCTTTTTTCACCATAGCCCTCTATGGGCTTCCAAATATCCCTTTGCCAATTCCACAAGAACAGCCTTATCGAAAGGCTTCTTGAAGGGAAAGATGTAACTCTGTGAGATGAATTAACAGAAATCAGAGCAGTTTCTCAGAAAGCTTCTTTCCAGTTTTGAACGGAAGGTATTTCCTTTTTCACCATAGCCCTCTATGGGCTTCCAAATATCCCTTTGCCAATTCCACAAGAACAGCCTTAGCGAAAGGCTTCTTGAAGGGAAAGATGTAACTCTGTGAGATGGATTAACGGAACACAGAGCCGTTTCTCAGAAAGCTTCTTTCCAGTTTTGAACGGAAGATAGTTCCTTTTTCACCATAGCCCTCTATGGGCTTCCAAGTATCCCTTTGCCAATTCCACAAGAACAGCCTTAGCGAAAGGCTTCTTGAAGGGAAAGATGTAACTCTGTGAGATGAATTAACAGAACACAGAGCAGTTTCTCAGAAAGCTTCTTTCCAGTTTTGAACGGAAGATATTTCCTTTTTCACCATAGCCCTCTATGGGCTTCCAAATATCCCTTTGCCAATTCCACAAGAACAGCCTTAGCGAAAGGCTTCTTGAAGGGAAAGATGTAACTCTGTGAGATGAATTAACAGAACACAGAGCAGTTTCTCAGAAAGCTTCTTTCCAGTTTTGAACGGAAGATATTTCCTTTTTCACCATAGCCCTCTATGGGTTTCCAAATATCCCTTTGCCAATTGCACAAGAACAGCCTTAGCGAAAGGCTTCTTGAAGGAAAAGATGTAACTCTGTGAGATGAATTAACAGAACACAGAGCAGTTTCTCAGACAGCTTCTTTCCAGTTTTGAACGGAAGATATTTCCTTTTTCACAATAGCCCTCTAGGGGCTTCCAAATATCCCTTTGCCAATTCCACAAGAACAGCCTTAGCGAAAAGCTTCTTGAAGGGAAAGATGTAACTCTGTGAGATGAATTAACAAAACACAGATCAGTTTCTCAGAAAGCTTCTTTCCAATTTTGAACGGAAGATATTTCCTTTTTCACCATAGCCCTCTATGTTCTTCCAAATATTCCTTTGCCAATTCCCCAAGAACAGCCTTAGCGAAAGGCTTCTTGAAGGGAAAGATGTAACTCTGTGAGATGAATTAACAGAACACAGAGCAGTTTCTCAGAAAGCTTCTTTCCAGTTTTGAACGGAAGATAGTTCCTTTTTCACCATAGCCCTCTATGGGCTTCCAAATATCCCTTTGCCAGTTCCACAAGAACAGCCTTAGCGAAAGGCTTCTTGAAGGGAAAGATGTAACTCTCTGAGATGAATTAACAGAACACAGAGCAGTTTCTCAGAAAGCTTCTTTCCAGTTTTGAACGGAAGATATTTCCTTTTTCACCATAGCCCTCTATGGGCTTCCAAATATCCCTTTGCCAATTCCACAAGAACAGCCTTAGCGAAAGGCTTCTTGAAGGGAAAGATGTAACTCTGTGAGATGAATTAACAGAACACAGAGCAGTTTCTCAGAAAGCTTCTTTCCAGTTTTGAACGGAAGATATTTCCTTTTTCACCATAGCCCTCTATGGGCCTCAAAATATCCCTTTGCCAATTCCACAAGAACACTCTTAGCGAAAGGCTTCTCGAAGGGATAGATGTAACTCTGTGAGATGAATAAACAGAACACAGAGCAGTTTCTCAGAAAGCTTCTTTCCAGTTTTGAACGGAAGATATTTCCTTTTTCACCATAGCCCTCTTTGGGCTTTGAAATATCAATTTGCCAATTCCACAAGAACAGCCTTAGCGAAAGGATTCTTGAAGGGAAAGATGTAACTCTGTGAGATGAATTAACAGAACACAGAGCAGTTTCTCAGAAAGCTTCTTTCCAGTTTTGAACGGAAGATATTTCCTTTTTCACCATAGCCCTCTATGGGCTTCCAAATATCCCTTTGCCAATTCCACAAGAACAGCCTTAGCGAAAGGCTTCTTGAAGGGAAAGATGTAACTCTGTGAGATGAATTAACAGAACACAGAGCAGTTTCTCAGAAAGCTTCTTTCCAGTTTTGAACGGAAGATATTTCCTTTTTCACCATAGCCCTCTATGGGCTTCCAAATATCCCTTTGCCAATTCCACAAGAACAGCCTTAGCGAAAGGCTTCTCGAAGGGATAGATGTAACTCTGTGAGATGAATTAACAGAACACAGAGCAGTTTCTCAGAAAGCTTCTTTCCAGTTTTGAACGGAAGATATTTCCTTTTTCACCATAGCCCTATTTGGGCTTTGAAATATCCCTTTGCCAATTCCACAAGAACAGCCTTAGCGAAAGGCTTCTTGAAGGGAAAGATGTAATTCTGTGAGATGAATTAACAGAACACAGAGCAGTTTCTCAGAAAGCTTCTTTCCAGTTTTGAACGGAAGATATTTCCTTTTTCACCATAGCCCTCTATGGGCTTCCAAATATCCCTTTGCCAATTCCACAAGAACAGCCTTAGCGAAAGGCTTCTTGAAGGGAAAGATGTAACACTGTGAGATGAATTAACAGAACAGAGAACGGTTTCTCAGAAAGCTTCTTTCCAATTTTGAACGGAAGATATTTCCTTTTTCAACATAGCCCTCTATGGGCTTCCAAATATCCCTTTGCCAATTCCACAAGAAGAGCATTAGCGAAAGGCTTCTTGAAGGGAAAGATGTAACTCTGTGAGATGAATTAACAGAACACAGAGCAGTTTCTCAGAAAGCTTCTTTCCAGTTTTGAACTTAAGATATTTCCTTTTTCACCATAGCCCTCTATGGGCTTCCAAATATCCCTTTGCCAATTCCACAAGAACAGCCTTAGCGAAAGGCTTCTTGAAGGGAAAGATGTAACTCTGTGAGATGAATTAACAGAACACAGAGCAGTTTCTCAGAAAGCTTCTTTCCAGTTTTGAACGGAAGATATTTCCTCTTTCACCATAGCCCTCTATGGGCTTCCAAATATCCCTTTGCCAATTCCACAAGAACAGCCTTAGCGAAAGGCTTCTCGAAGGGATAGATGTAACTCTGTGAGATGAATTAACAGAACACAGAGCAGTTTCTCAGAAAGCTTCTTTCCAGTTTTGAACGGAAGATATTTCCTTTTTCACCATAGCCCTCTATGGGCTTCCAAATATCCCTTTGCCAATTCCACAAGAACAGCCTTAGCGAAAGGCTTCTTGAAGGGAAAGATGTAACTCTGTGAGATGAATTAACAGAACACAGAGCAGTTTCTCAGACAGCTTCTTTCCAGTTTTGAACGGAAGATATTTCCTTTTTCACAATAGCCCTCTATGGGCTTCCAAATATCCCTTTGCCAATTCCACAAGAACAGCCTTAGCGAAAAGCTTCTTGAAGGGAAAGATGTAACTCTGTGAGATGAATTAACAAAACACAGAGCAGTTTCTCAGAAAGCTTCTTTCCAGTTTTGAACGGAAGATATTTCCTTTTTCACCATTGCCCTCTATGGGATTCCAAATATTCCTTTGCCAATTCCACAAGAACAGCCTTAGCGAAAGGCTTCTTGAAGGGAAAGATGTATCTCTGTGAGATGAATTAACAGAACACAGAGCAGTTTCTCAGAAAGCTTCTTTCCAGTTTTGAACGGAAGATATTTCCTTTTTCACCATAGCCCTCTATGGGCTTCCAAATATCCCTTTGCCAATTCCACAAGAACAGCCTTAGCGGAAGGCTTCTTGAAGGGAAAGATGTAACTCTGTGAGATGAATTAACAGAACACAGAGCAGTTTCTCAGAAAGCTTCTTTCCAGTTTTGAACGGAAAATATTTCCTTTTTCACCATAGCCCTCTATGGGCTTCCAAATATCCCTTTGCCAATTCCACAAGAACAGCCTTAGCGAAAGGCTTCTTGAAGGGAAAGATGTAACTCTGTGAGATGAATTAACAGAACACAGAGCAGTTTCTCAGAAAGCTTCTTTCCAGTTTTGAACGGAAGATATTTCCTTCTTCACCATAGCCCTCTATGGGCTTCCAAATATCCCTTTGCCAATTCCACAAGAACAGCCTTAGCGATAGGCTTCTTGAAGGGAAAGATGTAACTCTGTGAGATGAATTAACAGAACACAGAGCAGTTTCTCAGAAAGCTTCTTTCCAGTTTTGAACGGAAGATATTTCCTTTTTCACCATAGCCCTCTATGGGCTTCCAAATATCCCTTTGCCAATTCCACAAGAACAGCCTTAGCGAAAGGCTTCTTGAAGGGAAAGATGTAACTCTGTGTGATGAATTAACAGAACACAGAGCCGTTTCTCAGAAAGCTTCTTTCCAGTTTTGAACGGAAGATATTTCCTTTTTCACCATAGCCCTCTATGGGCTTCCAAATATCCCTTTGCCAATTCCAGAAGAACAGCCTTAGCGAAAGGATTCTTGAAGGGAAAGATGTAACTCTGTGAGATGAATTAACAGAACATAGAACAGTTTCTCAGAAAGCTTCTTTCCAGTTTTGAACGGAAGATATTTCCTTTTTCACCATAGCCCTCTATGGGCTTCCAAATATCCCTTTGCCAATTCCACAAGAACAGCCTTAGCGAAAGGCTTCTTGAAGGAAAAGATGTAACACTGTGAGATGAATTAACAGAACACAGAGCAGTTTCTCAGAAAGCTTCTTTCCAGTTTTGATCGGAAGATATTTCCTTTTTCACAATAGCCCTCTATGGGCTTCCAAATATCCCTTTGCCAATTCCACAAGAACAGCCTTAGCGAAAAGCTTCTTGAAGGGAAAGATGTAACTCTGTGAGATGAATTACCAAAACACAGAGCAGTTTCTCAGAAAGCTTCTTTCCAGTTTTGAACGGAAGATATTTCCTTTTTCACCATAGCGCTCTATGGGATTCCAAATATTCCTTTGCCAATTCCACAAGAACAGCCTTAGCGAAAGGCTTCTGGAAGGGAAAGATGTATCTCTGTGAGATGAATTAACAGAACACAGAGCAGTTTCTCAGAAAGCTTCTTTCCAGTTTTGAACGGAAGATATTTCCTTTTTCACCATAGCCCTCTAAGGGCTTCCAAATATCCCTTTGCCAATTCCACAAGAACAGCCTTAGCGAAAGGCTTCTTGAAGGGAAAGATGTAACTCTGTGAGATGAATTAACAGAACACAGAGCAGTTTCTCAGAAAGCTTCTTTCCAGTTTTGAACGGAAGATATTTCCTTTTTCACCATAGCCCTCTATGGGCTTCCAAATATCCCTTTGCCAATTCCACAAGAACAGCCTTAGCGAAAGGCTTCTTGAAGGGAAAGATGTAATTCTGTGAGATGTATTAACAGAACACAGAGCAGTTTCTCAGAAAGCTTCTTTCCAGTTTTGAACGGAAGATAGTTCCTTTTTCACCATAGCCCTCTATGGGCTTCCAAATATCCCTTTGCCAGTTCCACAAGAACAGCCTTAGCGAAAGGCTTCTTGAAGGGAAAGATGTAACTCTCTGAGATGAATTAACAGAACACAGAGCAGTTTCTCAGAAAGCTTCTTTCCAGTTTTGAACGTAAGAAATTTCCTTTTTCACCATAGCCCTCTAGGGGTTCCAAATATCCCTTTGCCAATTCCACAAGAACAGCCTTAGCGAAAGGCTTCTTGAAGGGAAAGATGTAACTCTGTGAGATGAATTAACAGAACACAGAGCAGTTTCTCAGAAAGCTTCTTTCCAGTTTTGAACGGAAGATATTTCCTTTTTCACCATAGCCCTCTATGGGCTTCCAAATATCCCTTTGCCAATTCCACAAGAACAGCCTTAGCGAAAGGCTTCTCGAAGGGATAGATGTAACTCTGTGAGATGAATTAACAGAACACAGAGCAGTTTCTCAGAAAGCTTCTTTCCAGTTTTGAACGGAAGATATTTCCTTTTTCACCATAGCCCTCTTTGGGCTTTGAAATATCCCTTTGCCAATTCCACAAGAACAGCCTTAGCGAAAGGCTTCTTGAAGGGAAAGATGTAACTCTGTGAGATGAATTAACAGAACACAGAGCAGTTTCTCAGAAAGCTTCTTTCCAGTTTTGAACGGAAGATATTTCCTTTTTCACCATAGCCCTCTATGGGCTTCCAAATATCCCTTTGCCAATTTCACAAGAACAGCCTTAGCGAAAATCTTCTTGAAGGGAAAGATGTAACACTGTGAGATGAATTAACAGAACATAGAACAGTTTCTCAGAAAGCTTCTTTCCAATTTTGAACGGAAGATATTTCCTTTTTCAACATAGCCCTCTATGGGCTTCCAAATATCCCTTTGCCAATTCCACAAGAAGAGCATTAGCGAAAGGCTTCTTGAAGGGAAGGATGTAACTCTGTGAGATGAATTAACAGAACACAGAGCAGTTTCTCAGAAAGCTTCTTTCCAGTTTTGAACGGAAGATATTTCCTTTTTCACCATAGCCCTCTATGGGCTTCCAAATATCCATTTGCCAATTCCACAAGAACAGCCTTAGCGAAAGGCTTCTTGAAGGGAAAGATGTAACTCTGTGAGATGAATTAACAGAACACAGAGCAGTTTCTCAGAAAGCTTCTTTCCAGTTTTGAACGGAAGATATTTCCTTTTTCACCATAGCCCTCTATGGGCTTCCAAATATCCCTTTGCCAATTCCACAAGAACAGCCTTAGCGAAAGGCTTCTCGAAGGGATAGATGTAACTCTGTGAGATGAATTAACAGAACACAGAGCAGTTTCTCAGAAAGCTTCTTTCCAGTTTTGAACGTAAGATATTTCCTTTTTCACCATGGCCCTCTATGGGCTTCCAAATATCCCTTTGCCAATTCCACAAGAACAGCCTTAGCGAAAGGCTTCTTGAAGGGAAAGATGTAACTCTGTGAGATGAATTAACAGAACACAGAGCAGTTTCTCAGACAGCTTCTTTCCAGTTTTGAACGGAAGATATTTCCTTTTTCACAATAGCCCTCTATGGGCTTCCAAATATCCCTTTGCCAATTCCACAAGAACAGCCTTAGCGAAAAGCTTCTTGAAGGGAAAGATGTAACTCTGTGAGATGAATTAACAAAACACAGAGCAGTTTCTCAGAAAGCTTCTTTCCAGTTTTGAACGGAAGATATTTCCTTTTTCACCATAGCCCTCTATGGGATTCCAAATATGCCTTTGCCAATTCCACAAGAACAGCCTTAGCGAAAGGCTTCTTGAAGGGAAAGATGTATCTCTGTGAGATGAACTAACAGAACACAGAGCAGTTTCTCAGAAAGCTTCTTTCCAGTTTTGAACGGAAGATATTTCCTTTTTCACCATAGCCCTCTATGGGCTTCCAAATATCCCTTTGCCAATTCCACAAGAACAGCCTTAGCGGAAGGCTTCTTGAAGGGAAAGATGTAACTCTGTGAGATGAATTAACAGAACACAGAGCAGTTTCTCAGAAAGCTTCTTTCCAGTTTTGAACGGAAGATATTTCCTTTTTCACCATAGCCCTCTATGGGCTTCCAAATATCCCTTTGCCAATTCCACAAGAACAGCCTTAGCGAAAGGCTTCTTGAAGGGAAAGATGTAACTCTGTGAGATGAATTAACAGAACACAGAGCAGTTTCTCAGAAAGCTTCTTTCCAGTTTTGAACGGAAGATATTTCCTTTTTCACCATAGCCCTCTATGGGCTTCCAAATATCCCTTTGCCAATTCCACAAGAACAGCCTTAGCGAAAGGCTTCTTGAAGGGAAAGATGTAACTCTGTGTGATGAATTAACAGAACACAGAGCCGTTTCTCAGAAAGCTTCTTTCCAGTTTTGAACGGAAGATAGTTCCTTTTTCACCATAGCCCTCTATGGGCTTCCAAATATCCCTTTGCCAATTCCAGAAGAACAGCCTTAGCGAAAGGATTCTTGAAGGGAAAGATGTAACTCTGTGAGATGAATTAACAGAACATAGAACAGTTTCTCAGAAAGCTTCTTTCCAGTTTTGAACGGAAGATATTTCCTTTTTCACCATAGCCCTCTATGGGCTTCCAAATATCCCTTTGCCAATTCCACAAGAACAGCCTTAGCGAAAGGCTTCTTGAAGGGAAAGATGAAACTCTGTGAGATGAATTAACAAAACACAGAGCAGTTTCTCAGAAAGCTTCTTTCCAGTTTTGAACGGAAGATATTTCCTTTTTCACCATAGCCCTCTATGGGATTCCAAATATTCCTTTGCCAATTCCACAAGAACAGCCTTAGCGAAAGGCTTCTTGAAGGGAAAGATGTATCTCTGTGAGATGAATTAACAGAACACAGAGCAGTTTCTCAGAAAGCTTCTTTCCAGTTTTGAACGGAAGATATTTCCTTTTTCACCATAGCCCTCTATGGGCTTCCAAATATCCCTTTGCCAATTCCTCAAGAACAGCCTTAGCGAAAGGTTTCTTGAAGGGAAAGATGTAACACTGTGAGATGAATTAACAGAACACAGAGCAGTTTCTCAGAAAGCTTCTTTCCAGTTTTGAACTTAAGATATTTCCTTTTTCACCATAGCCCTCTATGGGATTCCAAATATCCCTTTGCCAATTCCACAAGAACAGCCTTAGCGAAAGGCTTCTTGAAGGGAAAGATGTAACTCTGTGAGATGAATTAACAGAACACAGAGCAGTTTCTCAGAAAGCTTCTTTCCAGTTTTGAACGGAAGATATTTCCTTTTTCACCATAGCCCTCTATGGGCTTCCAAATATCCCTTTGCCAATTCCACAAGAACAGCCTTAGCGAAAGGCTTCTCGAAGGGATAGATGTAACTCTGTGAGATGAATTAACAGAACACAGAGCAGTTTCTCCGAAAGCTTCTTTCCAGTTTTGAACGGAAGATATTTCCTTTTTCACCATAGCCCTCTTTGGGCTTTGAAATATCCCTTTGCCAATTCCACAAGAACAGCCTTAGCAAAAGGCTTCTTGAAGGAAAAGATGTAGCTCTGTGAGATGAATTAACAGAACGCAGAGCAGTTTCTCAGAAAGCTTCTTTCCAGTTTTGAACGGAAGATATTTCCTTTTTCACCATAGCCCTCTAAGGGCTTCCAAATATCCCTTTGCCAATTCCACAAGAACAGCCTTAGCGAAAGGCTTCTTGAAGGGAAAGATGTAACTCTGTGAGATGAATTAACAGAACACAGAGCAGTTTCTCAGAAAGCTTCTTTCCAGTTTTGAACGGAAGATATTTCCTTTTTCACCATAGCCCTCTATGGGCTTCCAAATATCCCTTTGCCAATTCCACAAGAACAGCCTTAGCGAAAGGCTTCTTGAAGGGAAAGATGAAACTCTGTGAGATGGATTAACAGAACACAGAGCAGTTTCTCAGAAAGCTTCTTTCCAGTTTTGAACGGAAGATATTTCCTTTTTCACCATAGCCCTCTATGGGCTTCCAAATATCCCTTTGCCAATTCCACAAGAACAGCCTTATCGAAAGGCTTCTTGAAGGGAAAGATGTAACTCTGTGAGATGAATTAACAGAAATCAGAGCAGTTTCTCAGAAAGCTTCTTTCCAGTTTTGAACGGAAGGTATTTCCTTTTTCACCATAGCCCTCTATGGGCTTCCAAATATCCCTTTGCCAATTCCACAAGAACAGCCTTAGCGAAAGGCTTCTTGAAGGGAAAGATGTAACTCTGTGAGATGAATTAACAGAACACAGAGCAGTTTCTCAGAAAGCTTCTTTCCAGTTTTGAACGGAAGATATTTCCTTTTTCACCATAGCCCTCTATGGGCTTCCAAATATCCCTTTGCCAATTCCACAAGATCAGCCTTAGCGAAAGGCTTCTTGAAGGGAAAGATGTAACTCTGTGAGATGAATTAACAGAACACAGAGCAGTTTCTCAGAAAGCATCTTTCCAGTTTTGAACGGAAGATATTTCCTTTTTCACCATAGCCCTCTATGGGCTTCCAAATATCCCTTTGCCAATTCCACAAGAACAGCCTTAGCGAAAGGCTTCTTGAAGGGAAAGATGTAACTCTGTGAGATGGATTAACGGAACACAGAGCCGTTTCTCAGAAAGCTTCTTTCCAGTTTTGAACGGAAGATAGTTCCTTTTTCACCATAGCCCTCTACGGGCTTCCAAGTATCCCTTTGCCAATTCCACAAGAACAGCCTTAGCGAAAGTCTTCTTGAAGGGAAAGATGTAACTCTGTGAGATGAATTAACAGAACACAGAGCAGTTTCTCAGAAAGCTTCTTTCCAGTTTTGAACGGAAGATATTTCCTTTTTCACCATAGCCCTCTATGGGCTTCCAAATATCCCTTTGCCAATTCCACAAGAACAGCCTTAGCGAAAGGCTTCTTGAAGGGAAAGATGTAACTCTGTGAGATGAATTAACAGAACACAGAGCAGTTTCTCAGAAAGCTTCTTTCCAGTTTTGAACGGAAGATATTTCCTTTTTCACCATAGCCCTCTATGGGCTTCCAAATATCCCTTTGCCAATTCCGCAAGAACAGCCTTAGCGAAAGGCTTCTCGAAGGGATAGATGTAACTCTGTGAGATGAATTAACAGAACACAGAGCAGTTTCTCAGAAAGCTTCTTTCCAGTTTTGAACGGAAGATATTTCCTTTTTCACCATAGCCCTCTTTGGGCTTTGAAATATCCCTTTGCCAATTCCACAAGAACAGCCTTAGCGAAAGGCTTCTTGAAGGGAAAGATGTAACTCTGTGAGATGAATTAACAGAACACAGAGCAGTTTCTCAGAAAGCTTCTTTCCAGTTTTGAACGGAAGATATTTCCTTTTTCACCATGGCCCTCTATG
Source organism: Chlorocebus sabaeus (assembly GCF_047675955.1). Taxonomy (NCBI): domain Eukaryota; kingdom Metazoa; phylum Chordata; class Mammalia; order Primates; family Cercopithecidae; genus Chlorocebus; species Chlorocebus sabaeus. Next base: position 776,091 of record NW_027328236.1, read on the forward strand.
GGCTTCCAAATATCCCTTTCCCAATTCCACAAGAACAGCCTTAGCGAAAGGCTTCTTGAAGGGAAAGATGTATCTCTGTGAGATGAATTAACAGAACACAGAGCAGTTTCTCAGACAGCTTCTTTCCAGTTTTGAACGGAAGATATTTCCTTTTTCACAATAGCCCTCTATGGGCTTCCAAATATCCCTTTGCCAATTCCACAAGAACAGCCTTAGCGAAAAGCTTCTTGAAGGGAAAGATGTAACTCTGTGAGATGAATTAACAAAACACAGAGCAGTTTCTCAGAAAGCTTCTTTCCAGTTTTGAACGGAAGATATTTCCTTTTTCACCATAGCCCTCTATGGGATTCCAAATATGCCTTTGCCAATTCCACAAGAACAGCCTTAGCGAAAGGCTTCTTGAAGGGAAAGATGAAACTCTGTGAGATGAATTAACAAAACACAGAGCAGTTTCTCAGAAAGCTTCTTTCCAGTTTTGAACGGAAGATATTTCCTTTTTCACCATAGCCCTCTATGGGATTCCAAATATTCCTTTGCCAATTCCACAAGAACAGCCTTAGCGAAAGGCTTCTTGAAGGGAAAGATGTATCTCTGTGAGATGAATTAACAGAACACAGAGCAGTTTCTCAGAAAGCTTCTTTCCAGTTTTGAACGGAAGATATTTCCTTTTTCACCATAGCCCTCTATGGGCTTCCAAATATCCCTTTGCCAATTCCTCAAGAACAGCCTTAGCGAAAGGTTTCTTGAAGGGAAAGATGTAACACTGTGAGATGAATTAACAGAACACAGAGCAGTTTCTCAGAAAGCTTCTTTCCAGTTTTGAACTTAAGATATTTCCTTTTTCACCATAGCCCTCTATGGGATTCCAAATATCCCTTTGCCAATTCCACAAGAACAGCCTTAGCGAAAGGCTTCTTGAAGGGAAAGATGTAACTCTGTGAGATGAATTAACAGAACACAGAGCAGTTTCTCAGAAAGCTTCTTTCCAGTTTTGAACGGAAGATATTTCCTTTTTCACCATAGCCCTCTATGGGCTTCCAAATATCCCTTTGCCAATTCCACAAGAACAGCCTTAGCGAAAGGCTTCTCGAAGGGATAGATGTAACTCTGTGAGATGAATTAACAGAACACAGAGCAGTTTCTCCGAAAGCTTCTTTCCAGTTTTGAACGGAAGATATTTCCTTTTTCACCATAGCCCTCTTTGGGCTTTGAAATATCCCTTTGCCAATTCCACAAGAACAGCCTTAGCAAAAGGCTTCTTGAAGGAAAAGATGTAGCTCTGTGAGATGAATTAACAGAACGCAGAGCAGTTTCTCAGAAAGCTTCTTTCCAGTTTTGAACGGAAGATATTTCCTTTTTCACCATAGCCCTCTAAGGGCTTCCAAATATCCCTTTGCCAATTCCACAAGAACAGCCTTAGCGAAAGGCTTCTTGAAGGGAAAGATGTAACTCTGTGAGATGAATTAACAGAACACAGAGCAGTTTCTCAGAAAGCTTCTTTCCAGTTTTGAACGGAAGATATTTCCTTTTTCACCATAGCCCTCTATGGGCTTCCAAATATCCCTTTGCCAATTCCACAAGAACAGCCTTAGCGAAAGGCTTCTTGAAGGGAAAGATGAAACTCTGTGAGATGGATTAACAGAACACAGAGCAGTTTCTCAGAAAGCTTCTTTCCAGTTTTGAACGGAAGATATTTCCTTTTTCACCATAGCCCTCTATGGGCTTCCAAATATCCCTTTGCCAATTCCACAAGAACAGCCTTATCGAAAGGCTTCTTGAAGGGAAAGATGTAACTCTGTGAGATGAATTAACAGAAATCAGAGCAGTTTCTCAGAAAGCTTCTTTCCAGTTTTGAACGGAAGGTATTTCCTTTTTCACCATAGCCCTCTATGGGCTTCCAAATATCCCTTTGCCAATTCCACAAGAACAGCCTTAGCGAAAGGCTTCTTGAAGGGAAAGATGTAACTCTGTGAGATGAATTAACAGAACACAGAGCAGTTTCTCAGAAAGCTTCTTTCCAGTTTTGAACGGAAGATATTTCCTTTTTCACCATAGCCCTCTATGGGCTTCCAAATATCCCTTTGCCAATTCCACAAGATCAGCCTTAGCGAAAGGCTTCTTGAAGGGAAAGATGTAACTCTGTGAGATGAATTAACAGAACACAGAGCAGTTTCTCAGAAAGCATCTTTCCAGTTTTGAACGGAAGATATTTCCTTTTTCACCATAGCCCTCTATGGGCTTCCAAATATCCCTTTGCCAATTCCACAAGAACAGCCTTAGCGAAAGGCTTCTTGAAGGGAAAGATGTAACTCTGTGAGATGGATTAACGGAACACAGAGCCGTTTCTCAGAAAGCTTCTTTCCAGTTTTGAACGGAAGATAGTTCCTTTTTCACCATAGCCCTCTACGGGCTTCCAAGTATCCCTTTGCCAATTCCACAAGAACAGCCTTAGCGAAAGTCTTCTTGAAGGGAAAGATGTAACTCTGTGAGATGAATTAACAGAACACAGAGCAGTTTCTCAGAAAGCTTCTTTCCAGTTTTGAACGGAAGATATTTCCTTTTTCACCATAGCCCTCTATGGGCTTCCAAATATCCCTTTGCCAATTCCACAAGAACAGCCTTAGCGAAAGGCTTCTTGAAGGGAAAGATGTAACTCTGTGAGATGAATTAACAGAACACAGAGCAGTTTCTCAGAAAGCTTCTTTCCAGTTTTGAACGGAAGATATTTCCTTTTTCACCATAGCCCTCTATGGGCTTCCAAATATCCCTTTGCCAATTCCGCAAGAACAGCCTTAGCGAAAGGCTTCTCGAAGGGATAGATGTAACTCTGTGAGATGAATTAACAGAACACAGAGCAGTTTCTCAGAAAGCTTCTTTCCAGTTTTGAACGGAAGATATTTCCTTTTTCACCATAGCCCTCTTTGGGCTTTGAAATATCCCTTTGCCAATTCCACAAGAACAGCCTTAGCGAAAGGCTTCTTGAAGGGAAAGATGTAACTCTGTGAGATGAATTAACAGAACACAGAGCAGTTTCTCAGAAAGCTTCTTTCCAGTTTTGAACGGAAGATATTTCCTTTTTCACCATGGCCCTCTATGGGCTTCCAAATATCCCTTTCCCAATTCCACAAGAACAGCCTTAGCGAAAGGCTTCTTGAAGGGAAAGATGTATCTCTGTGAGATGAATTAACAGAACACAGAGCAGTTTCTCAGACAGCTTCTTTCCAGTTTTGAACGGAAGATATTTCCTTTTTCACAATAGCCCTCTATGGGCTTCCAAATATCCCTTTGCCAATTCCACAAGAACAGCCTTAGCGAAAAGCTTCTTGAAGGGAAAGATGTAACTCTGTGAGATGAATTAACAAAACACAGAGCAGTTTCTCAGAAAGCTTCTTTCCAGTTTTGAACGGAAGATATTTCCTTTTTCACCATAGCCCTCTATGGGATTCCAAATATGCCTTTGCCAATTCCACAAGAACAGCCTTAGCGAAAGGCTTCTTGAAGGGAAAGATGTATCTCTGTGAGATGAACTAACAGAACACAGAGCAGTTTCTCAGAAAGCTTCTTTCCAGTTTTGAACGGAAGATATTTCCTTTTTCACCATAGCCCTCTATGGGCTTCCAAATATCCCTTTGCCAATTCCACAAGAACAGCCTTAGCGGAAGGCTTCTTGAAGGGAAAGATGTAACTCTGTGAGATGAATTAACAGAACACAGAGCAGTTTCTCAGAAAGCTTCTTTCCAGTTTTGAACGGAAGATATTTCCTTTTTCACCATAGCCCTCTATGGGCTTCCAAATATCCCTTTGCCAATTCCACAAGAACAGCCTTAGCGAAAGGCTTCTTGAAGGGAAAGATGTAACTCTGTGAGATGAATTAACAGAACACAGAGCAGTTTCTCAGAAAGCTTCTTTCCAGTTTTGAACGGAAGATATTTCCTTTTTCACCATAGCCCTCTATGGGCTTCCAAATATCCCTTTGCCAATTCCACAAGAACAGCCTTAGCGAAAGGCTTCTTGAAGGGAAAGATGTAACTCTGTGTGATGAATTAACAGAACACAGAGCCGTTTCTCAGAAAGCTTCTTTCCAGTTTTGAACGGAAGATATTTCCTTTTTCACCATAGCCCTCTATGGGCTTCCAAATATCCCTTTGCCAATTCCAGAAGAACAGCCTTAGCGAAAGGATTCTTGAAGGGAAAGATGTAACTCTGTGAGATGAATTAACAGAACATAGAACAGTTTCTCAGAAAGCTTCTTTCCAGTTTTGAACGGAAGATATTTCCTTTTTCACCATAGCCCTCTATGGGCTTCCAAATATCCCTTTGCCAATTCCACAAGAACAGCCTTAGCGAAAGGCTTCTTGAAGGGAAAGATGAAACTCTGTGAGATGAATTAACAGAACACAGAGCAGTTTCTCAGAAAGCTTCTTTCCAGTTTTGAACGGAAGATATTTCCTTTTTCACCATAGCCCTCTATGGGATTCCAAATATTCCTTTGCCAATTCCACAAGAACAGCCTTAGCGAAAGGCTTCTTGAAGGGAAAGATGTATCTCTGTGAGATGAATTAACAGAACACAGAGCAGTTTCTCAGAAAGCTTCTTTCCAGTTTTGAACGGAAGATATTTCCTTTTTCACCATAGCCCTCTATGGGCTTCCAAATATTCCTTTGCCAATTCCTCAAGAACAGCCTTAGCGAAAGGTTTCTTGAAGGGAAAGATGTAACACTGTGAGATGAATTAACAGAACACAGAGCAGTTTCTCAGAAAGCTTCTTTCCAGTTTTGAACTTAAGATATTTCCTTTTTCACCATAGCCCTCTATGGGATTCCAAATATCCCTTTGCCAATTCCACAAGAACAGCCTTAGCGAAAGGCTTCTTGAAGGGAAAGATGTAACTCTGTGAGATGAATTAACAGAACACAGAGCAGTTTCTCAGAAAGCTTCTTTCCAGTTTTGAACGGAAGATATTTCCTTTTTCACCATAGCCCTCTATGGGCTTCCAAATATCCCTTTGCCAATTCCACAAGAACAGCCTTAGCGAAAGGCTTCTCGAAGGGATAGATGTAACTCTGTGAGATGAATTAACAGAACACAGAGCAGTTTCTCAGAAAGCTTCTTTCCAGTTTTGAACGGAAGATATTTCCTTTTTCACCATAGCCCTCTTTGGGCTTTGAAATATCCCTTTGCCAATTCCACAAGAACAGCCTTAGCGAAAGGCTTCTTGAAGGAAAAGATGTAGCTCTGTGAGATGAATAACAGAACGCAGAGCAGTTTCTCAGAAAGCTTCTTTCCAGTTTTGAACGGAAGATATTTCCTTTTTCACCATAGCCCTCTAAGGGCTTCCAAATATCCCTTTGCCAATTCCACAAGAACAGCCTTAGCGAAAGGCTTCTTGAAGGGAAAGATGTAACTCTGTGAGATGAATTAACAGAACACAGAGCAGTTTCTCAGAAAGCTTCTTTCCAGTTTTGAACGGAAGATATTTCCTTTTTCACCATAGCCCTCTATGGGCTTCCAAATATCCCTTTGCCAATTCCACAAGAACAGCCTTAGCGAAAGGCTTCTTGAAGGGAAAGATGAAACTCTGTGAGATGGATTAACAGAACACAGAGCAGTTTCTCAGAAAGCTTCTTTCCAGTTTTGAACGGCAGATATTTCCTTTTTCACCATAGCCCTCTATGGGCTTCCAAATATCCCTTTGCCAATTCCACAAGAACAGCCTTAGCGAAAGGCTTCTTGAAGGGAAAGATGTAACTCTGTGAGATGAATTAACAGAAATCAGAGCAGTTTATCAGAAAGCTTCTTTCCAGTTTTGAACGGAAGGTATTTCCTTTTTCACCATAGCCCTCTATGGGCTTCCAAATATCCCTTTGCCAATTCCACAAGAACAGCCTTAGCGAAAGGCTTCTTGAAGGGAAAGATGTAACTCTGTGAGATGAATTAACAGAACACAGAGCAGTTTCTCAGAAAGCTTCTTTCCAGTTTTGAACGGAAGATATTTCCTTTTTCACCATAGCCCTCTATGGGCTTCCAAATATCCCTTTGCCAATTCCACAAGATCAGCCTTAGCGAAAGGCTTCTTGAAGGGAAAGATGTAACTCTGTGAGATGAATTAACAGAACACAGAGCAGTTTCTCAGAAAGCTTCTTTCCAGTTTTGAACGGAAGATATTTCCTTTTTCACCATAGCCCTCTATGGGCTTCCAAATATCCCTTTGCCAATTCCACAAGAACAGCCTTAGCGAAAGGCTTCTTGAAGGGAAAGATGTAACTCTGTGAGATGGATTAACGGAACACAGAGCCGTTTCTCAGAAAGCTTCTTTCCAGTTTTGAACGGAAGATAGTTCCTTTTTCACCATAGCCCTCTATGGGCTTCCAAGTATCCCTTTGCCAATTCCACAAGAACAGCCTTAGCGAAAGGCTTCTTGAAGGGAAAGATGTAACTCTGTGAGATGAATTAACAGAACACAGAGCAGTTTCTCAGAAAGCTTCTTTCCAGTTTTGAACGGAAGATATTTCCTTTTTCACCATAGCCCTCTATGGGCTTCCAAATATCCCTTTGCCAATTCCACAAGAACAGCCTTAGCGAAAGGCTTCTTGAAGGGAAAGATGTAACTCTGTGAGATGAATTAACAGAACACAGAGCAGTTTCTCAGAAAGCTTCTTTCCAGTTTTGAACGGAAGATATTTCCTTTTTCACCATAGCCCTCTATGGGTTTCCAAATATCCCTTTGCCAATTGCACAAGAACAGCCTTAGCGAAAGGCTTCTCGAAGGAAAAGATGTAACTCTGTGAGATGAATTAACAGAACACAGAGCAGTTTCTCAGACAGCTTCTTTCCAGTTTTGAACGGAAGATATTTCCTTTTTCACAATAGCCCTCTAGGGGCTTCCAAATATCCCTTTGCCAATTCCACAAGAACAGCCTTAGCGAAAAGCTTCTTGAAGGGAAAGATGTAACTCTGTGAGATGAATTAACAAAACACAGATCAGTTTCTCAGAAAGCTTCTTTCCAATTTTGAACGGAAGATATTTCCTTTTTCACCATAGCCCTCTATGTTCTTCCAAATATTCCTTTGCCAATTCCCCAAGAACAGCCTTAGCGAAAGGCTTCTTGAAGGGAAAGATGTAACTCTGTGAGATGAATTAACAGAACACAGAGCAGTTTCTCAGAAAGCTTCTTTCCAGTTTTGAACGGAAGATAGTTCCTTTTTCACCATAGCCCTCTATGGGCTTCCAAATATCCCTTTGCCAGTTCCACAAGAACAGCCTTAGCGAAAGGCTTCTTGAAGGGAAAGATGTAACTCTCTGAGATGAATTAACAGAACACAGAGCAGTTTCTCAGAAAGCTTCTTTCCAGTTTTGAACGGAAGATATTTCCTTTTTCACCATAGCCCTCTATGGGCTTCCAAATATCCCTTTGCCAATTCCACAAGAACAGCCTTAGCGAAAGGCTTCTTGAAGGGAAAGATGTAACTCTGTGAGATGAATTAACAGAACACAGAGCAGTTTCTCAGAAAGCTTCTTTCCAGTTTTGAACGGAAGATATTTCCTTTTTCACCATAGCCCTCTATGGGCCTCAAAATATCCCTTTGCCAATTCCACAAGAACACTCTTAGCGAAAGGCTTCTCGAAGGGATAGATGTAACTCTGTGAGATGAATAAACAGAACACAGAGCAGTTTCTCAGAAAGCTTCTTTCCAGTTTTGAACGGAAGATATTTCCTTTTTCACCATAGCCCTCTTTGGGCTTTGAAATATCAATTTGCCAATTCCACAAGAACAGCCTTAGCGAAAGGATTCTTGAAGGGAAAGATGTAACTCTGTGAGATGAATTAACAGAACACAGAGCAGTTTCTCAGAAAGCTTCTTTCCAGTTTTGAACGGAAGATATTTCCTTTTTCACCATAGCCCTCTATGGGCTTCCAAATATCCCTTTGCCAATTCCACAAGAACAGCCTTAGCGAAAGGCTTCTTGAAGGGAAAGATGTAACTCTGTGAGATGAATTAACAGAACACAGAGCAGTTTCTCAGAAAGCTTCTTTCCAGTTTTGAACGGAAGATATTTCCTTTTTCACCATAGCCCTCTATGGGCTTCCAAATATCCCTTTGCCAATTCCACAAGAACAGCCTTAGCGAAAGGCTTCTCGAAGGGATAGATGTAACTCTGTGAGATGAATTAACAGAACACAGAGCAGTTTCTCAGAAAGCTTCTTTCCAGTTTTGAACGGAAGATATTTCCTTTTTCACCATAGCCCTATTTGGGCTTTGAAATATCCCTTTGCCAATTCCACAAGAACAGCCTTAGCGAAAGGCTTCTTGAAGGGAAAGATGTAATTCTGTGAGATGAATTAACAGAACACAGAGCAGTTTCTCAGAAAGCTTCTTTCCAGTTTTGAACGGAAGATATTTCCTTTTTCACCATAGCCCTCTATGGGCTTCCAAATATCCCTTTGCCAATTCCACAAGAACAGCCTTAGCGAAAGGCTTCTTGAAGGGAAAGATGTAACACTGTGAGATGAATTAACAGAACAGAGAACGGTTTCTCAGAAAGCTTCTTTCCAATTTTGAACGGAAGATATTTCCTTTTTCAACATAGCCCTCTATGGGCTTCCAAATATCCCTTTGCCAATTCCACAAGAAGAGCATTAGCGAAAGGCTTCTTGAAGGGAAAGATGTAACTCTGTGAGATGAATTAACAGAACACAGAGCAGTTTCTCAGAAAGCTTCTTTCCAGTTTTGAACTTAAGATATTTCCTTTTTCACCATAGCCCTCTATGGGCTTCCAAATATCCCTTTGCCAATTCCACAAGAACAGCCTTAGCGAAAGGCTTCTTGAAGGGAAAGATGTAACTCTGTGAGATGAATTAACAGAACACAGAGCAGTTTCTCAGAAAGCTTCTTTCCAGTTTTGAACGGAAGATATTTCCTTTTTCACCATAGCCCTCTATGGGCTTCCAAATATCCCTTTGCCAATTCCACAAGAACAGCCTTAGCGAAAGGCTTCTCGAAGGGATAGATGTAACTCTGTGAGATGAATTAACAGAACACAGAGCAGTTTCTCAGAAAGCTTCTTTCCAGTTTTGAACGGAAGATATTTCCTTTTTCACCATAGCCCTCTATGGGCTTCCAAATATCCCTTTGCCAATTCCACAAGAACAGCCTTAGCGAAAGGCTTCTTGAAGGGAAAGATGTAACTCTGTGAGATGAATTAACAGAACACAGAGCAGTTTCTCAGACAGCTTCTTTCCAGTTTTGAACGGAAGATATTTCCTTTTTCACAATAGCCCTCTATGGGCTTCCAAATATCCCTTTGCCAATTCCACAAGAACAGCCTTAGCGAAAAGCTTCTTGAAGGGAAAGATGTAACTTTGTGAGATGAATTAACAAAACACAGAGCAGTTTCTCAGAAAGCTTCTTTCCAGTTTTGAACGGAAGATATTTCCTTTTTCACCATTGCCCTCTATGGGATTCCAAATATTCCTTTGCCAATTCCACAAGAACAGCCTTAGCGAAAGGCTTCTTGAAGGGAAAGATGTATCTCTGTGAGATGAATTAACAGAACACAGAGCAGTTTCTCAGAAAGCTTCTTTCCAGTTTTGAACGGAAGATATTTCCTTTTTCACCATAGCCCTCTATGGGCTTCCAAATATCCCTTTGCCAATTCCACAAGAACAGCCTTAGCGATAGGCTTCTTGAAGGGAAAGATGTAACTCTGTGAGATGAATTAACAGAACACAGAGCAGTTTCTCAGAAAGCTTCTTTCCAGTTTTGAACGGAAGATATTTCCTTTTTCACCATAGCCCTCTATGGGCTTCCAAATATCCCTTTGCCAATTCCACAAGAACAGCCTTAGCGAAAGGCTTCTTGAAGGGAAAGATGTAACTCTGTGTGATGAATTAACAGAACACAGAGCCGTTTCTCAGAAAGCTTCTTTCCAGTTTTGAACGGAAGATATTTCCTTTTTCACCATAGCCCTCTATGGGCTTCCAAATATCCCTTTGCCAATTCCAGAAGAACAGCCTTAGCGAAAGGATTCTTGAAGGGAAAGATGTAACTCTGTGAGATGAATTAACAGAACATAGAACAGTTTCTCAGAAAGCTTCTTTCCAGTTTTGAACGGAAGATATTTCCTTTTTCACCATAGCCCTCTATGGGCTTCCAAATATCCCTTTGCCAATTCCACAAGAACAGCCTTAGCGAAAGGCTTCTTGAAGGGAAAGATGTAACTCTGTGAGATGAATTAACAAAACACAGAGCAGTTTCTCAGAAAGCTTCTTTCCAGTTTTGAACGGAAGATATTTACTTTTTCACCATAGCCCTCTATGGGATTCCAAATATTCCTTTGCCAATTCCACAAGAACAGCCTTAGCGAAAGGCTTCTTGAAGGGAAAGATGTATCTCTGTGAGATGAATTAACAGAACACAGAGCAGTTTCTCAGAAAGCTTCTTTCCAGTTTTGAACGGAAGATATTTCCTTTTTCACCATAGCCCTCTATGGGCTCCCAAATATCCCTTTGCCAATTCCACAAGAACAGCCTTTGCGAAAGGCTTCTTGAAGGGAAAGATGTAACACTGTGAGATGAATTAACAGAACACAGAGCAGTCTCTCAGAAAGCTTCTTTCCAGTTTTGAACTTAAGATATTTCCTTTTTCACCATAGCCCTCTATGGCTTCCAAATATCCCTTTGCCAATTCCACAAGAACAGCCTTAGCGAAAGGCTTCTTGAAGGGAAAGATGTAACTCTGTGAGATGAATTAACAAAACACAGAGCAGTTTCTCAGAAAGCTTCTTTCCAGTTTTGAACGGAAGATATTTCCTTTTTCACCATAGCCCTCTATGGGATTCCAAATATTCCTTTGCCAATTCCACAAGAACAGCCTTAGCGAAAGGCTTCTTGAAGGGAAAGATGTATCTCTGTGAGATGAATTTACAGAACACAGAGCAGTTTCTCAGAAAGCTTCTTTCCAGTTTTGAACGGAAGATATTTCCTTTTTCACCATAGCCCTCTATGGGCTTCCAAATATCCCTTTGCCAATTCCTCAAGAACAGCCTTAGCGAAAGGCTTCTTGAAGGGAAAGATGTAACACTGTGAGATGAATTAACAGAACACAGAGCAGTTTCTCAGAAAGCTTCTTTCCAGTTTTGAACTTAAGATATTTCCTTTTTCACCATAGCCCTCTATGGGCTTCCAAATATCCCTTTGCCAATTCCTCAAGAACAGCCTTAGCGAAAGGTTTCTTGAAGGGAAAGATGTAACACTGTGAGATGAATTAACAGAACACAGAGCAGTTTCTCAGAAAGCTTCTTTCCAGTTTTGAACTTAAGATATTTCCTTTTTCACCATAGCCCTCTATGGGCTTCCAAATATCCCTTTGCCAATTCCACAAGAACAGCCTTAGCGAAAGGCTTCTTGAAGGGAAAGATGTAACTCTGTGAGATGAATTAACAGAACACAGAGCAGTTTCTCAGAAAGCTTCTTTCCAGTTTTGAACGGAAGATATTTCCTTTTTCACCATAGCCCTCTATGGGCTTCCAAATATCCCTTTGCCAATTCCACAAGAACAGCCTTAGCGAAAGGCTTCTCGAAGGGATAGATGTAACTCTGTGAGATGAATTAACAGAACACAGAGCAGTTTCTCAGAAAGCTTCTTTCCAGTTTTGAACGGAAGATATTTCCTTTTTCACCATAGCCCTATTTGGGCTTTGAAATATCCCTTTGCCAATTCCACAAGAACAGCCTTAGCGAAAGGCTTCTTGAAGGGAAAGATGTAATTCTGTGAGATGAATTAACAGAACACAGAGCAGTTTCTCAGAAAGCTTCTTTCCAGTTTTGAACGGAAGATATTTCCTTTTTCACCATAGCCCTCTATGGGCTTCCAAATATCCCTTTGCCAATTCCACAAGAACAGCCTTAGCGAAAGGCTTCTTGAAGGGAAAGATGTAACACTGTGAGATGAATTAACAGAACAGAGAACGGTTTCTCAGAAAGCTTCTTTCCAATTTTGAACGGAAGATATTTCCTTTTTCAACATAGCCCTCTATGGGCTTCCAAATATCCCTTTGCCAATTCCACAAGAAGAGCATTAGCGAAAGGCTTCTTGAAGGGAAAGATGTAACTCTGTGAGATGAATTAACAGAACACAGAGCAGTTTCTCAGAAAGCTTCTTTCCAGTTTTGAACTTAAGATATTTCCTTTTTCACCATAGCCCTCTATGGGCTTCCAAATATCCCTTTGCCAATTCCACAAGAACAGCCTTAGCGAAAGGCTTCTTGAAGGGAAAGATGTAACTCTGTGAGATGAATTAACAGAACACAGAGCAGTTTCTCAGAAAGCTTCTTTCCAGTTTTGAACGGAAGATATTTCCTTTTTCACCATAGCCCTCTATGGGCTTCCAAATATCCCTTTGCCAATTCCACAAGAACAGCCTTAGCGAAAGGCTTCTCGAAGGGATAGATGTAACTCTGTGAGATGAATTAACAGAACACAGAGCAGTTTCTCAGAAAGCTTCTTTCCAGTTTTGAACGGAAGATATTTCCTTTTTCACCATAGCCCTCTATGGGCTTCCAAATATCCCTTTGCCAATTCCACAAGAACAGCCTTAGCGAAAGGCTTCTTGAAGGGAAAGATGTAACTCTGTGAGATGAATTAACAGAACACAGAGCAGTTTCTCAGACAGCTTCTTTCCAGTTTTGAACGGAAGATATTTCCTTTTTCACAATAGCCCTCTATGGGCTTCCAAATATCCCTTTGCCAATTCCACAAGAACAGCCTTAGCGAAAAGCTTCTTGAAGGGAAAGATGTAACTTTGTGAGATGAATTAACAAAACACAGAGCAGTTTCTCAGAAAGCTTCTTTCCAGTTTTGAACGGAAGATATTTCCTTTTTCACCATTGCCCTCTATGGGATTCCAAATATTCCTTTGCCAATTCCACAAGAACAGCCTTAGCGAAAGGCTTCTTGAAGGGAAAGATGTATCTCTGTGAGATGAATTAACAGAACACAGAGCAGTTTCTCAGAAAGCTTCTTTCCAGTTTTGAACGGAAGATATTTCCTTTTTCACCATAGCCCTCTATGGGCTTCCAAATATCCCTTTGCCAATTCCACAAGAACAGCCTTAGCGATAGGCTTCTTGAAGGGAAAGATGTAACTCTGTGAGATGAATTAACAGAACACAGAGCAGTTTCTCAGAAAGCTTCTTTCCAGTTTTGAACGGAAGATATTTCCTTTTTCACCATAGCCCTCTATGGGCTTCCAAATATCCCTTTGCCAATTCCACAAGAACAGCCTTAGCGAAAGGCTTCTTGAAGGGAAAGATGTAACTCTGTGTGATGAATTAACAGAACACAGAGCCGTTTCTCAGAAAGCTTCTTTCCAGTTTTGAACGGAAGATATTTCCTTTTTCACCATAGCCCTCTATGGGCTTCCAAATATCCCTTTGCCAATTCCAGAAGAACAGCCTTAGCGAAAGGATTCTTGAAGGGAAAGATGTAACTCTGTGAGATGAATTAACAGAACATAGAACAGTTTCTCAGAAAGCTTCTTTCCAGTTTTGAACGGAAGATATTTCCTTTTTCACCATAGCCCTCTATGGGCTTCCAAATATCCCTTTGCCAATTCCACAAGAACAGCCTTAGCGAAAGGCTTCTTGAAGGGAAAGATGTAACTCTGTGAGATGAATTAACAAAACACAGAGCAGTTTCTCAGAAAGCTTCTTTCCAGTTTTGAACGGAAGATATTTACTTTTTCACCATAGCCCTCTATGGGATTCCAAATATTCCTTTGCCAATTCCACAAGAACAGCCTTAGCGAAAGGCTTCTTGAAGGGAAAGATGTATCTCTGTGAGATGAATTAACAGAACACAGAGCAGTTTCTCAGAAAGCTTCTTTCCAGTTTTGAACGGAAGATATTTCCTTTTTCACCATAGCCCTCTATGGGCTCCCAAATATCCCTTTGCCAATTCCACAAGAACAGCCTTTGCGAAAGGCTTCTTGAAGGGAAAGATGTAACACTGTGAGATGAATTAACAGAACACAGAGCAGTCTCTCAGAAAGCTTCTTTCCAGTTTTGAACTTAAGATATTTCCTTTTTCACCATAGCCCTCTATGGCTTCCAAATATCCCTTTGCCAATTCCACAAGAACAGCCTTAGCGAAAGGCTTCTTGAAGGGAAAGATGTAACTCTGTGAGATGAATTAACAAAACACAGAGCAGTTTCTCAGAAAGCTTCTTTCCAGTTTTGAACGGAAGATATTTCCTTTTTCACCATAGCCCTCTATGGGATTCCAAATATTCCTTTGCCAATTCCACAAGAACAGCCTTAGCGAAAGGCTTCTTGAAGGGAAAGATGTATCTCTGTGAGATGAATTTACAGAACACAGAGCAGTTTCTCAGAAAGCTTCTTTCCAGTTTTGAACGGAAGATATTTCCTTTTTCACCATAGCCCTCTATGGGCTTCCAAATATCCCTTTGCCAATTCCTCAAGAACAGCCTTAGCGAAAGGCTTCTTGAAGGGAAAGATGTAACACTGTGAGATGAATTAACAGAACACAGAGCAGTTTCTCAGAAAGCTTCTTTCCAGTTTTGAACTTAAGATATTTCCTTTTTCACCATAGCCCTCTATGGGCTTCCAAATATCCCTTTGCCAATTCCTCAAGAACAGCCTTAGCGAAAGGTTTCTTGAAGGGAAAGATGTAACACTGTGAGATGAATTAACAGAACACAGAGCAGTTTCTCAGAAAGCTTCTTTCCAGTTTTGAACTTAAGATATTTCCTTTTTCACCATAGCCCTCTATGGGCTTCCAAATATCCCTTTGCCAATTCCACAAGAACAGCCTTAGCGAAAGGCTTCTTGAAGGGAAAGATGTAACTCTGTGAGATGAATTAACAGAACACAGAGCAGTTTCTCAGAAAGCTTCTTTCCAGTTTTGAACGGAAGATATTTCCTTTTTCACCATAGCCCTCTATGGGCTTCCAAATATCCCTTTGCCAATTCCACAAGAACAGCCTTAGCGAAAGGCTTCTCGAAGGGATAGATGTAACTCTGTGAGATGAATTAACAGAACACAGAGCAGTTTCTCAGAAAGCTTCTTTCCAGTTTTGAACGGAAGATATTTCCTTTTTCACCATAGCCCTCTTTGGGCTTTGAAATATCCCTTTGCCAATTCCACAAGAACAGCCTTAGCGAAAGGCTTCTTGAAGGGAAAGATGTAACTCTGTGAGCTGAATTAACAGAACACAGAGCAGTTTCTCAGAAAGCTTCTTTCCAGTTTTGAACGGAAGATATTTCCTTTTTCACCATAGCCCTCTATGCGCTTCCAAATATCCCTTTGCCAATTCCACAAGAACAGCCTTAGCGAAAGGCTTCTTGAAGGGAAAGATCTAACACTGTGAGATGAATTAACAGACCATAGAACAGTTTCTCAGAAAGCTTCTTTCCAATTTTGAACGGAAGATATTTCCTTTTTCACCATAGCCCTCTATGGGCTTCCAAATATCCCTTTGCCAATTCCACAAGAAGAGCATTAGCGAAAGGCTTCTTGAAGGGAAGGATGTAACTCTGTCAGATGAATTAACAGAACACAGAGCAGTTTCTCAGAAAGCTTCTTTCCAGTTTTGAACGGAAGATATTTCCTTTTTCACCATAGCCCTCTATGGGCTTCCAAATATCCCTTTGCCAATTCCACAAGAACAGCCTTAGCGAAAGGCTTCTTGAAGGGAAAGATGTAACTCTGTGAGATGAATTAACAGAACACAGAGCAGTTTCTCAGAAAGCTTCTTTCCAGTTTTGAACGGAAGATATTTCCTTTTTCACCATAGCCCTCTATGGGCTTCCAAATATCCCTTTGCCAATTCCACAAGAACAGCCTTAGCGAAAGGCTTCTCGAAGGGATAGATGTAACTCTGTGAGATGAATTAACAGAACACAGAGCAGTTTCTCAGAAAGCTTCCTTCCAGTTTTGAACGGAAGATATTTCCTTTTTCACCATAGCCCTCTATGGGCTTCCAAATATCCCTTTGCCAATTCCACAAGAACAGCCTTAGCGAAAGGCTTCTTGAAGGGAAAGATGTAACTCTGTGAGATGAATTAACAAAACACAGAGCAGTTTCTCAGAAAGCTTCTTTCCAGTTTTGAACGGAAGATATTTCCTTTTTCACCATAGCCCTCTATGGGATTCCAAATATTCCTTTGCCAATTCCACAAGAACAGTCTTAGCGAAAGGCTTCTTGAAGGGAAAGATGTATCTCTGTGAGATGAATTAACAGAACACAGAGCAGTTTCTCAGAAAGCTTCTTTCCAGTTTTGAACGGAAGATATTTCCTTTTTCACCATAGCCCTCTATGGGCTTCCAAATATCCCTTTGCCAATTCCACAAGAACAGCCTTAGCGAAAGGCTTCTTGAAGGGAAAGATGTAACACTGTGAGATGAATTAACAGAACACAGAGCAGTCTCTCAGAAAGCTTCTTTCCAGTTTTGAAATTAAGATATTTCCTTTTTCACCATAGCCCTCTATGGCTTCCAAATATCCCTTTGCCAATTCCACAAGAACAGCCTTAGCGAAAGGCTTCTTGAAGGGAAAGATGTAACTCTGTGAGATGAATTAACAGAACACAGAGCAGTTTCTCAGAAAGCTTCTTTCCAGTTTTGAACGGAAGATATTTCCTTTTTCACCATAGCCCTCTATGGGCTTCCAAATATCCCTTTGCCAATTCCACAAGAAAAGCCTTAGCGAAAGGCTTCTTGAAGGGAAAGATGTAACTCTGTGAGATAAATTAACAGAACACAGAGCAGTTTCTCAGAAAGCTTCTTTCCAGTTTTGAAGGGAAGATATTTCCTTTTTCACCATAGCCCTCTATGGGCTTCCAAATATCCCTTTGCCAATTCCACAAGAACAGCCTTAGCGAAAAGCTTCTTGAAGGGAAAGATGTAACTCTGTGAGATGAATTAACAAAACACAGAGCAGTTTCTCAGAAAGCTTCTTTCCAGTTTTGAACGTAAGATATTTCCTTTTTCACCATAGCCCTCTATGGGCTTCCTAATATCCCTTTGCCAATTCCACAAGAACAGCCTGAGCGAAAGGCTTCTTGAAGGGAAAGATGTAACTCTGTGAGATGAATTAACAGAACACAGAGCAGTTTCTCAGAAAGCTTCTTTCCAGTTTTGAACGGAAGATATTTCCTTTTTCACCATAGCCCTCTATGGGCTTCCAAATATCCCTTTGCCAATTCCACAAAAACAGCCTTAGCGGAAGGCTTCTTGAAGGGAAAGATGTAACTCTGTGAGATGAATTAACAGAACACAGAGCAGTTTCTCAGAAAGCTTCTTTCCAGTTTTGAACGGAAGATATTTCCTTTTTCACCATAGCCCTCTATGGGCTTCCAAATAACCCTTTGCCAATTCCACAAGAACAGCCTTAGCGAAAGGCTTCTTGAAGGGAAAGATGTAACTCTGTGAGATGAATTAACAGAACACAGAGCAGTTTCTCAGAAAGCTTCTTTCCAGTTTTGAACGGAAGGTATTTCCTTTTTCACCATAGCCCTCTAAGGGCTTCCAAATATCCCTTTGCCAATTCCACAAGAACAGCCTTAGCGAAAGGCTTCTTGAAGGGAAAGATGTAACTCTGTGAGATGAATTAACAGAACACAGAGCAGTTTCTCAGAAAGCTTCTTTCCAGTTTTGAACGGAAGATATTTCCTTTTTCACCATAGCCCTCTATGGGCTTCCAAATATCCCTTTGCCAATTCCACAAGAACAGCGTTATCGAAAGGCTTCTTGAAGGGAAAGATGTAACTCTGTGAGATGGATTAACAGAACACAGAGCAGTTTCTCAGAAAGCTTCTTTCCAGTTTTGAACGGAAGATATTTCCTTTTTCACCATAGCCCTCTATGGGCTCCCAAATATCCCTTTGCCAATTCCACAAGAACAGCCTTAGCGAAAGGCTTCTTGAAGGGAAAGCGGTAACTCTGTGAGATGAATTAACAGAAATCAGAGCAGTTTCTCAGAAAGCTTCTTTCCAGTTTTGAACGGAAGGTATTTCCTTTTTCACCATAGCCCTCTATGGGCTTCCAAATATCCCTTTGCCAATTCCACAAGAACAGCCTTAGCGAAAGGCTTCTTGAAGGGAAAGATGTAACTCTGTGAGATGAATTAACAGAACACAGAGCAGTTTCTCAGAAAGCTTCTTTCCAGTTTTGAACGGAAGATATTTCCTTTTTCACCATAGCCCTCTATGGGCTTCCAAATATCCCTTTGCCAATTCCACAAGATCAGCCTTAGCGAAAGGCTTCTTGAAGGGAAAGATGTAACTCTGTGAGATGAATTAACAGAACACAGAGCAGTTTCTCAGAAAGCTTCTTTCCAGTTTTGAACGGAAGATATTTCCTTTTTCACCATAGCCCTCTATGGGCTTCCAAATATCCCTTTGCCAATTCCACAAGAACAGCCTTAGCGAAAGGCTTCTTGAAGGGAAAGATGTAACTCTGTGAGATGGATTAACAGAACACAGAGCCGTTTCTCAGAAAGCTTCTTTCCAGTTTTGAACGGAAGATAGTTCCTTTTTCACCATAGCCCTCTATGGGCTTCCAAGTATCCCTTTGCCAATTCCACAAGAACACCTTAGCGAAAGGCTTCTTGAAGGGAAAGATGTAACTGTGTGAGATGAATTAACAGAACACAGAGCAGTTTCTCAGAAAGCTTCTTTCCAGTTTTGAACGGAAGATATTTCCTTTTTCACCATAGCGCTCTATGGGCTTCCAAATATCCCTTTGCCAATTCCACAAGAACAGCCTTAGCGAAAGGCTTCTTGAAGGGAAAGATGTAACTCTGTGAGTTGAATTAACAGAACACAGAGCAGTTTCTCAGAAAGCTTCTTTCCAGTTTTGAACGGAAGATAGTTCCTTTTTCACCATAGCCCTCTATGGGCTTCCAAATATCCCTTTGCCAATTCCACAAGAACAGCCTTAGCGAAAGGCTTCTTGAAGGGAAAGATGTAACTCTGTGAGATGAATTAACAGAACACAGAGCAGTTTCTCAGAAAGCTTCTTTCCAGTTTTGAACGGAAGATATTTCCTTTTTCACCATAGCCCTCTATGGGCTTCCAAATATCCCTTTGCCAATTCCACAAGAACAGCCTTAGCGAAAGGCTTCTTGAAGGGAAAGATGTAACTCTGTGAGATGAATTAACAGAACACAGAGCAGTTTCTCAGAAAGCTTCTTTCCAGTTTTGAACGGAAGATATTTCCTTTTTCACCATAGCCCTATATGGGCTTCCAAATATCCCTTTGCCAATTCCACAAGAACAGCCTTAGCGAAAGGCTTCTCGAAGGGATAGATGTAACTCTGTGAGGTGAATTAACAGAACACAGAGCAGTTTCTCAGAAAGCTTCTTTCCAGTTTTGAACGGAAGATATTTCCTTTTTCACCATAGCCCTCTATGGGTTTCCAAATATCCCTTTGCCAATTGCACAAGAACAGCCTTAGCGAAAGGCTTCTTGAAGGGAAAGATGTAACTCTGTGAGATGAATTAACAGAACACAGAGCAGTTTCTCAGAAAGCTTCTTTCCAGTTTTGAACGGAAGATAGTTCCTTTTTCACCATAGCCCTCTATGGGCTTCCAAATATCCCTTTGCCAGTTCCACAAGAACAGCCTTAGCGAAAGGCTTCTTGAAGGGAAAGATGTAACTCTCTGAGATGAATTAACAGAACACAGAGCAGTTTCTCAGAAAGCTTCTTTCCAGTTTTGAACGGAAGATATTTCCTTTTTCACCATAGCCCTCTATGGGCTTCCAAATATCCCTTTGCCAATTCCACAAGAACAGCCTTAGCGAAAGGCTTCTTGAAGGGAAAGATGTAACTCTGTGAGATGAATTAACAGAACACAGAGCAGTTTCTCAGAAAGCTTCTTTCCAGTTTTGAACGGAAGATATTTCCTTTTTCACCATAGCCCTCTATGGGCTTCCAAATATCCCTTTGCCAATTCCACAAGAACAGCCTTAGCGAAAGGCTTCTCGAAGGGATAGATGTAACTCTGTGAGATGAATTAACAGAACACAGAGCAGTTTCTCAGAAAGCTTCTTTCCAGTTTTGAACGGAAGATATTTCCTTTTTCACCATAGCCCTCTTTGGGCTTTGAAATATCAATTTGCCAATTCCACAAGAACAGCCTTAGCGAAAGGATTCTTGAAGGGAAAGATGTAACTCTGTGAGATGAATTAACAGAACACAGAGCAGTTTCTCAGAAAGCTTCTTTCCAGTTTTGAACGGAAGATATTTCCTTTTTCACCATAGCCCTCTATGGGCTTCCAAATATCCCTTTGCCAATTCCACAAGAACAGCCTTAGCGAAAGGCTTCTTGAAGGGAAAGATGTAACTCTGTGAGATGAATTAACAGAACACAGAGCAGTTTCTCAGAAAGCTTCTTTCCAGTTTTGAACGGAAGATATTTCCTTTTTCACCATAGCCCTCTATGGGCTTCCAAATATCCCTTTGCCAATTCCACAAGAACAGCCTTAGCGAAAGGCTTCTCGAAGGGATAGATGTAACTCTGTGAGATGAATTAACAGAACACAGAGCAGTTTCTCAGAAAGCTTCTTTCCAGTTTTGAACGGAAGATATTTCCTTTTTCACCATAGCCCTCTTTGGGCTTTGAAATATCCCTTTGCCAATTCCACAAGAACAGCCTTAGCGAAAGGCTTCTTGAAGGTAAAGATGTAACTCTGTGAGATGAATTAACAGAACACAGAGCCGTTTCTCAGAAAGCTTCTTTCCAGTTTTGAACGGAAGATATTTCCTTCTTCACCATAGCCCTCTATGGGCTTCCAAATATCCCTTTGCCAATTCCAGAAGAACAGCCTTAGCGAAAGGATTCTTGAAGGGAAAGATGTAACTCTGTGAGATGAATTAACAGAACATAGAACAGTTTCTCAGAAAGCTTCTTTCCAGTTTTGAACGGAAGATATTTCCTTTTTCACCATAGCCCTCTATGGGCTTCCTAATACCCCTTTGCCAATTCCACAAGAACAGCCTGAGCGAAAGGCTTCTTGAAGGGAAAGATGTAACTCTGTGAGATGAATTAACAGAACACAGAGCAGTTTCTCAGAAAGCTTCTTTCCAGTTTTGAACGGAAGATATTTCCTTTTTCACCATAGCCCTCTATGGGCTTCCAAATATCCCTTTGCCAATTCCACAAAAACAGCCTTAGCGAAAGGCTTCTTGAAGGGAAAGATGTAACTCTGTGAGATGAATTAACAGAACACAGAGCAGTTTCTCAGAAAGCTTCTTTCCAGTTTTGAACGGAAGATATTTCCTTTTTCACCATAGCCCTCTATGGGCTTCCAAATAACCCTTTGCCAATTCCACAAGAACAGCCTTAGCGAAAGGCTTCTTGAAGGGAAAGATGTAACTCTGTGAGATGAATTAACAGAACACAGAGCAGTTTCTCAGAAAGCTTCTTTCCAGTTTTGAACGGAAGATATTTCCTTTTTCACCATAGCCCTCTAAGGGCTTCCAAATATCCCTTTGCCAATTCCACAAGAACAGCCTTAGCGAAAGGCTTCTTGAAGGGAAAGATGTAACTCTGTGAGATGAATTAACAGAACACAGAGCAGTTTCTCAGAAAGCTTCTTTCCAGTTTTGAACGGAAGATATTTCCTTTTTCACCATAGCCCTCTATGGGCTTCCAAATATCCCTTAGCCAATTCCACAAGAACAGCCTTAGCGAAAGGCTTCTTGAAGGGAAAGATGAAACTCTGTGAGATGGATTAACAGAACACAGAGCAGTTTCTCAGAAAGCTTCTTTCCAGTTTTGAACGGAAGATATTTCCTTTTTCACCATAGCCCTCTATGGGCTCCCAAATATCCCTTTGCCAATTCCACAAGAACAGCCTTAGCGAAAGGCTTCTTGAAGGGAAAGCGGTAAGTCTGTGAGATGAATTAACAGAAATCAGAGCAGTTTCTCAGAAAGCTTCTTTCCAGTTTTGAACGGAAGGTATTTCCTTTTTCACCATAGCCCTCTATGGGCTTCCAAATATCCCTTTGCCAATTCCACAAGAACAGCTTTAGCGAAAGGCTTCTTGAAGGGAAAGATGTAACTCCGTGAGATGAATTAACAGAACACAGAGCAGTTTCTCAGAAAGCTTCTTTCCAGTTTTGAACGTAAGATATTTCCTTTTTCACCATAGCCCTCTATGGGCTTCCTAATATCCCTTTGCCAATTCCACAAGAACAGCCTGAGCGAAAGGCTTCTTGAAGGGAAAGATGTAACTCTGTGAGATGAATTAACAGAACACAGAGCAGTTTCTCAGAAAGCTTCTTTCCAGTTTTGAACGGAAGATATTTCCTTTTTCACCATAGCCCTCTATGGGCTTCCAAATATCCCTTTGCCAATTCCACAAGAACAGCCTTAGCGAAAGGCTTCTTGAAGGGAAAGATGTAACTCTGTGAGATGAATTAACAGAACACAGAGCAGTTTCTCAGAAAGCTTCTTTCCAGTTTTGAACGGAAGATATTTCCTTTTTCACCATAGCCCTCTATGGGCTTCCAAATAACCCTTTGCCAATTCCACAAGAACAGCCTTAGCGAAAGGCTTCTTGAAGGGAAAGATGTAACTCTGTGAGATGAATTAACAGAACACAGAGCAGTTTCTCAGAAAACTTCTTTCCAGTTTTGAACGGAAGGTATTTCCTTTTTCACCATAGCCCTCTAAGGGCTTCCAAATATCCCTTTGCCAATTCCACAAGAACAGCCTTAGCGAAAGGCTTCTTGAAGGGAAAGATGTAACTCTGTGAGATGAATTAACAGAACACAGAGCAGTTTCTCAGAAAGCTTCTTTCCAGTTTTGAACGGAAGATATTTCCTTTTTCACCATAGCCCTCTATGGGCTTCCAAATATCCCTTTGCCAATTCCACAAGAACAGCGTTATCGAAAGGCTTCTTGAAGGGAAAGATGTAACTCTGTGAGATGGATTAACAGAACACAGAGCAGTTTCTCAGAAAGCTTCTTTCCAGTTTTGAACGGAAGATATTTCCTTTTTCACCATAGCCCTCTATGGGCTCCCAAATATCCCTTTGCCAATTCCACAAGAACAGCCTTAGCGAAAGGCTTCTTGAAGGGAAAGCGGTAACTCTGTGAGATGAATTAACAGAAATCAGAGCAGTTTCTCAGAAAGCTTCTTTCCAGTTTTGAACGGAAGGTATTTCCTTTTTCACCATAGCCCTCTATGGGCTTCCAAATATCCCTTTGCCAATTCCACAAGAACAGCCTTAGCGAAAGGCTTCTTGAAGGGAAAGATGTAACTCTGTGAGATGAATTAACAGAACACAGAGCAGTTTCTCAGAAAGCTTCTTTCCAGTTTTGAACGGAAGATATTTCCTTTTTCACCATAGCCCTCTATGGGCTTCCAAATAACCCTTTGCCAATTCCACAAGAACAGCCTTAGCGAAAGGCTTCTTGAAGGGAAAGATGTAACTCTGTGAGATGAATTAACAGAACACAGAGCAGTTTCTCAGAAAGCTTCTTTCCAGTTTTGAACGGAAGATATTTCCTTTTTCACCATAGCCCTCTAAGGGCTTCCAAATATCCCTTTGCCAATTCCACAAGAACAGCCTTAGCGAAAGGCTTCTTGAAGGGAAAGATGTAACTCTGTGAGATGAATTAACAGAACACAGAGCAGTTTCTCAGAAAGCTTCTTTCCAGTTTTGAACGGAAGATATTTCCTTTTTCACCATAGCCCTCTATGGGCTTCCAAATATCCCTTTGCCAATTCCACAAGAACAGCCTTAGCGAAAGGCTTCTTGAAGGGAAAGATGAAACTCTGTGAGATGGATTAACAGAACACAGAGCAGTTTCTCAGAAAGCTTCTTTCCAGTTTTGAACGGAAGATATTTCCTTTTTCACCATAGCCCTCTATGGGCTCCCAAATATCCCTTTGCCAATTCCACAAGAACAGCCTTAGCGAAAGGCTTCTTGAAGGGAAAGCGGTAACTCTGTGAGATGAATTAACAGAAATCAGAGCAGTTTCTCAGAAAGCTTCTTTCCAGTTTTGAACGGAAGGTATTTCCTTTTTCACCATAGCCCTCTATGGGCTTCCAAATATCCCTTTGCCAATTCCACAAGAACAGCCTTAGCGAAAGGCTTCTTGAAGGGAAAGATGTAACTCTGTGAGATGAATTAACAGAACACAGAGCAGTTTCTCAGAAAGCTTCTTTCCAGTTTTGAACGGAAGATATTTCCTTTTTCACCATAGCCCTCTATGGGCTTCCAAATATCCCTTTGCCAATTCCACAAGATCAGCCTTAGCGAAAGGCTTCTTGAAGGGAAAGATGTAACTCTGTGAGATGAATTAACAGAACACAGAGCAGTTTCTCAGAAAGCTTCTTTCCAGTTTTGAACGGAAGATATTTCCTTTTTCACCATAGCCCTCTATGGGCTTCCAAATATCCCTTTGCCAATTCCACAAGAACAGCCTTAGCGAAAGGCTTCTTGAAGGGAAAGATGTAACTCTGTGAGATGGATTAACAGAACACAGAGCCGTTTCTCAGAAAGCTTCTTTCCAGTTTTGAACGGAAGATAGTTCCTTTTTCACCATAGCCCTCTATGGGCTTCCAAGTATCCCTTTGCCAATTCCACAAGAACAGCCTTAGCGAAAGGCTTCTTGAAGGGAAAGATGTAACTCTGTGAGATGAATTAACAGAACACAGAGCAGTTTCTCAGAAAGCTTCTTTCCAGTTTTGAACGGAAGATATTTCCTTTTTCACCATAGCGCTCTATGGGCTTCCAAATATCCCTTTGCCAATTCCACAAGAACAGCCTTAGCGAAAGGCTTCTTGAAGGGAAAGATGTAACTCTGTGAGTTGAATTAACAGAACACAGAGCAGTTTCTCAGAAAGCTTCTTTCCAGTTTTGAACGGAAGATAGTTCCTTTTTCACCATAGCCCTCTATGGGCTTCCAAATATCCCTTTGCCAATTCCACAAGAACAGCCTTAGCGAAAGGCTTCTAGAAGGGAAAGATGTAACTCTGTGAGATGAATTAACAGAACACAGAGCAGTTTCTCAGAAAGCTTCTTTCCAGTTTTGAACGGAAGATATTTCCTTTTTCACCATAGCCCTCTATGGGCTTCCAAATATCCCTTTGCCAATTCCACAAGAACAGCCTTAGCGAAAGGCTTCTTGAAGGGAAAGATGTAACTCTGTGAGATGAATTAACAGAACACAGAGCAGTTTCTCAGAAAGCTTCTTTCCAGTTTTGAACGGAAGATATTTCCTTTTTCACCATAGCCCTCTATGGGCTTCCAAATATCCCTTTGCCAATTCCACAAGAACAGCCTTAGCGAAAGGCTTCTCGAAGGGATAGATGTAACTCTGTGAGGTGAATTAACAGAACACAGAGCAGTTTCTCAGAAAGCTTCTTTCCAGTTTTGAACGGAAGATATTTACTTTTTCACCATAGCCCTCTATGGGTTTCCAAATATCCCTTTGCCAATTGCACAAGAACAGCCTTAGCGAAAGGCTTCTTGAAGGGAAAGATGTAACTCTGTGAGATGAATTAACAGAACACAGAGCAGTTTCTCAGAAAGCTTCTTTCCAGTTTTTAACGGAAGATAGTTCCTTTTTCACCATAGCCCTCTATGGGCTTCCAAATATCCCTTTGCCAGTTCCACAAGAACAGCCTTAGCGAAAGGCTTCTTGAAGGGAAAGATGTAACTCTCTGAGATGAATTAACAGAACACAGAGCAGTTTCTCAGAAAGCTTCTTTCCAGTTTTGAACGGAAGATATTTCCTTTTTCACCATAGCCCTCTATGGGCTTCCAAATATCCCTTTGCCAATTCCACAAGAACAGCCTTAGCGAAAGGCTTCTTGAAGGGAAAGATGTAACTCTGTGAGATGAATTAACAGAACACAGAGCACTTTCTCAGAAAGCTTCTTTCCAGTTTTGAACGGAAGATATTTCCTTTTTCACCATAGCCCTCTATGGGCTTCCAAATATCCCTTTGCCAATTCCACAAGAACAGCCTTAGCGAAAGGCTTCTCGAAGGGATAGATGTAACTCTGTGAGATGAATTAACAGAACACAGAGCAGTTTCTCAGAAAGCTTCTTTCCAGTTTTGAACGGAAGATATTTCCTTTTTCACCATAGCCCTCTTTGGGCTTTGAAATATCAATTTGCCAATTCCACAAGAACAGCCTTAGCGAAAGGTTTCTTGAAGGGAAAGATGTAACTCTGTGAGATGAATTAACAGAACACAGAGCAGTTTCTCAGAAAGCTTCTTTCCAGTTTTGAACGGAAGATATTTCCTTTTTCACCATAGCCCTCTATGGGCTTCCAAATATCCCTTTGCCAATTCCACAAGAACAGCCTTAGCGAAAGGCTTCTTGAAGGGAAAGATGTAACTCTGTGAGATGAATTAACAGAACACAGAGCAGTTTCTCAGAAAGCTTCTTTCCAGTTTTGAACGGAAGATATTTCCTTTTTCACCATAGCCCTCTATGGGCTTCCAAATATCCCTTTGCCAATTCCACAAGAACAGCCTTAGCGAAAGGCTTCTCGAAGGGATAGATGTAACTCTGTGAGATGAATTAACAGAACACAGAGCAGTTTCTCAGAAAGCTTCTTTCCAGTTTTGAACGGAAGATATTTCCTTTTTGACCATAGCCCTCTTTGGGCTTTGAAATATCCCTTTGCCAATTCCACAAGAACAGCCTTAGCGAAAGGCTTCTTGAAGGGAAAGATGTAACTCTGTGAGATGAATTAACACAACACAGAGCAGTTTCTCAGAAAGCTTCTTTCCAGTTTTGAACGGAAGATATTTCCTTCTTCACCATAGCCCTCTATGGGCTTCCAAATATCCCTTTGCCAATTCCAGAAGAACAGCCTTAGCGAAAGGATTCTTGAAGGGAAAGATGTAACTCTGTGAGATGAATTAACAGAACATAGAACAGTTTCTCAGAAAGCTTCTTTCCAGTTTTGAACGGAAGATGTTTCCTTTTTCACCATAGCAGTCTATGGGCTTCCAAATATCCCTTTGCCAATTCCACAAGAACAGCCTTAGCGAAAGGCTTCTTGAAGGGAAAGATGTAACTCTGTGAGATGAATTAACAGAACACAGAGCAGTTTCTCAGAAAGCTTCTTTCCAGTTTTGAACGGAAGATATTTACTTTTTCACCATAGCCCTCTATGGGATTCCAAATATTCCTTTGCCAATTCCACAAGAACAGCCTTAGCGAAAGGCTTCTTGAAGGGAAAGATGTATCTCTGTGAGATGAATTAATAGAACACAGAGCAGTTTCTCAGAAAGCTTCTTTCCAGTTTTGAACGGAAGATATTTCCTTTTTCACCATAGCCCTCTATGGGCTTCCAAATATCCCTTTGCCAATTCCACAAGAACAGCCTTTGCGAAAGGCTTCTTGAAGGGAAAGATGTAACACTGTGAGATGAATTAACAGAACACAGAGCAGTCTCTCAGAAAGCTTCTTTCCAGTTTTGAACTTAAGATATTTCCTTTTTCACCATAGCCCTCTATGGCTTCCAAATATCCCTTTGCCAATTCCACAAGAACAGCCTTAGCGAAAGGCTTCTTGAAGGGAAAGATGTAACTCTGTGAGATGAATTAACAAAACACAGAGCAGTTTCTCAGAAAGCTTCTTTCCAGTTTTGAACGGAAGATATTTCCTTTTTCACCATAGCCCTCTATGGGATTCCAAATATTCCTTTGCCAATTCCACAAGAACAGCCTTAGCGAAAGGCTTCTTGAAGGGAAAGATGTATCTCTGTGAGATGAATTAACAGAACACAGAGCAGTTTCTCAGAAAGCTTCTTTCCAGTTTTGAACGGAAGATATTTCCTTTTTCACCATAGCCCTCTATGGGCTTCCAAATATCCCTTTGCCAATTCCTCAAGAACAGCCTTAGCGAAAGGCTTCTTGAAGGGAAAGATGTAACACTGTGAGATGAATTAACAGAACACAGAGCAGTTTCTCAGAAAGCTTCTTTCCAGTTTTGAACCTAAGATATTTCCTTTTTCACCATAGCCCTCTATGGGCTTCCAAATATCCCTTTGCCAATTCCTCAAGAACAGCCTTAGCGAAAGGTTTCTTGAAGGGAAAGATGTAACACTGTGAGATGAATTAACAGAACACAGAGCAGTTTCTCAGAAAGCTTCTTTCCAGTTTTGAACTTAAGATATTTCCTTTTTTACCATAGCCCTCTATGGGCTTCCAAATATCCCTTTGCCAATTCCACAAGAACAGCCTTAGCGAAAGGCTTCTTGAAGGGAAAGATGTAACTCTGTGAGATGAATTAACAGAACACAGAGCAGTTTCTCAGAAAGCTTCTTTCCAGTTTTGAACGGAAGATATTTCCTTTTTCACCATAGCCCTCTATGGGCTTCCAAATATCCCTTTGCCAATTCCACAAGAACAGCCTTAGCGAAAGGCTTCTCGAAGGGATAGATGTAACTCTGTGAGATGAATTAACAGAACACAGAGCAGTTTCTCAGAAAGCTTCTTTCCAGTTTTGAACGGAAGATATTTCCTTTTTCACCATAGCCCTCTTTGGGCTTTGCAATATCCCTTTGCCAATTCCACAAGAACAGCCTTAGCGAAAGGCTTCTTGAAGGGAAAGATGTAACTCTGTGAGATGAATTAACAGAACACAGAGCAGTTTCTCAGAAAGCTTCTTTCCAGTTTTGAACGGAAGATATTTCCTTTTTCACCATAGCCCTCTATGCGCTTCCAAATATCCCTTTGCCAATTCCACAAGAACAGCCTTAGCGAAAGGCTTCTTGAAGGGAAAGATGTAACACTGTGAGATGAATTAACAGAACATAGAACAGTTTCTCAGAAAGCTTCTTTCCAATTTTGAACGGAAGATATTTCCTTTTTCACCATAGCCCTCTAAGGGCTTCCAAATATCCCTTTGCCAATTCCACAAGAAGAGCATTAGCGAAAGGATTCTTGAAGGGAAGGATGTAACTCTGTGAGTTGAATTAACAGAACACAGAGCAGTTTCTCAGAAAGCTTCTTTCCAGTTTTGAACGGAAGATATTTCCTTTTTCACCATAGCCCTCTATGGGCTTCCAAATATCCCTTTGCCAATTCCACAAGAACAGCCTTAGCGAAAGGCTTCTTGAAGGGAAAGATGTAACTCTGTGAGATGAATTAACAGAACACAGAGCAGTTTCTCAGAAAGCTTCTTTCCAGTTTTGAACGGAAGATATTTCCTTTTTCACCATAGCCCTCTATGGGCTTCCAAATATCCCTTTGCCAATTCCACAAGAACAGCCTTAGCGAAAGGCTTCTCGAAGGGATAGATGTAACTCTGTGAGATGAATTAACAGAACACAGAGCAGTTTCTCAGAAAGCTTCCTTCCAGTTTTGAACGGAAGATATTTCCTTTTTCACCATAGCCCTCTATGGGCTTCCAAATATCCCTTTGCCAATTCCACAAGAACAGCCTTAGCGAAAGGCTTCTTGAAGGGAAAGATGTAACTCTGTGAGATGAATTAACAAAACACAGAGCAGTTTCTCAGAAAGCTTCTTTCCAGTTTTGAACGGAAGATATTTCCTTTTTCACCATAGCCCTCTATGGGATTCCAAATATTCCTTTGCCAATTCCACAAGAACAGTCTTAGCGAAAGGCTTCTTGAAGGGAAAGATGTATCTCTGTGAGATGAATTAACAGAACACAGAGCAGTTTCTCAGAAAGCTTCTTTCCAGTTTTGAACGGAAGATATTTCCTTTTTCACCATAGCCCTCTATGGGCTTCCAAATATCCCTTTGCCAATTCCACAAGAACAGCCTTAGCGAAAGGCTTCTTGAAGGGAAAGATGTAACACTGTGAGATGAATTAACAGAACACAGAGCAGTCTCTCAGAAAGCTTCTTTCCAGTTTTGAAATTAAGATATTTCCTTTTTCACCATAGCCCTCTATGGCTTCCAAATATCCCTTTGCCAATTCCACAAGAACAGCCTTAGCGAAAGGCTTCTTGAAGGGAAAGATGTAACTCTGTGAGATGAATTAACAGAACACAGAGCAGTTTCTCAGAAAGCTTCTTTCCAGTTTTGAACGGAAGATATTTCCTTTTTCACCATAGCCCTCTATGGGCTTCCAAATATCCCTTTGCCAATTCCACAAGAAAAGCCTTAGCGAAAGGCTTCTTGAAGGGAAAGATGTAACTCTGTGAGATAAATTAACAGAACACAGAGCAGTTTCTCAGAAAGCTTCTTTCCAGTTTTGAAGGGAAGATATTTCCTTTTTCACCATAGCCCTCTATGGGCTTCCAAATATCCCTTTGCCAATTCCACAAGAACAGCCTTAGCGAAAAGCTTCTTGAAGGGAAAGATGTAACTCTGTGAGATGAATTAACAAAACACAGAGCAGTTTCTCAGAAAGCTTCTTTCCAGTTTTGAACGTAAGATATTTCCTTTTTCACCATAGCCCTCTATGGGCTTCCTAATATCCCTTTGCCAATTCCACAAGAACAGCCTGAGCGAAAGGCTTCTTGAAGGGAAAGATGTAACTCTGTGAGATGAATTAACAGAACACAGAGCAGTTTCTCAGAAAGCTTCTTTCCAGTTTTGAACGGAAGATATTTCCTTTTTCACCATAGCCCTCTATGGGCTTCCAAATATCCCTTTGCCAATTCCACAAAAACAGCCTTAGCGGAAGGCTTCTTGAAGGGAAAGATGTAACTCTGTGAGATGAATTAACAGAACACAGAGCAGTTTCTCAGAAAGCTTCTTTCCAGTTTTGAACGGAAGATATTTCCTTTTTCACCATAGCCCTCTATGGGCTTCCAAATAACCCTTTGCCAATTCCACAAGAACAGCCTTAGCGAAAGGCTTCTTGAAGGGAAAGATGTAACTCTGTGAGATGAATTAACAGAACACAGAGCAGTTTCTCAGAAAGCTTCTTTCCAGTTTTGAACGGAAGGTATTTCCTTTTTCACCATAGCCCTCTAAGGGCTTCCAAATATCCCTTTGCCAATTCCACAAGAACAGCCTTAGCGAAAGGCTTCTTGAAGGGAAAGATGTAACTCTGTGAGATGAATTAACAGAACACAGAGCAGTTTCTCAGAAAGCTTCTTTCCAGTTTTGAACGGAAGATATTTCCTTTTTCACCATAGCCCTCTATGGGCTTCCAAATATCCCTTTGCCAATTCCACAAGAACAGCGTTATCGAAAGGCTTCTTGAAGGGAAAGATGTAACTCTGTGAGATGGATTAACAGAACACAGAGCAGTTTCTCAGAAAGCTTCTTTCCAGTTTTGAACGGAAGATATTTCCTTTTTCACCATAGCCCTCTATGGGCTCCCAAATATCCCTTTGCCAATTCCACAAGAACAGCCTTAGCGAAAGGCTTCTTGAAGGGAAAGCGGTAACTCTGTGAGATGAATTAACAGAAATCAGAGCAGTTTCTCAGAAAGCTTCTTTCCAGTTTTGAACGGAAGGTATTTCCTTTTTCACCATAGCCCTCTATGGGCTTCCAAATATCCCTTTGCCAATTCCACAAGAACAGCCTTAGCGAAAGGCTTCTTGAAGGGAAAGATGTAACTCTGTGAGATGAATTAACAGAACACAGAGCAGTTTCTCAGAAAGCTTCTTTCCAGTTTTGAACGGAAGATATTTCCTTTTTCACCATAGCCCTCTATGGGCTTCCAAATATCCCTTTGCCAATTCCACAAGATCAGCCTTAGCGAAAGGCTTCTTGAAGGGAAAGATGTAACTCTGTGAGATGAATTAACAGAACACAGAGCAGTTTCTCAGAAAGCTTCTTTCCAGTTTTGAACGGAAGATATTTCCTTTTTCACCATAGCCCTCTATGGGCTTCCAAATATCCCTTTGCCAATTCCACAAGAACAGCCTTAGCGAAAGGCTTCTTGAAGGGAAAGATGTAACTCTGTGAGATGGATTAACAGAACACAGAGCCGTTTCTCAGAAAGCTTCTTTCCAGTTTTGAACGGAAGATAGTTCCTTTTTCACCATAGCCCTCTATGGGCTTCCAAGTATCCCTTTGCCAATTCCACAAGAACACCTTAGCGAAAGGCTTCTTGAAGGGAAAGATGTAACTGTGTGAGATGAATTAACAGAACACAGAGCAGTTTCTCAGAAAGCTTCTTTCCAGTTTTGAACGGAAGATATTTCCTTTTTCACCATAGCGCTCTATGGGCTTCCAAATATCCCTTTGCCAATTCCACAAGAACAGCCTTAGCGAAAGGCTTCTTGAAGGGAAAGATGTAACTCTGTGAGTTGAATTAACAGAACACAGAGCAGTTTCTCAGAAAGCTTCTTTCCAGTTTTGAACGGAAGATAGTTCCTTTTTCACCATAGCCCTCTATGGGCTTCCAAATATCCCTTTGCCAATTCCACAAGAACAGCCTTAGCGAAAGGCTTCTTGAAGGGAAAGATGTAACTCTGTGAGATGAATTAACAGAACACAGAGCAGTTTCTCAGAAAGCTTCTTTCCAGTTTTGAACGGAAGATATTTCCTTTTTCACCATAGCCCTCTATGGGCTTCCAAATATCCCTTTGCCAATTCCACAAGAACAGCCTTAGCGAAAGGCTTCTTGAAGGGAAAGATGTAACTCTGTGAGATGAATTAACAGAACACAGAGCAGTTTCTCAGAAAGCTTCTTTCCAGTTTTGAACGGAAGATATTTCCTTTTTCACCATAGCCCTATATGGGCTTCCAAATATCCCTTTGCCAATTCCACAAGAACAGCCTTAGCGAAAGGCTTCTCGAAGGGATAGATGTAACTCTGTGAGGTGAATTAACAGAACACAGAGCAGTTTCTCAGAAAGCTTCTTTCCAGTTTTGAACGGAAGATATTTCCTTTTTCACCATAGCCCTCTATGGGTTTCCAAATATCCCTTTGCCAATTGCACAAGAACAGCCTTAGCGAAAGGCTTCTTGAAGGGAAAGATGTAACTCTGTGAGATGAATTAACAGAACACAGAGCAGTTTCTCAGAAAGCTTCTTTCCAGTTTTGAACGGAAGATAGTTCCTTTTTCACCATAGCCCTCTATGGGCTTCCAAATATCCCTTTGCCAGTTCCACAAGAACAGCCTTAGCGAAAGGCTTCTTGAAGGGAAAGATGTAACTCTCTGAGATGAATTAACAGAACACAGAGCAGTTTCTCAGAAAGCTTCTTTCCAGTTTTGAACGGAAGATATTTCCTTTTTCACCATAGCCCTCTATGGGCTTCCAAATATCCCTTTGCCAATTCCACAAGAACAGCCTTAGCGAAAGGCTTCTTGAAGGGAAAGATGTAACTCTGTGAGATGAATTAACAGAACACAGAGCAGTTTCTCAGAAAGCTTCTTTCCAGTTTTGAACGGAAGATATTTCCTTTTTCACCATAGCCCTCTATGGGCTTCCAAATATCCCTTTGCCAATTCCACAAGAACAGCCTTAGCGAAAGGCTTCTCGAAGGGATAGATGTAACTCTGTGAGATGAATTAACAGAACACAGAGCAGTTTCTCAGAAAGCTTCTTTCCAGTTTTGAACGGAAGATATTTCCTTTTTCACCATAGCCCTCTTTGGGCTTTGAAATATCAATTTGCCAATTCCACAAGAACAGCCTTAGCGAAAGGATTCTTGAAGGGAAAGATGTAACTCTGTGAGATGAATTAACAGAACACAGAGCAGTTTCTCAGAAAGCTTCTTTCCAGTTTTGAACGGAAGATATTTCCTTTTTCACCATAGCCCTCTATGGGCTTCCAAATATCCCTTTGCCAATTCCACAAGAACAGCCTTAGCGAAAGGCTTCTTGAAGGGAAAGATGTAACTCTGTGAGATGAATTAACAGAACACAGAGCAGTTTCTCAGAAAGCTTCTTTCCAGTTTTGAACGGAAGATATTTCCTTTTTCACCATAGCCCTCTATGGGCTTCCAAATATCCCTTTGCCAATTCCACAAGAACAGCCTTAGCGAAAGGCTTCTCGAAGGGATAGATGTAACTCTGTGAGATGAATTAACAGAACACAGAGCAGTTTCTCAGAAAGCTTCTTTCCAGTTTTGAACGGAAGATATTTCCTTTTTCACCATAGCCCTCTTTGGGCTTTGAAATATCCCTTTGCCAATTCCACAAGAACAGCCTTAGCGAAAGGCTTCTTGAAGGTAAAGATGTAACTCTGTGAGATGAATTAACAGAACACAGAGCCGTTTCTCAGAAAGCTTCTTTCCAGTTTTGAACGGAAGATATTTCCTTCTTCACCATAGCCCTCTATGGGCTTCCAAATATCCCTTTGCCAATTCCAGAAGAACAGCCTTAGCGAAAGGATTCTTGAAGGGAAAGATGTAACTCTGTGAGATGAATTAACAGAACATAGAACAGTTTCTCAGAAAGCTTCTTTCCAGTTTTGAACGGAAGATATTTCCTTTTTCACCATAGCCCTCTATGGGCTTCCTAATACCCCTTTGCCAATTCCACAAGAACAGCCTGAGCGAAAGGCTTCTTGAAGGGAAAGATGTAACTCTGTGAGATGAATTAACAGAACACAGAGCAGTTTCTCAGAAAGCTTCTTTCCAGTTTTGAACGGAAGATATTTCCTTTTTCACCATAGCCCTCTATGGGCTTCCAAATATCCCTTTGCCAATTCCACAAAAACAGCCTTAGCGAAAGGCTTCTTGAAGGGAAAGATGTAACTCTGTGAGATGAATTAACAGAACACAGAGCAGTTTCTCAGAAAGCTTCTTTCCAGTTTTGAACGGAAGATATTTCCTTTTTCACCATAGCCCTCTATGGGCTTCCAAATAACCCTTTGCCAATTCCACAAGAACAGCCTTAGCGAAAGGCTTCTTGAAGGGAAAGATGTAACTCTGTGAGATGAATTAACAGAACACAGAGCAGTTTCTCAGAAAGCTTCTTTCCAGTTTTGAACGGAAGATATTTCCTTTTTCACCATAGCCCTCTAAGGGCTTCCAAATATCCCTTTGCCAATTCCACAAGAACAGCCTTAGCGAAAGGCTTCTTGAAGGGAAAGATGTAACTCTGTGAGATGAATTAACAGAACACAGAGCAGTTTCTCAGAAAGCTTCTTTCCAGTTTTGAACGGAAGATATTTCCTTTTTCACCATAGCCCTCTATGGGCTTCCAAATATCCCTTAGCCAATTCCACAAGAACAGCCTTAGCGAAAGGCTTCTTGAAGGGAAAGATGAAACTCTGTGAGATGGATTAACAGAACACAGAGCAGTTTCTCAGAAAGCTTCTTTCCAGTTTTGAACGGAAGATATTTCCTTTTTCACCATAGCCCTCTATGGGCTCCCAAATATCCCTTTGCCAATTCCACAAGAACAGCCTTAGCGAAAGGCTTCTTGAAGGGAAAGCGGTAAGTCTGTGAGATGAATTAACAGAAATCAGAGCAGTTTCTCAGAAAGCTTCTTTCCAGTTTTGAACGGAAGGTATTTCCTTTTTCACCATAGCCCTCTATGGGCTTCCAAATATCCCTTTGCCAATTCCACAAGAACAGCTTTAGCGAAAGGCTTCTTGAAGGGAAAGATGTAACTCCGTGAGATGAATTAACAGAACACAGAGCAGTTTCTCAGAAAGCTTCTTTCCAGTTTTGAACGTAAGATATTTCCTTTTTCACCATAGCCCTCTATGGGCTTCCTAATATCCCTTTGCCAATTCCACAAGAACAGCCTGAGCGAAAGGCTTCTTGAAGGGAAAGATGTAACTCTGTGAGATGAATTAACAGAACACAGAGCAGTTTCTCAGAAAGCTTCTTTCCAGTTTTGAACGGAAGATATTTCCTTTTTCACCATAGCCCTCTATGGGCTTCCAAATATCCCTTTGCCAATTCCACAAGAACAGCCTTAGCGAAAGGCTTCTTGAAGGGAAAGATGTAACTCTGTGAGATGAATTAACAGAACACAGAGCAGTTTCTCAGAAAGCTTCTTTCCAGTTTTGAACGGAAGATATTTCCTTTTTCACCATAGCCCTCTATGGGCTTCCAAATAACCCTTTGCCAATTCCACAAGAACAGCCTTAGCGAAAGGCTTCTTGAAGGGAAAGATGTAACTCTGTGAGATGAATTAACAGAACACAGAGCAGTTTCTCAGAAAACTTCTTTCCAGTTTTGAACGGAAGGTATTTCCTTTTTCACCATAGCCCTCTAAGGGCTTCCAAATATCCCTTTGCCAATTCCACAAGAACAGCCTTAGCGAAAGGCTTCTTGAAGGGAAAGATGTAACTCTGTGAGATGAATTAACAGAACACAGAGCAGTTTCTCAGAAAGCTTCTTTCCAGTTTTGAACGGAAGATATTTCCTTTTTCACCATAGCCCTCTATGGGCTTCCAAATATCCCTTTGCCAATTCCACAAGAACAGCGTTATCGAAAGGCTTCTTGAAGGGAAAGATGTAACTCTGTGAGATGGATTAACAGAACACAGAGCAGTTTCTCAGAAAGCTTCTTTCCAGTTTTGAACGGAAGATATTTCCTTTTTCACCATAGCCCTCTATGGGCTCCCAAATATCCCTTTGCCAATTCCACAAGAACAGCCTTAGCGAAAGGCTTCTTGAAGGGAAAGCGGTAACTCTGTGAGATGAATTAACAGAAATCAGAGCAGTTTCTCAGAAAGCTTCTTTCCAGTTTTGAACGGAAGGTATTTCCTTTTTCACCATAGCCCTCTATGGGCTTCCAAATATCCCTTTGCCAATTCCACAAGAACAGCCTTAGCGAAAGGCTTCTTGAAGGGAAAGATGTAACTCTGTGAGATGAATTAACAGAACACAGAGCAGTTTCTCAGAAAGCTTCTTTCCAGTTTTGAACGGAAGATATTTCCTTTTTCACCATAGCCCTCTATGGGCTTCCAAATATCCCTTTGCCAATTCCACAAGATCAGCCTTAGCGAAAGGCTTCTTGAAGGGAAAGATGTAACTCTGTGAGATGAATTAACAGAACACAGAGCAGTTTCTCAGAAAGCTTCTTTCCAGTTTTGAACGGAAGATATTTCCTTTTTCACCATAGCCCTCTATGGGCTTCCAAATATCCCTTTGCCAATTCCACAAGAACAGCCTTAGCGAAAGGCTTCTTGAAGGGAAAGATGTAACTCTGTGAGATGGATTAACAGAACACAGAGCCGTTTCTCAGAAAGCTTCTTTCCAGTTTTGAACGGAAGATAGTTCCTTTTTCACCATAGCCCTCTATGGGCTTCCAAGTATCCCTTTGCCAATTCCACAAGAACAGCCTTAGCGAAAGGCTTCTTGAAGGGAAAGATGTAACTCTGTGAGATGAATTAACAGAACACAGAGCAGTTTCTCAGAAAGCTTCTTTCCAGTTTTGAACGGAAGATATTTCCTTTTTCACCATAGCGCTCTATGGGCTTCCAAATATCCCTTTGCCAATTCCACAAGAACAGCCTTAGCGAAAGGCTTCTTGAAGGGAAAGATGTAACTCTGTGAGTTGAATTAACAGAACACAGAGCAGTTTCTCAGAAAGCTTCTTTCCAGTTTTGAACGGAAGATAGTTCCTTTTTCACCATAGCCCTCTATGGGCTTCCAAATATCCCTTTGCCAATTCCACAAGAACAGCCTTAGCGAAAGGCTTCTTGAAGGGAAAGATGTAACTCTGTGAGATGAATTAACAGAACACAGAGCAGTTTCTCAGAAAGCTTCTTTCCAGTTTTGAACGGAAGATATTTCCTTTTTCACCATAGCCCTCTATGGGCTTCCAAATATCCCTTTGCCAATTCCACAAGAACAGCCTTAGCGAAAGGCTTCTTGAAGGGAAAGATGTAACTCTGTGAGATGAATTAACAGAACACAGAGCAGTTTCTCAGAAAGCTTCTTTCCAGTTTTGAACGGAAGATATTTCCTTTTTCACCATAGCCCTATATGGGCTTCCAAATATCCCTTTGCCAATTCCACAAGAACAGCCTTAGCGAAAGGCTTCTCGAAGGGATAGATGTAACTCTGTGAGGTGAATTAACAGAACACAGAGCAGTTTCTCAGAAAGCTTCTTTCCAGTTTTGAACGGAAGATATTTCCTTTTTCACCATAGCCCTCTATGGGTTTCCAAATATCCCTTTGCCAATTGCACAAGAACAGCCTTAGCGAAAGGCTTCTTGAAGGGAAAGATGTAACTCTGTGAGATGAATTAACAGAACACAGAGCAGTTTCTCAGAAAGCTTCTTTCCAGTTTTGAACGGAAGATAGTTCCTTTTTCACCATAGCCCTCTATGGGCTTCCAAATATCCCTTTGCCAGTTCCACAAGAACAGCCTTAGCGAAAGGCTTCTTGAAGGGAAAGATGTAACTCTCTGAGATGAATTAACAGAACACAGAGCAGTTTCTCAGAAAGCTTCTTTCCAGTTTTGAACGGAAGATATTTCCTTTTTCACCATAGCCCTCTATGGGCTTCCAAATATCCCTTTGCCAATTCCACAAGAACAGCCTTAGCGAAAGGCTTCTTGAAGGGAAAGATGTAACTCTGTGAGATGAATTAACAGAACACAGAGCAGTTTCTCAGAAAGCTTCTTTCCAGTTTTGAACAGAAGATATTTCCTTTTTCACCATAGCCCTCTATGGGCTTCCAAATATCCCTTTGCCAATTCCACAAGAACAGCCTTAGCGAAAGGCTTCTTGAAGGGAAAGATGTAACTCTGTGAGATGAATTAACAAAACACAGAGCAGTTTCTCAGAATGCTTCTTTCCAGTTTTGAACGGAAGATATTTACTTTTTCACCATAGCCCTCTATGGGATTCCAAATATTCCTTTGCCAATTCCACAAGAACAGCCTTAGCGAAAGGCTTCTTGAAGGGAAAGATGTATCTCTGTGAGATGAATTAACAGAACACAGAGCAGTTTCTCAGAAAGCTTCTTTCCAGTTTTGAACGGAAGATATTTCCTTTTTCACCATAGCCCTCTATGGGCTTCCAAATATCCCTTTGCCAATTCCACAAGAACAGCCTTTGCGAAAGGCTTCTTGAAGGGAAAGATGTAACACTGTGAGATGAATTAACAGAACACAGAGCAGTCTCTCAGAAAGCTTCTTTCCAGTTTTGAACGGAAGATATTTCCTTTTTCACCATAGCCCTCTATGGGTTTCCAAATATCCCTTTGCCAATTGCACAAGAACAGTTTAGCGAAAGGCTTCTTGAAGGGAAAGATGTAACTCTGTGAGATGAATTAACAGAACACAGAGCAGTTTCTCAGAAAGCTTCTTTCCAGTTTTGAACGGAAGATAGTTCCTTTTTCACCATAGCCCTCTATGGGCTTCCAAATATCCCTTTGCCAGTTCCACAAGAACAGCCTTAGCGAAAGGCTTCTTGAAGGGAAAGATGTAACTCTCTGAGATGAATTAACAGAACACAGAGCAGTTTCTCAGAAAGCTTCTTTCCAGTTTTGAACGGAAGATATTTCCTTTTTCACCATAGCCCTCTATGGGCTTCCAAATATCCCTTTGCCAATTCCACAAGAACAGCCTTAGCGAAAGGCTTCTTGAAGGGAAAGATGTAACTCTGTGAGATGAATTAACAGAACACAGAGCAGTTTCTCAGAAAGCTTCTTTCCAGTTTTGAACGGAAGATATTTCCTTTTTCACCATAGCCCTCTATGCTCTTCCAAATATCCCTTTGCCAATTCCACAAGAACAGCCTTAGCGAAAGGCTTCTCGAAGGGATAGATGTAACTCTGTGAGATGAATTAACAGAACACAGAGCAGTTTCTCAGAAAGCTTCTTTCCAGTTTTGAACGGAAGATATTTCCTTTTTCACCATAGCCCTCTTTGGGCTTTGAAATATCAATTTGCCAATTCCACAAGAACAGCCTTAGCGAAAGGATTCTTGAAGGGAAAGATGTAACTCTGTGAGATGAATTAACAGAACACAGAGCAGTTTCTCAGAATGCTTCTTTCCAGTTTTGAACGGAAGATATTTCCTTTTTCACCATAGCCCTCTATGGGCTTCCAAATATCCCTTTGCCAATTCCACAAGAACAGCCTTAGCGAAAGGCTTCTTGAAGGGAAAGATGTAACTCTGTGAGATGAATTAACAGAACACAGAGCAGTTTCTCAGAAAGCTTCTTTCCAGTTTTGAACGGAAGATATTTCCTTTTTCACCATAGCCCTCTATGGGCTTCCAAATATCCCTTTGCCAATTCCACAAGAACAGCCTTAGCGAAAGGATTCTTGAAGGGAAAGATGTAACTCTGTGAGATGAATTAACAGAACACAGAGCAGTTTCTCAGAAAGCTTCTTTCCAGTTTTGAACGGAAGATATTTCCTTTTTCACCATAGCCCTCTATGGGCTTCCAAATATCCCTTTGCCAATTCCACAAGAACAGCCTTAGCGAAAGGCTTCTTGAAGGGAAAGATGTAACTCTGTGAGATGAATTAACAGAACACAGAGCAGTTTCTCAGAAAGCTTCTTTCCAGTTTTGAACGGAAGATATTTCCTTTTTCACCATAGCCCTCTATGGGCTTCCAAATATCCCTTTGCCAATTCCAGAAGAACAGCCTTAGCGAAAGGATTCTTGAAGGGAAAGATGTAACTCTGTGAGATGAATTAACAGAACATAGAACAGTTTCTCAGAAAGCTTCTTTCCAGTTTTGAACGGAAGATATTTCCTTTTTCACCATAGCCCTCTATGGGCTTCCAAATATCCCTTTGCCAATTCCACAAGAACAGCCTTAGCGAAAGGCTTCTTGAAGGGAAAGATGTAACTCTGTGAGATGAATTAACAAAACACAGAGCAGTTTCTCAGAAAGCTTCTTTCCAGTTTTGAACGGAAGATATTTACTTTTTCACCATAGCCCTCTATGGCATTCCAAATATTCCTTTGCCAATTCCACAAGAACAGCCTTAGCGAAAGGCTTCTTGAAGGGAAAGATGTATCTCTGTGACATGAATTAACAGAACACAGAGCAGTTTCTCAGAAAGCTTCTTTCCAGTTTTGAACGGAAGATATTTCCTTTTTCACCATAGCCCTCTATGGGCTTCCAAATATCCCTTTGCCAATTCCACAAGAACAGCCTTTGCGAAAGGCTTCTTGAAGGGAAAGATGTAACACTGTGAGATGAATTAACAGAACACAGAGCAGTCTCTCAGAAAGCTTCTTTCCAGTTTTGAACTTAAGATATTTCCTTTTTCACCATAGCCCTCTATGGCTTCCAAATATCCCTTTGCCAATTCCACAAGAACAGCCTTAGCGAAAGGCTTCTTGAAGGGAAAGATGTAACTCTGTGAGATGAATTAACAAAACACAGAGCAGTTTCTCAGAAAGCTTCTTTCCAGTTTTGAACGGAAGATATTTCCTTTTTCACCATAGCCCTCTATGGGATTCCAAATATTCCTTTGCCAATTCCACAAGAACAGCCTTAGCGAAAGGCTTCTTGAAGGGAAAGATGTATCTCTGTGAGATGAATTAACAGAACACAGAGCAGTTTCTCTGAAAGCTTCTTTCCAGTTTTGAACGGAAGATATTTCCTTTTTCACCATAGCCCTGTATGGGCTTCCAAATATCCCTTTGCCAATACCTCAAGAACAGCCTTAGCGAAAGGCTTCTTGAAGGGAAAGATGTAACACTGTGAGATGAATTAACAGAACACAGAGCAGTTTCTCAGAAAGCTTCTTTCCAGTTTTGAACTTAAGATATTTCCTTTTTTACCATAGCCCTCTATGGGCTTCCAAATATCCCTTTGCCATTTCCACAAGAACAGCCTTAGCGAAAGGCTTCTTGAAGGGAAAGATATAACTCTGTGAGATGAATTAACAGAACACAGAGCAGTTTCTCAGAAAGCTTCTTTCCAGTTTTGAACGGAAGATATTTCCTTTTTCACCATAGCCCTCTTTGGGCTTTGAAATATCCCTTTGCCAATTCCACAAGAACAGCCTTAGCGAAAGGCTTCTTGAAGGGAAAGATGTAACTCTGTGAGATGAATTAACAGAACACAGAGCAGTTTCTCAGAAAGCTTCTTTCCAGTTTTGAACGGAAGATATTTCCTTTTTCACCATAGCCCTCTATGCGCTTCCAAATATCCCTTTCCAATTCCACAAGAACAGCCTTAGCGAAAGGCTTCTTGAAGGGAAAGATGTAACACTGTGAGATGAATTAACAGAACATAGAACAGTTTCTCAGAAAGCTTCTTTCCAATTTTGAACGGAAGATATTTCCTTTTTCACCATAGCCCTCTATGGGCTTCCAAATATCCCTTTGCCAATTCCACAAGAAGAGCATTAGCGAAAGGCTTCTTGAAGGGAAGGATGTAACTCTGTGAGATGAATTAACAGAACACAGAGCAGTTTCTCAGAAAGCTTCTTTCCAGTTTTGAACGGAAGATATTTCCTTTTTCACCATAGCCCTCTATGGGCTTCCAAATATCCCTTTGCCAATTCCACAAGAACAGCCTTAGCGAAAGGCTTCTTGAAGGGAAAGATGTAACTCTGTGAGATGAATTAACAGAACACAGAGCAGTTTCTCAGAAAGCTTCTTTCCAGTTTTGAACGGAAGATATTTCCTTTTTCACCATAGCCCTCTATGGGCTTCCAAATAT
Organism: Chlorocebus sabaeus; assembly: GCF_047675955.1. NCBI lineage: Eukaryota > Metazoa > Chordata > Mammalia > Primates > Cercopithecidae > Chlorocebus > Chlorocebus sabaeus. Next base: position 818,577 of record NW_027328236.1, read on the forward strand.
CCCTTTGCCAATTCCACAAGAACAGCCTTAGCGAAAGGCTTCTCGAAGGGATAGATGTAACTCTGTGAGATGAATTAACAGAACACAGAGCAGTTTCTCAGAAAGCTTCCTTCCAGTTTTGAACGGAAGATATTTCCTTTTTCACCATAGCCCTCTATGGCTTCCAAATATCCCTTTGCCAATTCCACAAGAACAGCCTTAGCGAAAGGCTTCTTGAAGGGAAAGATGTAACTCTGTGAGATGAATTAACAGAACACAGAGCAGTTTCTCAGAAAGCTTCTTTCCAGTTTTGAACGGAAGATATTTCCTTTTTCACCATAGCCCTCTATGGGCTTCCAAATATCCCTTTGCCAATTCCACAAGAAAAGCCTTAGCGAAAGGCTTCTTGAAGGGAAAGATGTAACTCTGTGAGATAAATTAACAGAACACAGAGCAGTTTCTCAGAAAGCTTCTTTCCAGTTTTGAAGGGAAGATATTTCCTTTTTCACCATAGCCCTCTATGGGCTTCCAAATATCCCTTTGCCAATTCCACAAGAACAGCCTTAGCGAAAGGCTTCTTGAAGGGAAAGATGTAACTCTGTGAGATGAATTAACAGAACACAGAGCAGTTTCTCCGAAAGCTTCTTTCCAGTTTTGAATGGAAGATATTTCCTTTTTCACCATAGCCCTCTATGTGCTTCCAAATATCCCTTTGCCAATTCCACAAGAACAGCCTTAGCGAAAGGCTTCTTGAAGGGAAAGATGTAACTCCGTGAGATGAATTAACAGAACACAGAGCAGTTTCTCAGAAAGCTTCTTTCCAGTTTTGAACGTAAGATATTTCCTTTTTCACCATAGCCCTCTATGGGCTTCCTAATATCCCTTTGCCAATTCCACAAGAACAGCCTGAGCGAAAGGCTTCTTGAAGGGAAAGATGTAACTCTGTGAGATGAATTAACAGAACACAGAGCAGTTTCTCAGAAAGCTTCTTTCCAGTTTTGAACGGAAGATATTTCCTTTTTCACCATAGCCCTCTATGGGCTTCCAAATATCCCTTTGCCAATTCCACAAGAACAGCCTTAGCGAAAGGCTTCTTGAAGGGAAAGATGTAACTCTGTGAGATGAATTAACAGAACACAGAGCAGTTTCTCAGAAAGCTTCTTTCCAGTTTTGAACGGAAGATATTTCCTTTTTCACCATAGCCCTCTATGGGCTTCCAAATAACCCTTTGCCAATTCCACAAGAACAGCCTTAGCGAAAGGCTTCTTGAAGGGAAAGATGTAACTCTGTGAGATGAATTAACAGAACACAGAGCAGTTTCTCAGAAAGCTTCTTTCCAGTTTTGAACGGAAGATATTTCCTTTTTCACCATAGACCTCTATGGGCTTCCAAATATCCCTTTGCCAATTCCACAAGAACAGCCTTAGCGAAAGGCTTCTTGAAGGGAAAGATGTAACTCTGTGAGATGAATTAACAGAACACAGAGCAGTTTCTCAGAAAGCTTCTTTCCAGTTTTGAACGGAAGGTATTTCCTTTTTCACCATAGCCCTCTATGGGCTTCCAAATATCCCTTAGCCAATTCCACAAGAACAGCCTTAGCGAAAGGCTTCTTGAAGGGAAAGATGAAACTCTGTGAGATGGATTAACAGAACACATAGCAGTTTCTCAGAAAGCTTCTTTCCAGTTTTGAACGGAAGATATTTCCTTTTTCACCATAGCCCTCTATGGGCTCCCAAATATCCCTTTGCCAATTCCACAAGAACAGCCTTAGCGAAAGGCTTCTTGAAGGGAAAGCGGTAAGTCTGTGAGATGAATTAACAGAAATCAGAGCAGTTTCTCAGAAAGCTTCTTTCCAGTTTTGAACGGAAGGTATTTCCTTTTTCACCATAGCCCTCTATGGGCTTCCAAATATCCCTTTGCCAATTCCACAAGAACAGCCTTAGCGAAAGGCTTCTTGAAGGGAAAGATGTAACTCTGTGAGATGAATTAACAGAACACAGAGCAGTTTCTCAGAAAGCTTCTTTCCAGTTTTGAACGGAAGATATTTCCTTTTTCACCATAGCCCTCTATGGGCTTCCAAATATCCCTTTGCCAATTCCACAAGAACAGCCTTAGCGAAAGGCTTCTCGAAGGGATAGATGTAACTCTGTGAGATGAATTAACAGAACACAGAGCAGTTTCTCAGAAAGCTTCTTTCCAGTTTTGAAGGGAAGATATTTCCTTTTTCACCATAGCCCTCTTTGGGCTTTGAAATATCAATTTGCCAATTCCACAAGAACAGCCTTAGCGAAAGGCTTCTTGAAGGGAAAGATGTAACTCTGTGAGATGAATTAACAGAACACAGAGCAGTTTCTCCGAAAGCTTCTTTCCAGTTTTGAACGGAAGATATTTCCTTTTTCACCATAGCCCTCTATGGGCTTCCAAATATCCCTTTGCCAATTCCACAAGAACAGCCTTAGCGAAAGGCTTCTTGAAGGGAAAGATGTAACTCCGTGAGATGAATTAACAGAACACAGAGCAGTTTCTCAGAAAGCTTCTTTCCAGTTTTGAACGTAAGATATTTCCTTTTTCACCATAGCCCTCTATGGGCTTCCTAATATCCCTTTGCCAATTCCACAAGAACAGCCTGAGCGAAAGGCTTCTTGAAGGGAAAGATGTAACTCTGTGAGATGAATTAACAGAACACAGAGCAGTTTCTCAGAAAGCTTCTTTCCAGTTTTGAACGGAAGATATTTCCTTTTTCACCATAGCCCTCTATGGGCTTCCAAATATCCCTTTGCCAATTCCACAAGAACAGCCTTAGCGAAAGGCTTCTTGAAGGGAAAGATGTAACTCTGTGAGATGAATTAACAGAACACAGAGCAGTTTCTCAGAAAGCTTCTTTCCAGTTTTGAACGGAAGATATTTCCTTTTTCACCATAGCCCTCTATGGGCTTCCAAATAACCCTTTGCCAATTCCACAAGAACAGCCTTAGCGAAAGGCTTCTTGAAGGGAAAGATGTAACTCTGTGAGATGAATTAACAGAACACAGAGCAGTTTCTCAGAAAGCTTCTTTCCAGTTTTGAACGGAAGATATTTCCTTTTTCACCATAGACCTCTAAGGGCTTCCAAATATCCCTTTGCCAATTCCACAAGAACAGCCTTAGCGAAAGGCTTCTTGAAGGGAAAGATGTAACTCTGTGAGATGAATTAACAGAACACAGAGCAGTTTCTCAGAAAGCTTCTTTCCAGTTTTGAACGGAAGGTATTTCCTTTTTCACCATAGCCCTCTATGGGCTTCCAAATATCCCTTAGCCAATTCCACAAGAACAGCCTTAGCGAAAGGCTTCTTGAAGGGAAAGATGAAACTCTGTGAGATGGATTAACAGAACACATAGCAGTTTCTCAGAAAGCTTCTTTCCAGTTTTGAACGGAAGATATTTCCTTTTTCACCATAGCCCTCTATGGGCTCCCAAATATCCCTTTGCCAATTCCACAAGAACAGCCTTAGCGAAAGGCTTCTTGAAGGGAAAGCGGTAAGTCTGTGAGATGAATTAACAGAAATCAGAGCAGTTTCTCAGAAAGCTTCTTTCCAGTTTTGAACGGAAGGTATTTCCTTTTTCACCATAGCCCTCTATGGGCTTCCAAATATCCCTTTGCCAATTCCACAAGAATAGCCTTAGCGAAAGGCTTCTTGAAGGGAAAGATGTAACTCTGTGAGATGAATTAACAGAACACAGAGCAGTTTCTCAGAAAGCTTCTTTCCAGTTTTGAACGGAAGATATTTCCTTTTTCACCATAGCCTTCTATGGGCTTCCAAATATCCCTTTGCCAATTCCACAAGATCAGCCTTAGCGAAAGGCTTCTTGAAGGGAAAGATGTAACTCTGTGAGATGGATTAACAGAACACAGAGCCGTTTCTCAGAAAGCTTCTTTCCAGTTTTGAACGGAAGATAGTTCCTTTTTCACCATAGCCCTCTATGGGCTTCCAAGTATCCCTTTGCCAATTCCACAAGATCAGCCTTAGCGAAAGGCTTCTTGAAGGGAAAGATGTAACTCTGTGAGATGAATTAACAGAACACAGAGCAGTTTCTCAGAAAGCTTCTTTCCAGTTTTGAACGGAAGATATTTCCTTTTTCACCATAGCCCTCTATGGGCTTCCAAATATCCCTTTGCCAATTCCACAAGAACAGCCTTAGCGAAAGGCTTCTTGAAGGGAAAGATGTAACTCTGTGAGATGGATTAACAGAACACAGAGCCGTTTCTCAGAAAGCTTCTTTCCAGTTTTGAACGGAAGATAGTTCCTTTTTCACCATAGCCCTCTATGGGCTTCCAAGTATCCCTTTGCCAATTCCACAAGAACAGCCTTAGCGAAAGGCTTCTTGAAGGGAAAGATGTAACTCTGTGAGATGAATTAACAGAACACAGAGCAGTTTCTCAGAAAGCTTCTTTCCAGTTTTGAACGGAAGATATTTCCTTTTTCACCATAGAGCTCTATGGGCTTCCAAATATCCCTTTGCCAATTCCACAAGAACAGCCTTAGCGAAAGGCTTCTCGAAGGGAAAGATGTAACTCTGTGAGATGAATTAACAGAACACAGAGCAGTTTCTCAGAAAGCTTCTTTCCAGTTTTGAACGGAAGATAGTTCCTTTTTCACCATAGCCCTCTATGGGCTTCCAAATATCCCTTTGCCAGTCCCACAAGAACAGCCTTAGCGAAAGGCTTCTTGAAGGGAAAGATGTAACTCTCTGAGATTAATTAACAGAACACAGAGCAGTTTCTCAGAAAGCTTCTTTCCAGTTTTGAACGGAAGATATTTCCTTTTTCACCATAGCCCTCTATGGGCTTCCAAATATCCCTTTGCCAATTCCACAAGAACAGCCTTAGCGAAAGGCTTCTTGAAGGGAAAGATGTAACTCTGTGAGATGAATTAACAGAACACAGAGCAGTTTCTCAGAAAGCTTCTTTCCAGTTTTGAACGGAAGATATTTCCTTTTTCACCATAGCCCTCTATGGGCTTCCAAATATCCCTTTGCCAATTCCACAAGAACAGCCTTAGCGAAAGGCTTCTCGAAGGGATAGATGTAACTCTGTGAGATGAATTAACAGAACACAGAGCAGTTTCTCAGAAAGCTTCTTTCCAGTTTTGAACGGAAGATATTTCCTTTTTCACCATAGCCCTCTTTGGGCTTTGAAATATCAATTTGCCAATTCCACAAGAACAGCCTTAGCGAAAGGATTATTGAAGGGAAAGATGTAACTCTGTGAGATGAATTAACAGAACACAGAGCAGTTTCTCAGAAAGCTTCTTTCCAGTTTTGAACGGAAGATATTTCCTTTTTCACCATAGCCCTCTATGGGCTTCCAAATATCCCTTTGCCAATTCCACAAGAACAGCCTTAGCGAAAGGCTTCTTAAAGGGAAAGATGTAACTCTGTGAGATGAATTAACAGAACACAGAGCAGTTTCTCAGAAAGCTTCTTTCCAGTTTTGAACGGAAGATATTTCCTTTTTCACCATAGCCCTCTTTGGGCTTCCAAATATCCCTTTGCCAATTCCACAAGAACAGCCTTAGCGAAAGGCTTCTCGAAGGGATAGATGTAACTCTGTGAGATGAATTAACAGAACACAGAGCAGTTTCTCAGAAAGCTTCTTTCCAGTTTTGAACGGAAGATATTTCCTTTTTCACCATAGCCCTCTTTGGGCTTTGAAATATCCCTTTGCCAATTCCACAAGAACAGCCTTAGCGAAAGGCTTCTTGAAGGGAAAGATGTAACTCTGTGAGATGAATTAACAGAACACAGAGCAGTTTCTCAGAAAGCTTCTTTCCAGTTTTGAACGGAAGATATTTCCTTTTTCACCATAGCCCTCTATGGGCTTCCAAATATCCCTTTGCCAATTCCACAAGAACAGCCTTAGCGAAAGGCTTCTTGAAGGGAAAGATGTAACACTGTGAGATGAATTAACAGAACATAGAACAGTTTCTCAGAAAGCTTCTTTCCAATTTTGAACGGAAGATATTTCCTTTTTCAACATAGCCCTCTATGGGCTTCCAAATATCCCTTTGCCAATTCCACAAGAAGAGCATTAGCGAAAGGCTTCTTGAAGGGAAGGATGTAACTCTGTGAGATGAATTAACAGAACACAGAGCAGTTTCTCAGAAAGCTTCTTTCCAGTTTTGAACGGAAGATATTTCCTTTTTCACCATAGCCCTCTATGGGCTTCCAAATATCCCTTTGCCAATTCCACAAGAACAGCCTTAGCGAAAGGCTTCTTGAAGGGAAAGATGTAACTCTGTGAGATGAATTAACAGAACACAGAGCAGTTTCTCAGACAGCTTCTTTCCAGTTTTGAACGGAAGATATTTCCTTTTTCACAATAGCCCTCTATGGGCTTCCAAATATCCCTTTGCCAATTCCACAAGAACAGCCTTAGCGAAAAGCTTCTTGAAGGGAAAGATGTAACTCTGTGAGATGAATTAACAAAACACAGAGCAGTTTCTCAGAAAGCTTCTTTCCAGTTTTGAACGGAAGATATTTCCTTTTTCACCATAGCCCTCTATGGGATTCCAAATATTCCTTTGCCAATTCCACAAGAACAGCCTTAGCGAAAGGCTTCTTGAAGGGAAAGATGTATCTCTGTGAGATGAATTAACAGAACACAGAGCAGTTTCTCAGAAAGCTTCTTTCCAGTTTTGAACGGAAGATATTTCCTTTTTCACCATAGCCCTCTATGGGCTTCCAAATATACCTTTGCCAATTCCACAAGAACAGCCTTAGCGGAAGGCTTCTTGAAGGGAAAGATGTAACTCTGTGAGATGAATTAACAGAACACAGAGCAGTTTCTCAGAAAGCTTCTTTCCAGTTTTGAACGGAAGATATTTCCTTTTTCACCATAGCCCTCTATGGGCTTCCAAATATCCCTTTGCCAATTCCACAAGAACAGCCTTAGCGAAAGGCTTCTTGAAGGGAAAGATGTAACTCTGTGAGATGAATTAACAGAACACAGAGCAGTTTCTCAGAAAGCTTCTTTCCAGTTTTGAACGGAAGATATTTCCTTCTTCACCATAGCCCTCTATGGGCTTCCAAATATCCCTTTGCCAATTCCACAAGAACAGCCTTAGCGATAGGCTTCTTGAAGGGAAAGATGTAACTCTGTGAGATGAATTAACAGAACACAGAGCAGTTTCTCAGAAAGCTTCTTTCCAGTTTTGAACGGAAGATATTTCCTTTTTCACCATAGCCCTCTATGGGCTTCCAAATATCCCTTTGCCAATTCCACAAGAACAGCCTTAGCGAAAGGCTTCTCGAAGGGATAGATGTAACTCTGTGAGATGAATTAACAGAACACAGAGCAGTTTCTCAGAAAGCTTCTTTCCAGTTTTGAACGGAAGATATTTCCTTTTTCACCATAGCCCTCTTTGGGCTTTGAAATATCAATTTGCCAATTCCACAAGAACAGCCTTAGCGAAAGGATTCTTGAAGGGAAAGATGTAACTCTGTGAGATGAATTAACAGAACACAGAGCAGTTTCTCAGAAAGCTTCTTTCCAGTTTTGAACGGAAGATATTTCCTTTTTCACCATAGCCCTCTATGGGCTTCCAAATATCCCTTTGCCAATTCCACAAGAACAGCCTTAGCGAAAGGCTTCTTGAAGGGAAAGATGTAACTCTGTGAGATGAATTAACAGAACACAGAGCAGTTTCTCAGAAAGCTTCTTTCCAGTTTTGAACGGAAGATATTTCCTTTTTCACCATAGCCCTCTATGGGCTTCCAAATATCCCTTTGCCAATTCCACAAGAACAGCCTTAGCGAAAGGCTTCTCGAAGGGATAGATGTAACTCTGTGAGATGAATTAACAGAACACAGAGCAGTTTCTCAGAAAGCTTCTTTCCAGTTTTGAACGGAAGATATTTCCTTTTTCACCATAGCCCTCTTTGGGCTTTGAAATATCCCTTTGCCAATTCCACAAGAACAGCCTTAGCGAAAGGCTTCTTGAAGGGAAAGATGTAACTCTGTGAGATGAATTAACAGAACACAGAGCAGTTTCTCAGAAAGCTTCTTTCCAGTTTTGAACGGAAGATATTTCCTTTTTCACCATAGCCCTCTATGGGCTTCCAAATATCCCTTTGCCAATTCCACAAGAACAGCCTTAGCGAAAGGCTTCTTGAAGGGAAAGATGTAACACTGTGAGATGAATTAACAGAACATAGAACAGTTTCTCAGAAAGCTTCTTTCCAATTTTGAACGGAAGATATTTCCTTTTTCAACATAGCCCTCTATGGGCTTCCAAATATCCCTTTGCCAATTCCACAAGAAGAGCATTAGCGAAAGGCTTCTTGAAGGGAAGGATGTAACTCTGTGAGATGAATTAACAGAACACAGAGCAGTTTCTCAGAAAGCTTCTTTCCAGTTTTGAACGGAAGATATTTCCTTTTTCACCATAGCCCTCTATGGGCTTCCAAATATCCCTTTGCCAATTACACAAGAACAGCCTTAGCGAAAGGCTTCTTGAAGGGAAAGATGTAACTCTGTGAGATGAATTAACAGAACACAGAGCAGTTTCTCAGACAGCTTCTTTCCAGTTTTGAACGGAAGATATTTCCTTTTTCACAATAGCCCTCTATGGGCTTCCAAATATCCCTTTGCCAATTCCACAAGAACAGCCTTAGCGAAAAGCTTCTTGAAGGGAAAGATGTAACTCTGTGAGATGAATTAACAAAACACAGAGCAGTTTCTCAGAAAGCTTCTTTCCAGTTTTGAACGGAAGATATTTCCTTTTTCACCATAGCCCTCTATGGGATTCCAAATATTCCTTTGCCAATTCCACAAGAACAGCCTTAGCGAAAGGCTTCTTGAAGGGAAAGATGTATCTCTGTGAGATGAATTAACAGAACACAGAGCAGTTTCTCAGAAAGCTTCTTTCCAGTTTTGAACGGAAGATATTTCCTTTTTCACCATAGCCCTCTATGGGCTTCCAAATATCCCTTTGCCAATTCCACAAGAACAGCCTTAGCGGAAGGCTTCTTGAAGGGAAAGATGTAACTCTGTGAGATGAATTAACAGAACACAGAGCAGTTTCTCAGAAAGCTTCTTTCCAGTTTTGAACGGAAGATATTTCCTTTTTCACCATAGCCCTCTATGGGCTTCCAAATATCCCTTTGCCAATTCCACAAGAACAGCCTTAGCGAAAGGCTTCTTGAAGGGAAAGATGTAACTCTGTGAGAAGAATTAACAGAACACAGAGCAGTTTCTCAGAAAGCTTCTTTCCAGTTTTGAACGGAAGATATTTCCTTCTTCACCATAGCCCTCTATGGGCTTCCAAATATCCCTTTGCCAATTCCACAAGAACAGCCTTAGCGATAGGCTTCTTGAAGGGAAAGATGTAACTCTGTGAGATGAATTAACAGAACACAGAGCAGTTTCTCAGAAAGCTTCTTTCCAGTTTTGAACGGAAGATATTTCCTTTTTCACCATAGCCCTCTATGGGCTTCCAAATATCCCTTTGCCAATTCCACAAGAACAGCCTTAGCGAAAGGCTTCTTGAAGGGAAAGATGTAACTCTGTGTGATGAATTAACAGAACACAGAGCCGTTTCTCAGAAAGCTTCTTTCCAGTTTTGAACGGAAGATATTTCCTTTTTCACCATAGCCCTCTATGGGCTTCCAAATATCCCTTTGCCAATTCCAGAAGAACAGCCTTAGCGAAAGGATTCTTGAAGGGAAAGATGTAACTCTGTGAGATGAATTAACAGAACATAGAGCAGTTTCTCAGAAAGCTTCTTTCCAGTTTTGAACGGAAGATATTTCCTTTTTCACCATAGCCCTCTATGGGCTTCCAAATATCCCTTTGCCAATTCCACAAGAACAGCCTTAGCGAAAGGCTTCTTGAAGGGAAAGATGTAACTCTGTGAGATGAATTAACAAAACACAGAGCAGTTTCTCAGAAAGCTTCTTTCCAGTTTTGAACGGAAGATATTTACTTTTTCACCATAGCCCTCTATGGGATTCCAAATATTCCTTTGCCAATTCCACAAGAACAGCCTTAGCGAAACGCTTCTTGAAGGGAAAGATGTATCTCTGTGAGATGAATTAACAGAACACAGAGCAGTTTCTCAGAAAGCTTCTTTCCAGTTTTGAACGGAAGATAATTCCTTTTTCACCATAGCCCTCTATGGGCTTCCAAATATCCCTTTGCCAATTCCACAAGAACAGCCTTTGCGAAAGGCTTCTTGAAGGGAAAGATGTAACTCTGTGAGATGAATTAACAGAACACAGAGCAGTCTCTCAGAAAGCTTCTTTCCAGTTTTGAACTTAAGATATTTCCTTTTTCACCATAGCCCTCTATGGCTTCCAAATATCCCTTTGCCAATTCCAAAAGAACAGCCTTAGCGAAAGGCTTCTTGAAGGGAAAGATGTAACTCTGTGAGATGAATTAACAAAACACAGAGCAGTTTCTCAGAAAGCTTCTTTCCAGTTTTGAACGGAAGATATTTCCTTTTTCACCATAGCCCTCTATGGGATTCCAAATATTCCTTTGCCAATTCCACAAGAACAGCCTTAGCGAAAGGCTTCTTGAAGGGAAAGATGTATCTCTGTGAGATGAATTAACAGAACACAGAGCAGTTTCTCAGAAAGCTTCTTTCCAGTTTTGACCGGAAGATATTTCCTTTTTCACCATAGCCCTCTATGGGCTTCCAAATATCCCTTTGCCAATTCCTCAAGAACAGCCTTAGCGAAAGGCTTCTTGAAGGGAAAGATGTAACACTGTGAGATGAATTAACAGAACACAGAGCAGTTTCTCAGAAAGCTTCTTTCCAGTTTTAAACTTAAGATATTTCCTTTTTCACCATAGCCCTCTATGGGCTTCCAAATATCCCTTTGCCAATTCCTCAAGAACAGCCTTAGCGAAAGGTTTCTTGAAGGGAAAGATGTAACACTGTGAGATGAATTAACAGAACACAGAGCAGTTTCTCAGAAAGCTTCTTTCCAGTTTTGAACGGAAGATATTTCCTTTTTCACCATAGCCCTCTATGGGCTTCCAAATATCCCTTTGCCAATTCCACAAGAACAGCCTTAGCGAAAGGCTTCTTGAAGGGAAAGATGTAACTCTGTGAGATGAATTAACAGAACACAGAGCAGTTTCTCAGAAAGCTTCTTTCCAGTTTTGAACGGAAGATATTTCCTTTTTCACCATAGCCCTCTATGGGCTTCCAAATATCCCTTTGCCAATTCCACAAGAACAGCCTTAGCGAAAGGCTTCTCGAAGGGATAGATGTAACTCTGTGAGATGAATTAACAGAACACAGAGCAGTTTCTCAGAAAGCTTCTTTCCAGTTTTGAACGGAAGATATTTCCTTCTTCACCATAGCCCTCTTTGGGCTTTGAAATATCCCTTTGCCAATTCCACAAGAACAGCCTTAGCGAAAGGCTTCTTGAAGGGAAAGATGTAACTCTGTGAGATGAATTAACAGAACACAGAGCAGTTTCTCAGAAAGCTTCTTTCCAGTTTTGAACGGAACATATTTCCTTTTTCACCATAGCCCTCTATGCGCTTCCAAATATCCCTTTGCCAATTCCACAAGAACAGCCTTAGCGAAAGGCTTCTTGAAGGGAAAGATGTAACACTGTGAGATGAATTAACAGAACATAGAACAGTTTCTCAGAAAGCTTCTTTCCAATTTTGAACGGAAGATATTTCCTTTTTCACCATAGCCCTCTATGGGCTTCCAAATATCCCTTTGCCAATTCCACAAGAAGAGCATTAGCGAAAGGCTTCTTGAAGGGAAGGATGTAACTCTGTGAGATGAATTAACAGAACACAGAGCAGTTTCTCAGAAAGCTTCTTTCCAGTTTTGAACGGAAGATATTTCCTTTTTCACCATAGCCCTCTATGGGCTTCCAAATATCCCTTTGCCAATTCCACAAGAACAGCCTTAGCGAAAGGCTTCTTGAAGGGAAAGATGTAACTCTGTGAGATGAATTAACAGAACACAGAGCAGTTTCTCAGAAAGCTTCTTTCCAGTTTTGAACGGAAGATATTTCCTTTTTCACCATAGCCCTCTATGGGCTTCCAAATATCCCTTTGCCAATTCCACAAGAACAGCCTTAGCGAAAGGCTTCTCGAAGCGATAGATGTAACTCTGTGAGATGAATTAACAGAACACAGAGCAGTTTCTCAGAAAGCTTCCTTCCAGTTTTGAACGGAAGATATTTCCTTTTTCACCATAGCCCTCTATGGGCTTCCAAATATCCCTTTGCCAATTCCACAAGAACAGCCTTAGCGAAAGGCTTCTTGAAGGGAAAGATGTAACTCTGTGAGATGAATTAACAAAACACAGAGCAGTTTCTCAGAAAGCTTCTTTCCAGTTTTGAACGGAAGATATTTCCTTTTTCACCATAGCCCTCTATGGGATTCCAAATATTCCTTTGCCAATTCCACAAGAACAGTCTTAGCGAAAGGCTTCTTGAAGGGAAAGATGTAACTCTGTGAGATGAATTAACAGAACACAGAGCAGTTTCTCAGAAAGCTTCTTTCCAGTTTTGAACGGAAGATATTTCCTTTTTCACCATAGCCCTCTATGGGCTTCCAAATATCCCTTTGCCAATTCCACAAGAACAGCCTTAGCGAAAGGCTTCTTGAAGGGAAAGATGTAACACTGTGAGATGAATTAACAGAACACAGAGCAGTCTCTCAGAAAGCTTCTTTCCAGTTTTGAACTTAAGATATTTCCTTTTTCACCATAGCCCTGTATGGCTTCCAAATATCCCTTTGCCAATTCCACAAGAACAGCCTTAGCGAAAGGCTTCTTGAAGGGAAAGATGTAACTCTGTGAGATGAATTAACAGAACACAGAGCAGTTTCTCAGAAAGCTTCTTTCCAGTTTTGAACGGAAGATATTTCCTTTTTCACCATAGCCCTCTATGGGCTTCCAAATATCCCTTTGCCAATTCCACAAGAAAAGCCTTAGCGAAAGGCTTCTTGAAGGGAAAGATGTAACTCTGTGAGATAAATTAACAGAACACAGAGCAGTTTCTCAGAAAGCTTCTTTCCAGTTTTGAAGGGAAGATATTTCCTTTTTCACCATAGCCCTCTATGGGCTTCCAAATATCCCTTTGCCAATTCCACAAGAACAGCCTTAGCGAAAGGCTTCTTGAAGGGAAAGATGTAACTCTGTGAGATGAATTAACAGAACACAGAGCAGTTTCTCAGAAAGCTTCTTTCCAGTTTTGAATGGAAGATATTTCCTTTTTCACCATAGCCCTCTATGTGCTTCCAAATATCCCTTTGCCAATTCCACAAGAACAGCCTTAGCGAAAGGCTTCTTGAAGGGAAAGATGTAACTCCGTGAGATGAATTAACAGAACACAGAGCAGTTTCTCAGAAAGCTTCTTTCCAGTTTTGAACGTAAGATATTTCCTTTTTCACCATAGCCCTCTATGGGCTTCCTAATATCCCTTTGCCAATTCCACAAGAACAGCCTGAGCGAAAGGCTTCTTGAAGGGAAAGATGTAACTCTGTGAGATGAATTAACAGAACACAGAGCAGTTTCTCAGAAAGCTTCTTTCCAGTTTTGAACGGAAGATATTTCCTTTTTCACCATAGCCCTCTATGGGCTTCCAAATATCCCTTTGCCAATTCCACAAGAACAGGCTTAGCGAAAGGCTTCTTGAGGGAAAGATGTAACTCTGTGAGATGAATTAACAGAACACAGAGCAGTTTCTCAGAAAGCTTCTTTCCAGTTTTGAACGGAAGATATTTCCTTTTTCACCATAGCCCTCTATGGGCTTCCAAATAACCCTTTGCCAATTCCACAAGAACAGCCTTAGCGAAAGGCTTCTTGAAGGGAAAGATGTAACTCTGTGAGATGAATTAACAGAACACAGAGCAGTTTCTCAGAAAGCTTCTTTCCAGTTTTGAACGGAAGATATTTCCTTTTTCACCATAGCCCTCTAAGGGCTTCCAAATATCCCTTTGCCAATTCCACAAGAACAGCCTTAGCGAAAGGCTTCTTGAAGGGAAAGATGTAACTCTGTGAGATGAATTAACAGAACACAGAGCAGTTTCTCAGAAAGCTTCTTTCCAGTTTTGAACGGAAGATATTTCCTTTTTCACCATAGCCCTCTATGGGCTTCCAAATATCCCTTTGCCAATTCCACAAGAACAGCCTTAGCCAAAGGCTTCTTGAAGGGAAAGATGAAACTCTGTGAGATGGATTAACAGAACACAGAGCAGTTTCTCAGAAAGCTTCTTTCCAGTTTTGAACGGAAGATATTTCCTTTTTCACCATAGCCCTCTATGGGCTCCCAAATATCCCTTTGCCAATTCCACAAGAACAGCCTTAGCGAAAGGCTTCTTGAAGGGAAAGCTGTAACTCTGTGAGATGAATTAACAGAAATCAGAGCAGTTTCTCAGAAAGCTTCTTTCCAGTTTTGAACGGAAGGTATTTCCTTTTTCACCATAGCCCTCTATGGGCTTCCAAATATCCCTTTGCCAATTCCACAAGAACAGCCTTAGCGAAAGGCTTCTTGAAGGGAAAGATGTAACTCTGTGAGATGAATTAACAGAACACAGAGCAGTTTCTCAGAAAGCTTCTTTCCAGTTTTGAACGGAAGATATTTCCTTTTTCACCATAGCCCTCTATGGGCTTCCAAATATCCCTTTGCCAATTCCACAAGATCAGCCTTAGCGAAAGGCTTCTTGAAGGGAAAGATGTAACTCTGTGAGATGAATTAACAGAACACAGAGCAGTTTCTCAGAAAGCTTCTTTCCAGTTTTGAACGGAAGATATTTCCTTTTTCACCATAGCCCTCTATGGGCTTCCAAATATCCCTTTGCCAATTCCACAAGAACAGCCTTAGCGAAAGGCTTCTTGAAGGGAAAGATGTAACTCTGTGAGATGGATTAACAGAACACAGAGCCGTTTCTCAGAAAGCTTCTTTCCAGTTTTGAACGGAAGATAGTTCCTTTTTCACCATAGCCCTCTATGGGCTTCCAAGTATCCCTTTGCCAATTCCACAAGAACAGCCTTAGCGAAAGGCTTCTTGAAGGGAAAGATGTAACTCTGTGAGATGAATTAACAGAACACAGAGCAGTTTCTCAGAAAGCTTCTTTCCAGTTTTGAACGGAAGATATTTCCTTTTTCACCATAGCGCTCTATGGGCTTCCAAATATCCCTTTGCCAATTCCACAAGAACAGCCTTAGCGAAAAGCTTCTTGAAGGGAAAGATGTAACTCTGTGAGATGAATTAACAAAACACAGAGCAGTTTCTCAGAAAGCTTCTTTCCAGTTTTGAACGGAAGATATTTCCTTTTTCACCATAGCCCTCTATGTGCTTCCAAATATTCCTTTGCCAATTCCCCAAGAACAGCCTTAGCGAAAGGCTTCTTGAAGGGAAAGATGTAACTCTGTGAGATGAATTAAAAGAACACAGAGGAGTTTCTCAGAAAGCTTCTTTCCAGTTTTGAACGGAAGATAGTTCCTTTTTCACCATAGCCCTCTATGGGCTTCCAAATATCCCTTTGCCAGTTCCACAAGAACAGCCTTAGCGAAAGGCTTCTTGAAGGGAAAGATGTAACTCTCTGAGATGAATTAACAGAACACAGAGCAGTTTCTCAGAAAGCTTCTTTCCAGTTTTGAACGGAAGATATTTCCCTTTTCACCATAGCCCTCTATGGGCTTCCAAATATCCCTTTGCCAATTCCACAAGAACAGCCTTAGCGAAAGGCTTCTTGAAGGGAAAGATGTAACTCTGTGAGATGAATTAACAGAACACAGAGCAGTTTCTCAGAAAGCTTCTTTTCAGTTTTGAACGGAAGATATTTCCTTTTTCACCATAGCCCTCTATGGGCTTCCAAATATCCCTTTGCCAATTCCACAAGAACAGCCTTAGCGAAAGGCTTCTTGAAGTGAAAGATGTAACTCTGTGAGATGAATTAACAGAACATAGAGAAGTTTCTCAGAAAGCTTCTTTCCAGTTTTGAACGGAAGATATTTCCTTTTTCACCATAGCCCTCTTTGGGCTTTGAAATATCAATATGCCAATTCCACAAGAACAGCCTTAGCGAAAGGATTCTTGAAGGGAAAGATGTAACTCTGTGAGATGAATTAACAGAACACAGAGCAGTTTCTCAGAAAGCTTCTTTCCAGTTTTGAACGGAAGATATTTCCTTTTTCACCATAGCCCTCTATGGGCTTCCAAATAACCCTTTGCCAATTCCACAAGAACAGCCTTAGCGAAAGGCTTCTCGAAGGGATAGATGTAACTCTGTGAGATGAATTAACAGAACACAGAGCAGTTTCTCAGAAAGCTTCTTTCCAGTTTTGAACGGAAGATATTTCCTTCTTCACCATAGCCCTCTTTGGGCTTTGAAATATCCCTTTGCCAATTCCACAAGAACAGCCTTAGCGAAAGGCTTCTTGAAGGGAAAGATGTAACTCTGTGAGATGAATTAACAGAACACAGAGCAGTTTCTCAGAAAGCTTCTTTCCAGTTTTGAACGGAACATATTTCCCTTTTCACCATAGCCCTCTATGCGCTTCCAAATATCCCTTTGCCAATTCCACAAGAACAGCCTTAGCGAAAGGCTTCTTGAAGGGAAAGATGTAACACTGTGAGATGAATTAACAGAACATAGAACAGTTTCTCAGAAAGCTTCTTTCCAATTTTGAACGGAAGATATTTCCTTTTTCACCATAGCCCTCTATGGGCTTCCAAATATCCCTTTGCCAATTCCACAAGAAGAGCATTAGCGAAAGGCTTCTTGAAGGGAAGGATGTAACTCTGTGAGATGAATTAACAGAACACAGAGCAGTTTCTCAGAAAGCTTCTTTCCAGTTTTGAACGGAAGATATTTCCTTTTTCACCATAGCCCTCTATGGGCTTCCAAATATCCCTTTGCCAATTCCACAAGAACAGCCTTAGCGAAAGGCTTCTTGAAGGGAAAGATGTAACTCTGTGAGATGAATTAACAGAACACAGAGCAGTTTCTCAGAAAGCTTCTTTCCAGTTTTGAACGGAAGATATTTCCTTTTTCACCATAGCCCTCTATGGGCTTCCAAATATCCCTTTGCCAATTCCACAAGAACAGCCTTAGCGAAAGGCTTCTCGAAGCGATAGATGTAACTCTGTGAGATGAATTAACAGAACACAGAGCAGTTTCTCAGAAAGCTTCCTTCCAGTTTTGAACGGAAGATATTTCCTTTTTCACCATAGCCCTCTATGGGCTTCCAAATATCCCTTTGCCAATTCCACAAGAACAGCCTTAGCGAAAGGCTTCTTGAAGGGAAAGATGTAACTCTGTGAGATGAATTAACAAAACACAGAGCAGTTTCTCAGAAAGCTTCTTTCCAGTTTTGAACGGAAGATATTTCCTTTTTCACCATAGCCCTCTATGGGATTCCAAATATTCCTTTGCCAATTCCACAAGAACAGTCTTAGCGAAAGGCTTCTTGAAGGGAAAGATGTAACTCTGTGAGATGAATTAACAGAACACAGAGCAGTTTCTCAGAAAGCTTCTTTCCAGTTTTGAACGGAAGATATTTCCTTTTTCACCATAGCCCTCTATGGGCTTCCAAATATCCCTTTGCCAATTCCACAAGAACAGCCTTAGCGAAAGGCTTCTTGAAGGGAAAGATGTAACACTGTGAGATGAATTAACAGAACACAGAGCAGTCTCTCAGAAAGCTTCTTTCCAGTTTTGAACTTAAGATATTTCCTTTTTCACCATAGCCCTGTATGGCTTCCAAATATCCCTTTGCCAATTCCACAAGAACAGCCTTAGCGAAAGGCTTCTTGAAGGGAAAGATGTAACTCTGTGAGATGAATTAACAGAACACAGAGCAGTTTCTCAGAAAGCTTCTTTCCAGTTTTGAACGGAAGATATTTCCTTTTTCACCATAGCCCTCTATGGGCTTCCAAATATCCCTTTGCCAATTCCACAAGAAAAGCCTTAGCGAAAGGCTTCTTGAAGGGAAAGATGTAACTCTGTGAGATAAATTAACAGAACACAGAGCAGTTTCTCAGAAAGCTTCTTTCCAGTTTTGAAGGGAAGATATTTCCTTTTTCACCATAGCCCTCTATGGGCTTCCAAATATCCCTTTGCCAATTCCACAAGAACAGCCTTAGCGAAAAGCTTCTTGAAGGGAAAGATGTAACTCTGTGAGATGAATTAACAAAACACAGAGCAGTTTCTCAGAAAGCTTCTTTCCAGTTTTGAACGGAAGATATTTCCTTTTTCACCATAGCCCTCTATGTGCTTCCAAATATTCCTTTGCCAATTCCCCAAGAACAGCCTTAGCGAAAGGCTTCTTGAAGGGAAAGATGTAACTCTGTGAGATGAATTAAAAGAACACAGAGGAGTTTCTCAGAAAGCTTCTTTCCAGTTTTGAACGGAAGATAGTTCCTTTTTCACCATAGCCCTCTATGGGCTTCCAAATATCCCTTTGCCAGTTCCACAAGAACAGCCTTAGCGAAAGGCTTCTTGAAGGGAAAGATGTAACTCTCTGAGATGAATTAACAGAACACAGAGCAGTTTCTCAGAAAGCTTCTTTCCAGTTTTGAACGGAAGATATTTCCCTTTTCACCATAGCCCTCTATGGGCTTCCAAATATCCCTTTGCCAATTCCACAAGAACAGCCTTAGCGAAAGGCTTCTTGAAGGGAAAGATGTAACTCTGTGAGATGAATTAACAGAACACAGAGCAGTTTCTCAGAAAGCTTCTTTTCAGTTTTGAACGGAAGATATTTCCTTTTTCACCATAGCCCTCTATGGGCTTCCAAATATCCCTTTGCCAATTCCACAAGAACAGCCTTAGCGAAAGGCTTCTTGAAGTGAAAGATGTAACTCTGTGAGATGAATTAACAGAACATAGAGAAGTTTCTCAGAAAGCTTCTTTCCAGTTTTGAACGGAAGATATTTCCTTTTTCACCATAGCCCTCTTTGGGCTTTGAAATATCAATATGCCAATTCCACAAGAACAGCCTTAGCGAAAGGATTCTTGAAGGGAAAGATGTAACTCTGTGAGATGAATTAACAGAACACAGAGCAGTTTCTCAGAAAGCTTCTTTCCAGTTTTGAACGGAAGATATTTCCTTTTTCACCATAGCCCTCTATGGGCTTCCAAATATCCCTTTGCCAATTCCACAAGAACAGCCTTAGCGAAAGGCTTCTCGAAGGGATAGATGTAACTCTGTGAGATGAATTAACAGAACACAGAGCAGTTTCTCAGAAAGCTTCTTTCCAGTTTTGAACGGAAGATATTTCCTTCTTCACCATAGCCCTCTTTGGGCTTTGAAATATCCCTTTGCCAATTCCACAAGAACAGCCTTAGCGAAAGGCTTCTTGAAGGGAAAGATGTAACTCTGTGAGATGAATTAACAGAACACAGAGCAGTTTCTCAGAAAGCTTCTTTCCAGTTTTGAACGGAACATATTTCCCTTTTCACCATAGCCCTCTATGCGCTTCCAAATATCCCTTTGCCAATTCCACAAGAACAGCCTTAGCGAAAGGCTTCTTGAAGGGAAAGATGTAACACTGTGAGATGAATTAACAGAACATAGAACAGTTTCTCAGAAAGCTTCTTTCCAATTTTGAACGGAAGATATTTCCTTTTTCACCATAGCCCTCTATGGGCTTCCAAATATCCCTTTGCCAATTCCACAAGAAGAGCATTAGCGAAAGGCTTCTTGAAGGGAAGGATGTAACTCTGTGAGATGAATTAACAGAACACAGAGCAGTTTCTCAGAAAGCTTCTTTCCAGTTTTGAACGGAAGATATTTCCTTTTTCACCATAGCCCTCTATGGGCTTCCAAATATCCCTTTGCCAATTCCACAAGAACAGCCTTAGCGAAAGGCTTCTTGAAGGGAAAGATGTAACTCTGTGAGATGAATTAACAGAACACAGAGCAGTTTCTCAGAAAGCTTCTTTCCAGTTTTGAACGGAAGATATTTCCTTTTTCACCATAGCCCTCTATGGGCTTCCAAATATCCCTTTGCCAATTCCACAAGAACAGCCTTAGCGAAAGGCTTCTCGAAGCGATAGATGTAACTCTGTGAGATGAATTAACAGAACACAGAGCAGTTTCTCAGAAAGCTTCCTTCCAGTTTTGAACGGAAGATATTTCCTTTTTCACCATAGCCCTCTATGGGCTTCCAAATATCCCTTTGCCAATTCCACAAGAACAGCCTTAGCGAAAGGCTTCTTGAAGGGAAAGATGTAACTCTGTGAGATGAATTAACAAAACACAGAGCAGTTTCTCAGAAAGCTTCTTTCCAGTTTTGAACGGAAGATATTTCCTTTTTCACCATAGCCCTCTATGGGATTCCAAATATTCCTTTGCCAATTCCACAAGAACAGTCTTAGCGAAAGGCTTCTTGAAGGGAAAGATGTAACTCTGTGAGATGAATTAACAGAACACAGAGCAGTTTCTCAGAAAGCTTCTTTCCAGTTTTGAACGGAAGATATTTCCTTTTTCACCATAGCCCTCTATGGGCTTCCAAATATCCCTTTGCCAATTCCACAAGAACAGCCTTAGCGAAAGGCTTCTTGAAGGGAAAGATGTAACACTGTGAGATGAATTAACAGAACACAGAGCAGTCTCTCAGAAAGCTTCTTTCCAGTTTTGAACGTAAGATATTTCCTTTTTCACCATAGCCCTCTATGGGCTTCCTAATATCCCTTTGCCAATTCCACAAGAACAGCCTGAGCGAAAGGCTTCTTGAAGGGAAAGATGTAACTCTGTGAGATGAATTCACAGAACACAGAGCAGTTTCTCAGAAAGCTTCTTTCCAGTTTTGAACGGAAGATATTTCCTTTTTCACCATAGCCCTCTATGGGCTTCCAAATATCCCTTTGCCAATTCCACAAGAACAGCCTTAGCGAAAGGCTTCTTGAGGGAAAGATGTAACTCTGTGAGATGAATTAACAGAACACAGAGCAGTTTCTCAGAAAGCTTCTTTCCAGTTTTGAACGGAAGATATTTCCTTTTTCACCATAGCCCTCTATGGGCTTCCAAATAACCCTTTGCCAATTCCACAAGAACAGCCTTAGCGAAAGGCTTCTTGAAGGGAAAGATGTAACTCTGTGAGATGAATTAACAGAACACAGAGCAGTTTCTCAGAAAGCTTCTTTCCAGTTTTGAACGGAAGATATTTCCTTTTTCACCATAGCCCTCTAAGGGCTTCCAAATATCCCTTTGCCAATTCCACAAGAACAGCCTTAGCGAAAGGCTTCTTGAAGGGAAAGATGTAACTCTGTGAGATGAATTAACAGAACACAGAGCAGTTTCTCAGAAAGCTTCTTTCCAGTTTTGAACGGAAGATATTTCCTTTTTCACCATAGCCCTCTATGGGCTTCCAAATATCCCTTTGCCAATTCCACAAGATCAGCCTTAGCGAAAGGCTTCTTGAAGGGAAAGATGTAACTCTGTGAGATGAATTAACAGAACACAGAGCAGTTTCTCAGAAAGCTTCTTTCCAGTTTTGAACGGAACATATTTCCTTTTTCACCATAGCCCTCTATGGCCTTCCAAATATCCCTTTGCCAATTCCACAAGAACAGCCTTAGCGAAAGGCTTCTTGAAGGGAAAGATGTAACTCTGTGAGATGGATTAACAGAACACAGAGCCGTTTCTCAGAAAGCTTCTTTCCAGTTTTGAACGGAAGATAGTTCCTTTTTCACCATAGCCCTCTATGGGCTTCCAAGTATCCCTTTGCCAATTCCACAAGAACAGCCTTAGCGAAAGGCTTCTTGAAGGGAAAGATGTAACTCTGTGAGATGAATTAACAGAACACAGAGCAGTTTCTCAGAAAGCTTCTTTCCAGTTTTGAACGGAAGATATTTCCTTTTTCACCATAGCGCTCTATGGGCTTCCAAATATCCCTTTGCCAATTCCACAAGAACAGCCTTAGCGAAAGGCTTCTTGAAGGGAAAGATGTAACTCTGTGAGATGAATTAACAGAACACAGAGCAGTTTCTCAGAAAGCTTCTTTCCAGTTTTGAACGGAAGATAGTTCCTTTTTCACCATAGCCCTCTATGGGCTTCCAAATATCCCTTTGCCAATTCCACAAGAACAGCCTTAGCGAAAGGCTTCTTGAAGGGAAAGATGTAACTCTGTAAGATGAATTAACAGAACACAGAGCAGTTTCTCAGAAAGCTTCTTTCCAGTTTTGAACGGAAGATATTTCCTTTTTCACCATAGCCCTCTATGGGCTTCCAAATATCCCTTTGCCAATTCCACAAGAACAGCCTTAGCGAAAGGCTTCTTGAAGGGAAAGATGTAACTCTGTGAGATGAATTAACAGAACACAGAGCAGTTTCTCAGAAAGCTTCTTTCCAGTTTTGAACGGAAGATATTTCCTTTTTCACCATAGCCCTCTATGGGCTTCCAAATATCCCTTTGCCAATTCCGCAAGAACAGCCTTAGCGAAAGGCTTCTCGAAGGGATAGATGTAAATCTGTGAGATGAATTAACAGAACACAGAGCAGTTTCTCAGAAAGCTTCTTTCCAGTTTTGAACGGAAGATATTTCCTTTTTCACCATAGACCTCTATGGGTTTCCAAATATCCCTTTGCCAATTGCACAAGAACAGCCTTAGCGATAGGCTTCTTGAAGGAAAAGATGTAACTCTGTGAGATGAATTAACAGAACACAGAGCAGTTTCTCAGACAGCTTCTTTCCAGTTTTGAACGGAAGATATTTCCTTTTTCACAATAGCCCTCTATGGGCTTCCAAATATCCCTTTGCCAATTCCACAAGAACAGCCTTAGCGAAAAGCTTCTTGAAGGGAAAGATGTAACTCTGTGAGATGAATTAACAAAACACAGAGCAGTTTCTCAGAAAGCTTCTTTCCAGTTTTGAACGGAAGATATTTCCTTTTTCACCATAGCCCTCTATGTGCTTCCAAATATTCCTTTGCCAATTCCCCAAGAACAGCCTTAGCGAAAGGCTTCTTGAAGGGAAAGATGTAACTCTGTGAGATGAATTAAAAGAACACAGAGGAGTTTCTCAGAAAGCTTCTTTCCAGTTTTGAACGGAAGATAGTTCCTTTTTCACCATAGCCCTCTATGGGCTTCCAAATATCCCTTTGCCAGTTCCACAAGAACAGCCTTAGCGAAAGGCTTCTTGAAGGGAAAGATGTAACTCTCTGAGATGAATTAACAGAACACAGAGCAGTTTCTCAGAAAGCTTCTTTCCAGTTTTGAACGGAAGATATTTCCCTTTTCACCATAGCCCTCTATGGGCTTCCAAATATCCCTTTGCCAATTCCACAAGAACAGCCTTAGCGAAAGGCTTCTTGAAGGGAAAGATGTAACTCTGTGAGATGAATTAACAGAACACAGAGCAGTTTCTCAGAAAGCTTCTTTCCAGTTTTGAACGGAAGATATTTCCTTTTTCACCATAGCCCTCTTTGGGCTTTGAAATATCAATATGCCAATTCCACAAGAACAGCCTTAGCGAAAGGATTCTTGAAGGGAAAGATGTAACTCTGTGAGATGAATTAACAGAACACAGAGCAGTTTCTCAGAAAGCTTCTTTCCAGTTTTGAACGGAAGATATTTCCTTTTTCACCATAGCCCTCTATGGGCTTCCAAATATCCCTTTGCCAATTCCACAAGAACAGCCTTAGCGAAAGGCTTCTTGAAGGGAAAGATGTAACTCTGTGAGATGAATTAACAGAACACAGAGCAGTTTCTCAGAAAGCTTCTTTCCAGTTTTGAACGGAAGATATTTCCTTTTTCACCATAGCCCTCTATGGGCTTCCAAATATCCCTTTGCCAATTCCACAAGAACAGCCTTAGCGAAAGGCTTCTCGAAGGGATAGATGTAACTCTGTGAGATGAATTAACAGAACACAGAGCAGTTTCTCAGAGAGCTTCTTTCCAGTTTTGAACGGAAGATATTTCCTTTTTCACCATAGCCCTCTTTGGGCTTTGAAATATCCCTTTGCCAATTCCACAAGAACAGCCTTAGCGAAAGGCTTCTTGAAGGGAAAGATGTAACTCTGTGAGATGAATTCACAGAACACAGAGCAGTTTCTCAGAAAGCTTCTTTCCAGTTTTGAAGGGAAGATATTTCCTTTTTCACCATAGCCCTCTATGGGCTTCCAAATATCCCTTTGCCAATTCCACAAGAACAGCCTTAGCGAAAGGCTTCTTGAAGGGAAAGATGTAACTCTGTGAGATGAATTAACAGAACACAGAGCAGTTTCTCAGAAAGCTTCTTTCCAGTTTTGAACGGAGGATATTTCCTTTTTCACCATAGCCCTCTATGGGCTTCCAAATATCCCTTTGCCAATTCCACAAGAACAGCCTTAGCGAAAGGCTTCTCGAAGGGATAGATGTAACTCTGTGAGATGAATTAACAGAACACAGAGCAGTTTCTCAGAAAGCTTCTTTCCAGTTTTGAACGGAAGATATTTCCTTTTTCACCATAGCCCTCTATGGGCTTCCAAATATCCCTTTGCCAATTCCACAAGAACAGCCTTAGCGTAAGGCTTCTTGAAGGGAAAGATGTAACTCGGTTAGATGAATTAACAGAACACAGAGCAGTTTCTCAGACAGCTTCTTTCCAGTTTTGAACGGAAGATATTTCCTTTTTCACAATAGCCCTCTATGGGCTTCCAAATATCCCTTTGCCAATTCCACAAGAACAGCCTTAGCGAAAAGCTTCTTGAAGGGAAAGATGTAACTCTGTGAAATGAATTAACAAAACACAGAGCAGTTTCTCAGAAAGCTTCTTTCCAGTTTTGAACGGAAGATATTTCCTTTTTCACCATAGCCCTCTATGGGCTTCCAAATATCCCTTTGCGAATTCCACAAGAACAGCCTTAGCGAAAGGCTTCTTGAAGGGAAAGATGTAACACTGTGAGATGAATTAACAGAACACAGAGCAGTTTCTCAGAAAGCTTCTTTCCAGTTTTGAACGGAAGATATTTCCTTCTTCACCATAGCCCTCTATGGGCTTCCAAATATCCCTTTGCCAATTCCACAAGAACAGCCTTAGCGAAAGGCTTCTTGAAGGGAAAGATGTAACTCTGTGAGATGAATTAACAGAACACAGAGCAGTTTCTCAGAAAGCTTCTTTCCAGTTTTGAACGGAAGATATTTCCTTTTTCACCATAGCCCTCTATGGGCTTCCAAATATCCCTTTGCCAATTCCACAAGAACAGCCTTAGCGAAAGGCTTCTCGAAGGGATAGATGTAACTCTGTGAGATGAATTAACAGAACACAGAGCAGTTTCTCAGAAAGCTTCTTTCCAGTTTTGAACGGAAGATATTTCCTTTTTCACCATAGCCCTCTTTGGGCTTTGAAATATCCCTTTGCCAATTCCACAAGAACAGCCTTAGCGAAAGGCTTCTTGAAGGGAAAGATGTAACTCTGTGAGATGAATTAACAGAACACAGAGCAGTTTCTCAGAAAGCTTCTTTCCAGTTTTGAACGGAAGATATTTCCTTTTTCACCATAGCCCTCTATGGGCTTCCAAATATCCCTTTGCCAATTCCACAAGAACAGCCTTAGCGAAAGGCTTCTTGAAGGGAAAGATGTAACACTGTGAGATGAATTAACAGAACATAGAACAGTTTCTCAGAAAGCTTCTTTCCAATTTTGAACGGAAGATATTTCCTTTTTCACCATAGCCCTCTATGGGCTTCCAAATATCCCTTTGCCAATTCCACAAGAAGAGCATTAGCGACAGGCTTCTTGAATGGAAGGATGTAACTGTGTGAGATGAATTAACAGAACACAGAGCAGTTTCTCAGAAAGCTTCTTTCCAGTTTTGAACGGAAGATATTTCCTTTTTCACCATAGCCCTCTATGGGCTTCCAAATATCCCTTTGCCAATTCCACAAGAACAGCCTTAGCGAAAGGCTTCTTGAAGGGAAAGATGTAACTCTGTGAGATGAATTAACAGAACACAGAGCAGTTTCTCAGAAAGCTTCTTTCCAGTTTTGAACGGAAGATATTTCCTTTTTCACCATAGCCCTCTATGGGCTTCCAAATATCCCTTTGCCAATTCCACAAGAACAGCCTTAGCGAAAGGCTTCTTGAAGGAAAAGATGTAACTCTGTGAGATGAATTAACAGAACACAGAGCAGTTTCTCAGACAGCTTCTTTCCAGTTTTGAACGGAAGATATTTCCTTTTTCACAATAGCCCTCTATGGGCTTCCAAATATCCCTTTGCCAATTCCACAAGAACAGCCTTAGCGAAAAGCTTCTTGAAGGGAAAGATGTAACTCTGTGAGATGAATTACCAAAACACAGAGCAGTTTCTCAGAAAGCTTCTTTCCAGTTTTGAACGGAAGATATTTCCTTTTTCACCATAGCCCTCTATGGGATTCCAAATATTCCTTTGCCAATTCCACAATAACAGCCTTAGCGAAAGGCTTCTTGAAGGGAAAGATGTATCTCTGTGAGATGAATTAACAGAACACAGAGCAGTTTCTCAGACAGCTTCTTTCCAGTTTTGAACGGAAGATATTTCCTTTTTCACCATAGCCCTCTATGGGCTTCCAAATATCCCTTTGCCAGTTCCACAAGAACAGCCTTAGCGAAAGGCTTCTTGAAGGGAAAGATGTAACTCTGTGAGATGAATTAACAGAACACAGAGCAGTTTCTCAGAAAGCTTCTTTCCAGTTTTGAACGGAAGATATTTCCTTTTTCACCATAGCCCTCTATGGGCTTCCAAATATCCCTTTGCCAATTCCACAAGAACAGCCTTAGCGAAAGGCTTCTTGAAGGCAAAGATGTAACTCTGTGAGATGAATTAACAGAACACAGAGCAGTTTCTCAGAAAGCTTCTTTCCAGTTTTGAATGGAAGATATTTCCTTTTTCACCATAGCCCTCTATGGGCTTCCAAATATCCCTTTGCCAATTCCACAAGAACAGCCTTAGCGAAAGGCTTCTTGAAGGGAAAGATGTAACTCTGTGAGATGAATTAACAGAACACAGAGCAGTTTCTCAGAAAGCTTCTTTCCAGTTTTGAACGGAAGATATTTCCTTTTTCACCATAGCCCTCTATGGGCTTCCAAATATCCCTTTGCCAATTCCACAAGAACAGCCTTAGCGATAGGCTTCTTGAAGGGAAAGATGTAACTCTGTGGGATGAATTAACAGAACACGGAGCAGTTTCTCAGAAAGCTTCTTTCCAGTTTTGAACGGAAGATATTTCCGTTTTCACCATAGCCCTCTATGGGCTTCCAAATATCCCTTTGCCAATTCCACAAGAACAGCCTTAGCGAAAGGCTTCTTGAAGGGAAAGATGTAACTCTGTGAGATGAATTAACAGAACACAGAGCAGTTTTTCAGAAAGCTTCTTTCCAGTTTTGAACGGAAGATATTTCCTTTTTCACCATAGCCCTCTATGGGCTTCCAAATATCCCTTTGCCAATTCCACAAGAACAGCCTTAGCGAAAGGCTTCTTGAAGGGAAAGATGTAACTCTGTGTGATGAATTAACAGAACACAGAGCAGTTTCTCAGAAAGCTTCTTTCCAGTTTTGAACGGAAGATATTTCCTTTTTCACCATAGCCCTCTATGGGCTTCCAAATATCCCTTTGCCAATTCCAGAAGAACAGCCTTAGCGAAAGGATTCTTGAAGGGAAAGATGTAACTCTGTGAGATGAATTAACAGAACATAGAACAGTTTCTCAGAAAGCTTCTTTCCAGTTTTGAACGGAAGATATTTCCTTTTTCACCATAGCCCTCTATGGGCTTCCAAATATCCCTTTGCCAATTCCACAAGAACAGCCTTAGCGAAAGGCTTCTTGAAGGGAAAGATGTAACTCTGTGAGATGAATTAACAAAACACAGAGCAGTTTCTCAGAAAGCTTCTTTCCAGTTTTGAACGGAAGATATTTCCTTTTTCACCATAGCCCTCTATGGGATTCCAAATATTCCTTTGCCAATTCCACAAGAACAGCCTTAGCGAAAGGCTTCTTGAAGGGAAAGATGTATCTCTGTGAGATGAATTAACAGAACACAGAGCAGTTTCTCAGAAAGCTTCTTTCCAGTTTTGAACGGAAGATATTTCCTTTTTCACCATAGCCCTCTATGGGCTTCCAAATATCCCTTTGCCAATTCCACAAGAACAGCCTTAGCGAATGGCTTCTTGAAGGGAAAGATGTAACACTGTGAGATGAATTAACAGAACACAGAGCAGTCTCTCAGAAAGCTTCTTTCCAGTTTTGAACTTAAGATATTTCCTTTTTCACCATAGCCCTCTATGGCTTCCAGATATCCCTTTGCCAATTCCACAAGAACAGCCTTAGCGAAAGGCTTCTTGAAGGGAAAGATGTAACTCTGTGAGATGAATTAACAAAACACAGAGCAGTTTCTCAGAAAGCTTCTTTCCGGTTTTGAACGGAAGATATTTCCTTTTTCACCATAGCCCTCTATGGGATTCCAAATATTCCTTTGCCAATTCCACAAGAACAGCCTTAGCGAAAGGCTTCTTGAAGGGAAAGATGTATCTCTGTGAGATGAAATAACAGAACACAGAGCAGTTTCTCAGAAAGCTTCTTTCCAGTTTTGAACGGAAGATATTTCCTTTTTCACCATAGCCCTCTATGGGCTTCCAAATATCCCTTTGCCAATTCCTCAAGAACAGCCTTAGCGAAAGGCTTCTTGAAGGGAAAGATGTAACACTGTGAGATGAATTAACAGAACACAGAGCAGTTTCTCAGAAAGCTTCTTTCCAGTTTTGAACTTAAGATATTTCCTTTTTCACGATAGCCCTCTATGGGCTTCCAAATATCCCTTTGCCAATTCCACAAGAACAGCCTTAGCGAAAGGCTTCTTGAAGGGAAAGATGTAACTCTGTGAGATGAATTAACAGAACACAGAGCAGTTTCTCAGAAAGCTTCTTTCCAGTTTTGAACGGAAGATATTTCCTTTTTCACCATAGCCCTCTATGGGCTTCCAAATATCCCTTTGCCAATTCCACAAGAAAAGCCTTAGCGAAAGGCTTCTTGAAGGGAAAGATGTAACTCTGTGAGATAAATTAACAGAACACAGAGCAGTTTCTCAGAAAGCTTCTTTCCAGTTTTGAACGGAAGATATTTCCTTTTTCACCATAGCCCTCTATGGGCTTCCAAATATCCCTTTGCCAATTCCACAAGAACAGCCCTAGCGAAAGGCTTCTTGAAGGGAAAGATGTAACTCTGTGAGATGAATTAACAGAACACAGAGCAGTTTCTCAGAAAGCTTCTTTCCAGTTTTGAATGGAAGATATTTCCTTTTTCACCATAGCCCTCTATGGGCTTCCAAATATCCCTTTGCCAATTCCACAAGAACAGCCTTAGCGAAAGGCTTCTTGAAGGAAAAGATGTAACTCTGTGAGATGAAGTAACAGAACACAGAGCAGTTTCTCAGAAAGCTTCTTTCCAGTTTTGAACGGAAGATATTTCCTTTTTCACCATAGACCTCTATGAGCTTCCAAATATCCCTTTGCCAATTCCACAAGAACAGCCTTAGCGAAAGGCTTCTTGAAGGGAAAGATGTAACTCTGTGAGATGAATTAACAGAACACAGAGCAGTTTCTCAGACAGCTTCTTTCCAGTTTTGAACGGAAGATATTTCCTTTTTCACCATAGCCCTCTATGGGCTTCCAAATATCCCTTTGCCAATTCCACAAGAACAGCCT
This sequence comes from Chlorocebus sabaeus, assembly GCF_047675955.1. NCBI lineage: Eukaryota > Metazoa > Chordata > Mammalia > Primates > Cercopithecidae > Chlorocebus > Chlorocebus sabaeus. The sequence continues at coordinate 848,182 of NW_027328236.1, forward strand.
TAGCGAAAAGCTTCTTGAAGGGAAATATGTAACTCTGTGAGATGAATTAACAAAACACAAAGCAGTTTCTCAGAAAGCTTCTTTCCAGTTTTGAACGGAAGATATTTCCTTTTTCACCATAGCCCTCTATGGGCTTCCAAATATTCCTTTGCCAATTCCAAAAGAACAGCCTTAGCGAAAGGCTTCTTGAAGGGAAAGATGTAACTCTGTGAGATGAATTAACAGAACACAGAGCAGTTTCTCAGAAAGCTTCTTTCCAGTTTTGAACGGAAGATATTTCCTTTTTCACCTTAGCCCTCTATGGGCTTCCAAATATCCCTTTGCCAATTCCACAAGAACAGCCTTAGCGAAAGGCTTCTTGAAGGGAAAGATGTAACTCTGTGAGATGAATTAACAGAACACAGAGCAGTTTCTCAGAAAGCTTCTTTCCAGTTTTGAACGGAAGATATTTCCTTTTTCACCATAGCCCTCTATGGGCTTCCAAATATCCCTTTGCCAATTCCACAAGAACAGCCTTAGCGAAAGGCTTCTTGAAGGGAAAGATGTAACTCTGTGAGATGAATTAACAGAACACAGAGCAGTTTCTCAGAAAGCTTCTTTCCAGTTTTGAACGGAAGATATTTCCTTTTTCACCATAGCCCTCTATGGGCTTCCAAATATCCCCTTGCCAATTCCACAAGAACAGCCTTAGCGAAAGGCTTCTTGAACGGAAAGATGTAACTCTGTGAGATGAATTAACAGAACACAGAGCAGTTTCTCAGAAAGCTTCTTTCCAGTTTTGAACGGAAGATATTTCCTTTTTCACCATAGCCCTCTATGGGCTTCCAAATATCCCTTTGCCAATTCCAGAAGAACAGCCTTAGCGAAAGGATTCTTGAAGGGAAAGATGTAACTCTGTGAGATGAATTAACAGAACATAGAACAGTTTCTCAGAAAGCTTCTTTCCAGTTTTGAACGGAAGATATTTCCTTTTTCACCATAGCCCTCTATGGGCTTCCAAATATCCCTTTGCCAATTCCACAAGAACAGCCTTAGCGAAAGGCTTCTTGAAGGGAAAGATGTAACTCTGTGAGATGAATTAACAAAACACAGAGCAGTTTCTCAGAAAGCTTCTTTCCAGTTTTGAACGGAAGATATTTCCTTTTTCACCATAGCCCTCTATGGGATTCCAAATATTCCTTTGCCAATTCCACAAGAACAGTCTTAGCGAAAGGCTTCTTGAAGGGAAAGATGTATCTCTGTGAGATGAATTAACAGAACACAGAGCAGTTTCTCAGAAAGCTTCTTTCCAGTTTTGAACGGAAGATATTTCCTTTTTCACCATAGCCCTCTATGGGCTTCCAAATATCCCTTTGCCAATTCCACAAGAACAGCCTTAGCGAAAGGCTTCTTGAAGGGAAAGATGTAACACTGTGAGATGAATTAACAGAACACAGAGCAGTCTCTCAGAAAGCTTCTTTCCAGTTTTGAACTTAAGATATTTCCTTTTTCACCATAGCCCTCTATGGCTTCCAAATATCCCTTTGCCAATTCCACAAGAACAGCCTTAGCGAAAGGCTTCTTGAAGGGAAAGATGTAACTCTGTGAGATGAATTAACAGAACACAGAGCAGTTTCTCAGAAAGCTTCTTTCCAGTTTTGAACGGAAGATATTTCCTTTTTCACCATAGCCCTCTATGGGCTTCCAAATATCCCTTTGCCAATTCCACAAGAAAAGCCTTAATGAAAGGCTTCTTGAAGGGAAAGATGTAACTCTGTGAGATAAATTAACAGAACACAGAGCAGTTTCTCAGAAAGCTTCTTTCCAGTTTTGAAGGGAAGATATTTCCTTTTTCACCATAGCCCTCTATGGGCTTCCAAATATCCCTTTGCCAATTCCAAAAGAACAGCCTTAGCGAAAGGCTCCTTGAAGGGAAAGATGTAACTCTGTGAGATGAATTAACAGAACACAGAGCAGTTTCTCAGAAAGCTTCTTTCCAGTTTTGAATGGAAGATATTTCCTTTTTCACCATAGCCCTCTATGTGCTTCCAAATATCCCTTTGCCAATTCCACAAGAACAGCCTTAGCGAAAGGCTTCTTGAAGGGAAAGATGTAACTCTGTGAGATGAATTAACAGAACACAGAGGAGTTTATCAGAAAGCTTCTTTCCAGTTTTGAACGGAAGATATTTCCTTTTTCACCATAGCCCTCTATGGGCTTCCAAATATCCCTTTGCCAATTCCACAAGAACAGCCTGAGCGAAAGGCTTCTTGAAGGGAAAGATGTAACTCTGTGAGATGAATTAACAGAACACAGAGCAGTTTCTCAGAAAGCTTCTTTCCAGTTTTGAACGGAAGATATTTCCTTTTTCACCATAGCCCTCTATGGGCTTCCAAATATCCCTTTGCCAATTCCACAAGAACAGCCTTAGCGAAAGGCTTCTTGAAGGGAAAGATGTAACTCTGTGAGATGAATTAACAGAACACAGAGCAGTTTCTCAGAAAGCGTCTTTCCAGTTTTGAACGGAAGATATTTCCTTTTTCACCATAGCCCTCTATGGGCTTCCAAGTAACCCTTTGCCAATTCCACAAGAACAGCCTTAGGGAAAGGCTTCTTGAAGGGAAAGATGTAACTCTGTGAGATGAATTAACAGAACACAGAGCAGTTTCTCAGAAAGCTTCTTTCCAGTTTTGAACGGAAGATATTTCCTTTTTCACCATAGCCTTCTAAGGGCTTCCAAATATCCCTTTGCCAATTCCACAAGAACAGCCTTAGCGAAAGGTTTCTTGAAGGGAAAGATGTAACTCTGTGAGATGAATTAACAGAACAAAGAGCAGTTTCTCAGAAAGCTTCTTTCCAGTTTTGAACGGTAGATATTTCCTTTTTCACCATAGCCCTCTATGGGCTTCCAAATATCCCTTTGCCAATTCCACAAGAACAGCCTTAGCGAAAGTCTTCTTGAAGGGAAAGATGTAACTCTGTGAGATGGATTAACAGAACACAGAGCAGTTTCTCAGAAAGCTTCTTTCCAGTTTTGAACGGAAGATAGTTCCTTTTTCACCATAGCCCTCTATGGGCTTCCAAATATCCCTTTGCCAATTCCACAAGAACAGCCTTAGCGAAAGGCTTCTTGAAGGGAAAGATGTAACTCTGTGAGATGAATTAACAGAACTCAGAGCAGTTTCTCAGAAAGCTTCTTTCCAGTTTTGAACGGAAGATATTTCCTTTTTCACCATAGCCCTCTATGGGCTTCCAAATATCCCTTTGCCAATTCCACAAGAACAGCCTTAGCGAAAGGCTTCTTGAAGGGAAAGATGTAGCTCTGTGAGATGAATTAACAGAACACAGAGCAGTTTCTCAGAAAGCTTCTTTCCAGTTTTGAACGGAAGATATTTCCTTTTTCACCATAGCCCTCTATGGGCTTCCAAATATCCCTTTGCCAATTCCACAAGAACAGCCTTAGCGAAAGGCTTCTTGAAGGGAAAGATGTAACTCTGTGAGATGAATTAACAGAACACAGAGCAGTTTCTCAGAAAGCTTCTTTCCAGTTTTGAACGGAAGATATTTCCTTTTTCACCATAGCCCTCTATGGGCTTCCAAATATCCCTTTGCCAATTCCACAAGAACAGCCTTAGCGAAAGGCTTCTTGAAGGGAAAGATGTAACTCTGTGAGATGAATTAACAGAACACAGAGCAGTTTCTCAGAAAGCTTCTTTCCAGTTTTGAACGGAAGATATTTCCTTTTTCACCATAGCCCTCTATGGGCTTCCAAATATCCGTTGCCAATTCCACAAGAACAGCCTTAGCGAAAGGCTTCTCGAAGGGATAGATGTAACTCTGTGAGGTGAATTAACAGAACACAGAGTAGTTTCTCAGAAAGATTCCTTCCAGTTTTAAACGGAAGATATTTCCTTTTTCACCATAGCCCTCTATGGGCTTCCAAATATCCCTTTGCCAATTCCACAAGAACAGCCTTAGCGAAAGGCTTCTTGCAGGGAAAGATGTAACTCTGTGAGATGAATTAACAGAACACAGAGCAGTTTCTCAGAAAGCTTCTTTCCAGTTTTGAACGGAACATATTTCCTTTTTCACCATAGCCCTCTATGGGCTTCCAAATATCCCTTTGCCAATTCCACAAGAACAGCCTTAGCGAAAAGCTTCTTGAAGGGAAATATGTAACTCTGTGAGATGAATTAACAAAACACAAAGCAGTTTCTCAGAAAGCTTCTTTCCAGTTTTGAACGGAAGATATTTCCTTTTTCACCATAGCCCTCTATGGGCTTCCAAATATTCCTTTTCCAAATCCAAAAGAACAGCCTTAGCGAAAGGCTTCTTGAAGGGAAAGATGTAACTCTGTGAGATGAATTAACAGAACACAGAGCAGTTTCTCAGAAAGCTTCTTTCCAGTTTTGAACGGAAGATATTTCCTTTTTCACCATAGCCCTCTATGGGCTTCCAAATATCTCTTTGCCAATTCCACAAGAACAGCCTTAGCGAAAGGCTTCTTGAAGGGAAAGATGTAACTCTGTGAGATGAATTAACAGAACACAGAGCAGTTTCTCAGAAAGCTTCTTTCCAGTTTTGAACGGAAGATATTTCCTTTTTCACCATAGCCCTCTATGGGCTTCCAAATATCCCTTTGCCAATTCCACAAGAACAGCCTTAGCGAAAGGCTTCTCGAAGGGAAAGATGTAACTCTGTGAGATGAATTAACAGAACACAGAGCAGTTTCTCAGAAAGATTCTTTCCAGTTTTGAATGGAAGATATTTCCTTTTTCACCATAGCCCTCTATGTGCTTCCAAATATCCCTTTGCCAATTCCACAAGAACAGCCTTAGCGAAAGGCTTCTTGAAGGGAAAGATGTAACTCTGTGAGATGAATTAACAGAACACAGAGCAGATTCTCAGAAAGCTTCTTTCCAGTTTTGAACGTAAGATATTTCCTTTTTCACCATAGCCCTCTATGGGCTTCCAAATATCCCTTTGCCAATTCCACAAGAACAGCCTTAGCGAAAGGCTTCTTGAAGGGAAAGATGTAACTCTGTGAGATGAATTAACAGAACACAGAGCAGTTTCTCAGAAAGCTTCTTTCCAGTTTTGAACGGAAGATATTTCCTTTTTCACCATAGCCCTCTATGGGCTTCCAAATATCCCTTTGCCAATTCCACAAGAACAGCCTTAGCGAAAGGCTTCTTGAAGGGAAAGATGTAACTCTGTGAGATGAATTAACAAAACACAGAGCAGTTTCTCAGAAAGCTTCTTTCCAGTTTTGAACGGAAGATATTTCCTTTTTCACCATAGCCCTCTATGGGCTTCCAAATATTCCTTTGCCAATTCCACAAGAACAGCCTTAGCGAAAGGCTTCTTGAAGGGAAAGATGTAACTCTGTGAGATGAATTAACAGAACACAGAGCAGTTTCTCAGAAAGCTTCTTTCCAGTTTTGAACGGAAGATATTTCCTTTTTCACCATAGCCCTCTATGGGCTTCCAAATATCCCTTTGCCAATTCCACAAGAACAGCCTTAGCGAAAGGCTTCTTGAAGGGAAAGATATAACTCTGTGAGATGAATTAACAGAACACAGAGCAGTTTCTCAGAAAGCTTCTTTCCAGTTTTGAACGGAAGATATTTTCTTTTTCACCATAGCCCTCTAGGGGCTTCCAAATATCCCTTTGCCAATTCCACAAGAACAGCCTTAGCGAAAGGCTTCTTGAAGGGAAAGATGTAACTCTGTGAGATGAATTAACAGAACACAGAGCAGTTTCTCAGAAAGCTTCTTTCCAGTTTTGAACGGAAGATATTTCCTTTTTCACCATAGCCCTCTGTGGGCTTCCAAATATCCCTTTGCCAATTCCACAAGAACAGCGTTAGCGAAAGGCTTCTTGAAGGGAAAGATGTAACTCTGTGAGATGAATTAACAGAACACAGAGCAGTTTCTCAGAAAGCTTCTTTCCAGTTTTGAACGGAAGATATTTCCTTTTTCACCATAGCCCTCTATGGGCTTCCAAATATCCCTTTGCCAATTCCACAAGAACAGCCTTAGCGAAAGGCTTCTTGAAGGGAAAGATGTAACTCTGTGAGATGAATTAACAGAAATCAGAGCAGTTTCTCAGAAAGCTTCTTTCCAGTTTTGAACGGAAGGTATTTCCTTTTTCACCATAGCCCTCTATGGGCTTCCAAATATCCCTTTGCCAATTCCACAAGAACAGCCTTAGCGAAAGGCTTCTTGAAGGGAAAGATGTAACTCTGTGAGATGAATTAACAGAACACAGAGCAGTTTCTCAGAAAGCTTCTTTCCAGTTTTGAACGGAAGATATTTCCTTTTTCACCATAGCCCTCTATGGGCTTCCAAATATCCCTTTGCCTATTCCACAAGAACAGCCTTAGCGAAAGGCTTCTTGAAGGGAAAGATGTAACTCCGTGAGATGGATTAAAGGAACACAGAGCAGTCTCTCAGAAAGCTTCTTTCCAGTTTTGAACGGAAGGTAGTTCCTTTTTCACCATAGCCCTCTATGGGCTTCCAAATATCCCTTTGCCAATTCCACAAGAACAGCCTTAGCGAAAGGCTTCTTGAAGGGAAAGATGTAACTCTGTGAGATGAATTAACAGAACACAGAACAGTTTCTCAGAAAGCTTCTTTCCAGTTTTGAACGGAAGATATTTCCTTTTTCACCATAGCCCTCTATGGGCTTCCAAATATCCCTTTGCCAATTCCACAAGAAAAGACTTAGCGAAAGGCTTCTTGAAGGGAAAGATGTAACTCTGTGAGATGAATTAACAGAACACAGAGCAGTTTCTCAGAAAGCTTCTTTCCAGTTTTGAATGGAAGATATTTCCTTTTTCACCATAGCCCTCTATTGGCTTCCAAATATCCCTTTGCCAATTCCACAAGAACAGCCTTAGCGAAAGGCTTCTTGAAGGGAAAGATGTAACTCTGTGAGATGAAGTAACAGAACAGAGAGTAGTTTCTCAGAAAGCTTCTTTCCAGTTTTGAACGGAAGATATTTAATTTTTCACCATAGCCCTCTATGGGCTTCCAAATATCCCTTTGCCAATTCCACAAGAACAGCCTTAGCGAAAGGCTTCTTGAAGGGAAAGATGTAACTCTGTGAGATGAATTAACGGAACACAGAGCAGTTTCTCAGAAAGCTTCTTTCCAGTTTTGAACGGAAGATATTTCCTTTTTCACCATAGCCCTCTATGGGCTTCCAAATATCCCTTTGCCAATTCCACAAGAACAGCCTTAGCGAAAGGCTTCTTGAAGGGAAAGATGTAACTCTGTGAGATGAATTAACAGAACACAGAGCAGTTTCTCAGAAAGCTTCTTTCCAGTTTTGAACGGAAGATATTTCCTTTTTCACCATAGCCCTCTATGGGCTTCCAAATATCCCTTTGCCAATTCCACAAGAACAGCCTTAGCGAAAGGCTTCTTGAAGGGAAAGATGTAACTCTGTGAGATGAATTAACAGAAATCAGAGCAGTTTCTCAGAAAGATTCTTTCCAGTTTTGAACGGAAGGTATTTCCTTTTTCACCATAGCCCTCTATGGGCTTCCAAATATCCCTTTGCCAATTCCACAAGAACAGCCTTAGCGAAAGGCTTCTTGAAGGGAAAGATGTAACTCTGTGAGATGAATTAACAGAACACAGAGCAGTTTCTCAGAAAGCTTCTTTCCAGTTTTGAACGGAAGATATTTCCTTTTTCACCATAGCCCTCTATGGGCTTCCAAATATCCCTTTGCCAATTCCACAAGAACAGCCTTAGCGAAAGGCTTCTTGAAGGGAAAGATGTAACTCTGTGAGATGAATTAACAGAACACAGAGCAGTTTCTCAGAAAGCTTCTTTCCAGTTTTGAACGGAAGATATTTCCTTTTTCACCATAGCCCTCTATGGGCTTCCAAATATCCCTTTGCCTATTCCACAAGAACAGCCTTAGTGAAAGGCTTCTTGAAGGGAAAGATGTAACTCCGTGAGATGTATTAACAGAACACAGAGCAGTCTCTCAGAAAGCTTCTTTCCAGTTTTGAACGGAAGATAGTTCCTTTTTCACCATAGCCCTCTATGGGCTTCCAAATATCCCTTTGCCAATTCCACAAGAACAGCCTTAGCGAAAGACTTCCTGAAGGGAAAGATGTAACTCTGTGAGATGAATTAACAGAACACAGAACAGTTTCTCAGAAAGCTTCTTTCCAGTTTTGAACGGAAGATATTTCCTTTTTCACCATAGCCCTCTATGGGCTTCCAAATATCCCTTTGCCAATTCCACAAGAAAAGACTTAGCGAAAGGCTTCTTGAAGGGAAAGATGTAACTCTGTGAGATGAATTAACAGAACACAGAGCAGTTTCTCAGAAAGCTTCTTTCCAGTTTTGAACGGAAGATATTTCCTTTTTCACCATAGCCCTCTATTGGCTTCCAAATATCCCTTTGCCAATTCCACAAGAACAGCCTTAGCGAAAGGCTTCTTGAAGGGAAAGATGTAACTCTGTGAGATGAAGTAACAGAACACAGAGCAGTTTCTCAGAAAGCTTCTTTCCAGTTTTGAACGGAAGATATTTAATTTTTCACCATAGCCCTCTATGGGCTTCCAAATATCCCTTTGCCAATTCCACAAGAACAGCCTTAGCGAAAGGCTTCTTGAAGGGAAAGATGTAACTCTGTGAGATGAATTAACGGAACACAGAGCAGTTTCTCAGAAAGCTTCTTTCCAGTTTTGAACGGAAGATATTTCCTTTTTCACCATAGCCATCTATGGGCTTCCAAATATCCCTTTGCCAATTCCACAAGAACAGCCTTAGCGAAAGGCTTCTTGAAGGGAAAGATGTAACACTGTGAGATGAAGTAACAGAACACAGAGCAGTTTCTCAGAAAGCTTCTTTCCAGTTTTGAACGGAAGATATTTAATTTTTCACCATAGCCCTCTATGGGCTTCCAAATATCCCTTTGCCAATTCCACAAGAACAGCCTTAGCGAAAGGCTTCTTGAAGGGAAAGATGTAACTCTGTGAGATGAATTAACGGAACACAGAGCAGTTTCTCAGAAAGCTTCTTTCCAGTTTTGAACGGAAGATATTTCCTTTTTCACCATAGCCCTCTATGGGCTTCCAAATATCCCTTTGCCAATTCCACAAGAACAGCCTTAGCGAAAGGCTTCTTGAAGGGAAAGATGTAACTCTGTGAGATGATTTAACAGAACACAGAGCAGTTTCTCAGAAAGCTTCTTTCCTGTTTTGAACGGAAGATATTTCCTTTTTCACCATAGCCCTCTATGGGCTTCCAAATATCCCTTTGCCAATTCCACAAGAACAGCCTTAGCGAAAGGCTTCTTGAAGGGAAAGATGTAACTCTGTGAGATGAATTAACAGAACACAGAGCAGTTTCTCAGAAAGCTTCTTTCCAGTTTTGAACGGAAGGTATTTCCTTTTTCACCATAGCCCTCTATGGGCTTCCAAATATCCCTTTGCCAATTCCACAAGAACAGCCTTAGCGAAAGGCTTCTTGAAGGGAAAGATGTAACTCTGTGAGATGAATTAACAGAACACAGAGCAGTTTCTCAGAAAGCTTCTTTCCAGTTTTGAACGGAAGATATTTCCTTTTTCACCATAGCCCTCTATGGGCTTCCAAATATCCCTTTGCCAATTCCACAAGAACAGCCTTAGCGAAAGGCTTCTTGAAGGGAAAGATGTAACTCTGTGAGATGAATTAACAGAACACAGAGCAGTTTCTCAGAAAGCTTCTTTCCAGTTTTGAACGGAAGATATTTCCTTTTTCACCATAGCCATCTATGGGCTTCCAAATATCCCTTTGCCAATTCCACAAGAACAGCCTTAGCGAAAGGCTTCTTGAAGGGAAAGATGTAACACTGTGAGATGAATTAACAGAACACAGAGCAGTTTCTCAGAAAGCTTCTTTCCAGTTTTGAACGGAAGATATTTCCTTTTTCACCATAGCCCACTATGGGCTTCCAAATATCCCTTTGCCAATTCCACAAGAACAGCCTTAGCGAAAGGTTTCTTGAAGGGAAAGATGTAACTCTCTGAGATGAATTAACAGAACACAGAGCAGTTTCTCAGGAAGCTTCTTTCCAGTTTTGAACGGAAGATATTTCCTCTTTCACCATAGCCCTCTAGGGGCTTCCAAATATCCCTTTGCCAATTCCACAAGAACAGCCTTAGCGAAAGGCTTCTTGAAGGGAAAGATGTAACTCTGTGAGATGAATTAACAGAACACAGAGCAGTTTCTCAGAAAGCTTCTTTCCAGTTTTGAACGGAAGATATTTCCTTTTTCACCATAGCCCTCTATGGGCTTCCAAATATCCCTTTGCCAATTCCACAAGAACAGCCTTAGCGAAAGGCTTCTTGAAGGGAAAGATGTAACTCTGTGAGATGAATTAACAGAACACAGAGCAGTTTCTCAGAAAGCTTCTTTCCAGTTTTGAACGGAAGATATTTCCTTTTTCACCATAGCCCTCTATGGGCTTCCAAATATCCCTTTGCCAATTCCACAAGAACAGCCTTAGCGAAAGGCTTCTTGAAGGGAAAGATGTAACTCTGTGAGATGAATTAACAGAAATCAGAGCAGTTTCTCAGAAAGCTTCTTTCCAGTTTTGAACGGAAGGTATTTCCTTTTTCACCATAGCCCTCTATGGGCTTCCAAATATCCCTTTGCCAATTCCACAAGAACAGCCTTAGCGAAAGGCTTCTTGAAGGGAAAGATGTAACTCTGTGAGATGAATTAACAGAAATCAGAGCAGTTTCTCAGAAAGCTTCTTTCCAGTTTTGAACGGAAGGTATTTCCTTTTTCACCATAGCCCTCTATGGGCTTCCAAATATCCCTTTGCCAATTCCACAAGAACAGCCTTAGCGAAAGGCTTCTTGAAGGGAAAGATGTAACTCTGTGAGATGAATTAACAGAACACAGAGCAGTTTCTCAGAAAGCTTCTTTCCAGTTTTGAACGGAAGATATTTCCTTTTTCACCATAGCCCTCTATGGGCTTCCAAATATCCCTTTGCCAATTCCACAAGAACAGCCTTAGCGAAAGGCTTCTTGAAGGGAAAGATGTAACTCTGTGAGATGAATTAACAGAACACAGAGCAGTTTCTCAGAAAGCTTCTTTCCAGTTTTGAACGGAAGATATTTCCTTTTTCACCATAGCCATCTATGGGCTTCCAAATATCCCTTTGCCAATTCCACAAGAACAGCCTTAGCGAAAGGCTTCTTGAAGGGAAAGATGTAACACTGTGAGATGAATTAACAGAACACAGAGCAGTTTCTCAGAAAGCTTCTTTCCAGTTTTGAACGGAAGATATTTCCTTTTTCACCATAGCCCACTATGGGCTTCCAAATATCCCTTTGCCAATTCCACAAGAACAGCCTTAGCAAAAGGTTTCTTGAAGGGAAAGATGTAACTCTCTGAGATGAATTAACAGAACACAGAGCAGTTTCTCAGGAAGCTTCTTTCCAGTTTTGAACGGAAGATATTTCCTCTTTCACCATAGCCCTCTAGGGGCTTCCAAATATCCCTTTGCCAATTCCACAAGAACAGCCTTAGCGAAAGGCTTCTTGAAGGGAAAGATGTAACTCTGTGAGATGAATTAACAGAACACAGAGCAGTTTCTCAGAAAGCTTCTTTCCAGTTTTGAACGGAAGGTATTTCCTTTTTCACCATAGCCCTCTATGGGCTTCCAAATATCCCTTTGCCAATTCCACAAGAACAGCCTTAGCGAAAGGCTTCTTGAAGGGAAAGATGTAACTCTGTGAGATGAATTAACAGAACACAGAGCAGTTTCTCAGAAAGCTTCTTTCCAGTTTTGAACGGAAGATATTTCCTTTTTCACCATAGCCCTCTATGGGCTTCCAAATATCCCTTTGCCTATTCCACAAGAACAGCCTTAGCGAAAGGCTTCTTGAAGGGAAAGATGTAACTCCGTGAGATGTATTAACAGAACACAGAGCAGTCTCTCAGAAAGCTTCTTTCCAGTTTTGAACGGAAGATAGTTCCTTTTTCACCATAGCCCTCTATGGGCTTCCAAATATCCCTTTGCCAATTCCACAAGAACAGCCTTAGCGAAAGACTTCCTGAAGGGAAAGATGTAACTCTGTGAGATGAATTAACAGAACACAGAACAGTTTCTCAGAAAGCTTCTTTCCAGTTTTGAACGGAAGATATTTCCTTTTTCACCATAGCCCTCTATGGGCTTCCAAATATCCCTTTGCCAATTCCACAAGAAAAGACTTAGCGAAAGGCTTCTTGAAGGGAAAGATGTAACTCTGTGAGATGAATTAACAGAACACAGAGCAGTTTCTCAGAAAGCTTCTTTCCAGTTTTGAATGGAAGATATTTCCTTTTTCACCATAGCCCTCTATTGGCTTCCAAATATCCCTTTGCCAATTCCACAAGAACAGCCTTAGCGAAAGGCTTCTTGAAGGGAAAGATGTAACTCTGTGAGATGAAGTAACAGAACACAGAGCAGTTTCTCAGAAAGCTTCTTTCCAGTTTTGAACGGAAGATATTTAATTTTTCACCATAGCCCTCTATGGGCTTCCAAATATCCCTTTGCCAATTCCACAAGAACAGCCTTAGCGAAAGGCTTCTTGAAGGGAAAGATGTAACTCTGTGAGATGAATTAACGGAACACAGAGCAGTTTCTCAGAAAGCTTCTTTCCAGTTTTGAACGGAAGATATTTCCTTTTTCACCATAGCCCTCTATGGGCTTCCAAATATCCCTTTGCCAATTCCACAAGAACAGCCTTAGCGAAAGGCTTCTTGAAGGGAAAGATGTAACTCTGTGAGATGAATTAACAGAACACAGAGCAGTTTCTCAGAAAGCTTCTTTCCTGTTTTGAACGGAAGATATTTCCTTTTTCACCATAGCCCTCTATGGGCTTCCAAATATCCCTTTGCCAATTCCACAAGAACAGCCTTAGCGAAAGGCTTCTTGAAGGGAAAGATGTAACTCTGTGAGATGAATTAACAGAAATCAGAGCAGTTTCTCAGAAAGCTTCTTTCCAGTTTTGAACGGAAGGTATTTCCTTTTTCACCATAGCCCTCTATGGGCTTCCAAATATCCCTTTGCCAATTCCACAAGAACAGCCTTAGCGAAAGGCTTCTTGAAGGGAAAGATGTAACTCTGTGAGATGAATTAACAGAACACAGAGCAGTTTCTCAGAATGCTTCTTTCCAGTTTTGAACGGAAGATATTTCCTTTTTCACCATAGCCCTCTATGGGCTTCCAAATATCCCTTTGCCAATTCCACAAGAACAGCCTTAGCGAAAGGCTTCTTGAAGGGAAAGATGTAACTCTGTGAGATGAATTAACAGAACACAGAGCAGTTTCTCAGAAAGCTTCTTTCCAGTTTTGAACGGAAGATATTTCCTTTTTCACCATAGCCATCTATGGGCTTCCAAATATCCCTTTGCCAATTCCACAAGAACAGCCTTAGCGAAAGGCTTCTTGAAGGGAAAGATGTAACACTGTGAGATGAATTAACAGAACACAGAGCAGTTTCTCAGAAAGCTTCTTTCCAGTTTTGAACGGAAGATATTTCCTTTTTCACCATAGCCCACTATGGGCTTCCAAATATCCCTTTGCCAATTCCACAAGAACAGCCTTAGCGAAAGGTTTCTTGAAGGGAAAGATGTAACTCTCTGAGATGAATTAACAGAACACAGAGCAGTTTCTCAGGAAGCTTCTTTCCAGTTTTGAACGGAAGATATTTCCTCTTTCACCATAGCCCTCTAGGGGCTTCCAAATATCCCTTTGCCAATTCCACAAGAACAGCCTTAGCGAAAGGCTTCTTGAAGGGAAAGATGTAACTCTGTGAGATGAATTAACAGAACACAGAGCAGTTTCTCAGAAAGCTTCTTTCCAGTTTTGAACGGAAGATATTTCCTTTTTCACCATAGCCCTCTATGGGATTCCAAATATCCCTTTGACAATTCCACAAGAACAGCCTTAGCGAAAGTTTTCTAGAAGGGATAGATGTAACTCTGTGAGATGAATTAACAGAACACAGAGCATTTTCTCAGAAAGCTTCTTTCCAGTTTTGAACGGAAGATATTTCCTTTTTCACCATAGCCCTCTAAGGGCTTCCAAATATCCCTTTGCCAATTCCACAAGAACAGCCTTAGCGAAAGGCTTCTTGAAGGAAAAGATGTAACTCTGTGAGATGAATTAACAGAGCACAGAGCAGTTTCTCAGACAGCTTCTTTCCAGTTTTGAACGGAAGATATTTCCTTTTTCACAATAGCCCTCTATGGGCTTCCAAATATCCCTTTGCCAATTCCACAAGAACAGCCTTAGCGAAAGACTACTTGAAGGGAAAGATGTAACTCTGTGAGATGAATTAACAGAACACAGAGCAGTTTCTCAGAAAGCTTCTTTCCAGTTTTGAACGGAAGATATTTCCTTTTTCACCATAGCCCTCTATGGGCTTCCAAATATCCCTTTGCCAATTCCACAAGAACAGCCTTAGCGAAAGGCTTCTTGAAGGGAAAGATGTAACTCTGTGAGATGAATTAACAGAACACAGAGCAGTTTCTCAGAAAGCTTCTTTCCAGTTTTGAACGGAAGATATTTCCTTTTTCACCATAGCCCTCTATGGGCTTCCAAATATCCGTTGCCAATTCCACAAGAACAGCCTTAGCGAAAGGCTTCTCGAAGGGATAGATGTAACTCTGTGAGGTGAATTAACAGAACACAGAGTAGTTTCTCAGAAAGATTCCTTCCAGTTTTAAACGGAAGATATTTCCTTTTTCACCATAGCCCTCTATGGGCTTCCAAATATCCCTTTGCCAATTCCACAAGAACAGCCTTAGCGAAAGGCTTCTTGCAGGGAAAGATGTAACTCTGTGAGATGAATTAACAGAACACAGAGCAGTTTCTCAGACAGCTTCTTTCCAGTTTTGAACGGAAGATATTTCCTTTTTCACCATAGCCCTCTATGGGCTTCCAAATATCCCTTTGCCAATTCCACAAGAACAGCCTTAGCGAAAAGCTTCTTGAAGGGAAATATGTAACTCTGTGAGATGAATTAACAAAACACAAAGCAGTTTCTCAGAAAGCTTCTTTCCAGTTTTCAACGGAAGATATTTCCTTTTTCACCATAGCCCTCTATGGGCTTCCAAATATTCCTTTGCCAATTCCAAAAGAACAGCCTTAGCGAAAGGCTTCTTGAAGGGAAAGATGTAACTCTGTGAGATGAATTAACAGAACACAGAGCAGTTTCTCAGAAAGCTTCTTTCCAGTTTTGAACGGAAGATATTTCCTTTTTCACCATAGCCCTCTATGGGCTTCCAAATATCCCTTTGCCAATTCCACAAGAACAGCCTTAGCGAAAGGCTTCTTGAAGGGAAAGATGTAACTCTGTGAGATGAATTAACAGAACACAGAGCAGTTTCTCAGAAAGCTTCTTTCCAGTTTTGAACGGAAGATATTTCCTTTTTCACCATAGCCCTCTATGGGCTTCCAAATATCCCTTTGCCAATTCCACAAGAACAGCCTTAGCGAAAGGCTTCTTGAAGGGAAAGATGTAACTCTGTGAGATGAATTAACAGAACACAGAGCAGTTTCTCAGAAAGCTTCTTTCCAGTTTTGAACGGAAGATATTTCCTTTTTCACCATAGCCATCTATGGGCTTCCAAATATCCCTTTGCCAATTCCACAAGAACAGCCTTAGCGAAAGGCTTCTTGAAGGGAAAGATGTAACACTGTGAGATGAATTAACAGAACACAGAGCAGTTTCTCAGAAAGCTTCTTTCCAGTTTTGAACGGAAGATATTTCCTTTTTCACCATAGCACTCTATGGGCTTCCAAATATCCCTTTGCCAATTCCACAAGAACAGCCTTAGCGAAAGGCTTCTTGAAGGGAAAGATGTAACTCTGTGAGATGAATTAACAGAACACAGAGCAGTTTCTCAGAAAGCTTCCTTCCAGTTTTGAACGGAAGATATTTCCTTTTTCACCATAGCCCTCTATGGGATTCCAAATATCCCTTTGACAATTCCACAAGAACAGCCTTAGCGAAAGTTTTCTCGAAGGGATAGATGTAACTCTGTGAGATGAATTAACAGAACACAGAGCAGTTTCTCAGAAAGCTTCTTTCCAGTTTTGAACGGAAGATATTTCCTTTTTCACCATAGCCCTCTATGGGCTTCCAAATATCCCTTTGCCAATTCCACAAGAACAGCCTTAGCGAAAGGCTTCTTGAAGGAAAAGATGTAACACTGTGAGATGAATTAACAGAACACAGAGCAGTTTCTCAGACAGCTTCTTTCCAGTTTTGAACGGAAGATATTTCCTTTTTCACAATAGCCCTCTATGGGCTTCCAAATATCCCTTTGCCAATTCCACAAGAACAGCCTTAGCGAAAGACTACTTGAAGGGAAAGATGTAACTCTGTGAGATGAATTAACAGAACACAGAGCAGTTTCTCAGAAAGCTTCTTTCCAGTTTTGAACGGAAGATATTTCCTTTTTCACCATAGCCCTCTATGGGCTTCCAAATATCCCTTTGCGAATTCCACAAGAACAGCCTTAGCGAAAGGCTTCTTGAAGGGAAAGATGTAACTCTGTGAGATGAATTAACAGAACACAGAGCAGTTTCTCAGAAAGCTTCTTTCCAGTTTTGAACGGAAGATATTTCCTTTTTCACCATAGCCCTCTATGGGCTTCCAAATATCCGTTGCCAATTCCACAAGAACAGCCTTAGCGAAAGGCTTCTCGAAGGGATAGATGTAACTCTGTGAGGTGAATTAACAGAACACAGAGTAGTTTCTCAGAAAGATTCCTTCCAGTTTTAAACGGAAGATATTTCCTTTTTCACCATAGCCCTCTATGGGCTTCCAAATATCCCTTTGCCAATTCCACAAGAACAGCCTTAGCGAAAGGCTTCTTGCAGGGAAAGATGTAACTCTGTGAGATGAATTAACAGAACACAGAGCAGTTTCTCAGACAGCTTCTTTCCAGTTTTGAACGGAAGATATTTCCTTTTTCACCATAGCCCTCTATGGGCTTCCAAATATCCCTTTGCCAATTCCACAAGAACAGCCTTAGCGAAAAGCTTCTTGAAGGGAAATATGTAACTCTGTGAGATGAATTAACAAAACACAAAGCAGTTTCTCAGAAAGCTTCTTTCCAGTTTTGAACGGAAGATATTTCCTTTTTCACCATAGCCCTCTATGGGCTTCCAAATATTCCTTTGCCAATTCCAAAAGAACAGCCTTAGCGAAAGGCTTCTTGAACGGAAAGATGTAACTCTGTGAGATGAATTAACAGAACACAGAGCAGTTTCTCAGAAAGCTTCTTTCCAGTTTTGAACGGAAGATATTTCCTTTTTCACCATAGCCCTCTATGGGCTTCCAAATATCCCTTTGCCAATTCCACAAGAACAGCCTTAGCGAAAGGCTTCTTGAAGGGAAAGATGTAACTCTGTGAGATGAATTAACAGAACACAGAGCAGTTTCTCAGAAAGCTTCTTTCCAGTTTTGAACGGAAGATATTTCCTTTTTCACCATAGCCCTCTATGGGCTTCCAAATATCCCTTTGCCAATTCCACAAGAACAGCCTTAGCGAAAGGCTTCTTGAAGGGAAAGATGTAACTCTGTGAGATGAATTAACAGAACACAGAGCAGTTTCTCAGAAAGCTTCTTTCCAGTTTTGAACGGAAGATATTTCCTTTTTCACCATAGCCCTCTATGGGCTTCCAAATATCCCTTTGCCAATTCCACAAGAACAGCCTTAGTGAAAGGCTTCTTGAAGGGATAGATGTAACTCTGTGAGATGAATTAACAGAACACAGAGCAGTTTCTCAGAAAGCTTCTTTCCAGTTTTGAACTTAAGATATTTCCTTTTTCACCATAGCCCTCTATGGGCTTCCAAATATCCCTTTGCCAATTCCACAAGAACAGCCTTAGCGAAAGGCTTCTTGAAGGAAAAGATGTAACTCTGTGAGATGATTTAGCAGAACACAGAGCAGTTTCTCAGACAGCTTCTTTCCAGTTTTGAACGGAAGATATTTCCTTTTTCACAATAGCCCTCTATGGGCTTCCAAATATCCCTTTGCCAATTCCACAAGAACAGCCTTAGCGAAAGGCTTCTTGAAGGGAAAGATGTAACTCTGTGAGATGAATTAACAGAACACAGAGCAGTTTCTCAGAACGCTTCTTTCCAGTTTTGAACGGAAGATATTTCCTTTTTCACCATAGCCCTCTATGGGCTACCAAATAACACTTTGCCAATTCCACAAGAACAGCCTTAGCGAAAGGCTTCTTGAAGGGAAAGATGTAACTCTGTGAGATGAATTAACAGAACACAGAGCAGTTTCTCAGAAAGCTTCTTTCCAGTTTTGAACGGAAGATATTTCCTTTTTCACCATAGCCCTCTATGGGCTTCCAAATATCCCTTTGCCAATTCCACAAGAACAGCCTTAGCGAAAGGCATCTTGAAGAGAAAGATGTAACTCTGTGAGATGAATTAACAGAACACAGAGCAGTTTCTCAGAAAGATTCTTTCCAGTTTTGAACGGAAGATATTTCCTTTTTCACCATAGCCCTCTATGGGCTTCCAAATATCCCTTTGCCAATTCCACAAGAACAGCCTTAGTGAAAGGCTTCTTGAAGGAAAAGATGTAACTCTGTGAGTTGAATTAACAGAACACAGAGCAGTTTCTCAGACAGCTTCTTTCCAGTTTTGAACGGAAGATAGTTCCTTTTTCACCATAGCCCTCTATGGGCTTCCAAATATCCCTTTGCCAATTCCACAAGAACAGCCTTAGCGAAAAGCTTCTTGAAGGGAAAGATGTAACTCTGTGAGATGAATTAACAAAACACAGAGCAGTTTCTCAGAAAGCTTCTTTCCAGTTTTGAACGGAAGATATTTCCTTTTTCACCATAGCCCTCTATGGGCTTCCAAATATCCCTTTGCCAATTCCACAAGAACAGCCTTAGCGAAAGGCTTCTTGAAGGGAAAGATGTAACTCTGTGAGATGAATTAACAGAAATCAGAGCAGTTTCTCAGAAAGCTTCTTTCCAGTTTTGAACGGAAGATATTTCCTTTTTCACCATAGCCCTCTATGGGCTTCCAAATATCCCTTTGCCAATTCCACAAGAACAGCCTTAGCGAAAGGCTTCTTGAAGGGAAAGATGTAACTCTGTGAGATGAATTAACAGAACACAGAGCAGTTTCTCAGAAAGCTTCTTTCCAGTTTTGAACGGAAGATATTTCCTTTTTCACCATAGCCCTCTATGGGCTTCCAAATATCCCTTTGCCAATTCCACAAGAACAGCCTTAGCGAAAGGCTTCTTGAAGGGAAAGATGTAACTCTGTGAGATGAATTAACGGAACACAGAGCAGTTTCTCAGAAAGCTTATTTCCAGTTTTGAACGGAAGATATTTCCTTTTTCACCATAGCCCTCTATGGGATTCCAAATATCCCTTTGCCAATTCCACAAGAATAGCCTTAGCGAAAGTCTTCTCGAAGGGATAGATGTAACTCTGTGAGATGAATTAAAAGAACACAGAGCAGTTTCTCAGAAAGCTTCTTTCCAGTTTTGAACGGAAGATATTTCCTTTTTCACCATAGCCCTCTATGGGCTTCCAAATATCCCTTTGCCAATTCCACAAGAACAGCCTTAGCGAAAGGCTTCTTGAAGGAAAAGATGTAACTCTGTGAGATGAATTAACAGAACACAGAGCAGTTTCTCAGACAGCTTCTTTCCAGTTTTGAACGGAAGATATTTCCTTTTTCACAATAGCCCTCTATGGGCTTCCAAATATCCCTTTGCCAATTCCACAAGAACAGCCTTAGCGAAAAGCTTCTTGAAGGGAAAGATGTAACTCTGTGAGATGAATTAACAAAACAC
The DNA here is from genome assembly GCF_047675955.1 of Chlorocebus sabaeus. Lineage (NCBI taxonomy): Eukaryota > Metazoa > Chordata > Mammalia > Primates > Cercopithecidae > Chlorocebus > Chlorocebus sabaeus. Next base: position 868,016 of record NW_027328236.1, read on the forward strand.
AGAGCAGTTTCTCAGAAAGCTTCCTTCCAGTTTTGAACGGAAGATATTTCCTTTTTCACCATAGCCCTCTATGGGCTTCCAAATATTCCTTTGCCAATTCCACAAGAACAGCCTTAGCGAAAGGCTTCTTGAAGGGAAAGATGTAACTCTGTGAGATGAATTAACAGAACACAGAGCAGTTTCTCAGAAAGCTTCTTTCCAGTTTTGAACGGAAGATATTTCCTTTTTCACCATAGCCCTCTATGGGCTTCCAAATATCCCTTTGCCAATTCCACAAGAACAGCCTTAGCGAAAGGCTTCTTGAAGGGAAAGATGTAACTCTGTGAGATGAATTAACAGAACACACAGCAGTTTCTCAGAAAGCTTCTTTCCAGTTTTGAACGGAAGATATTTCCTTTTTCACCATAGCCCTCTATGGGCTTCCAAATATCCCTTTGCCAATTCCACGAGAACAGCCTTAGCGAAAGGCTTCTTGAAGGGAAAGATGTAACTCTGTGAGATGAATTAAGAGAACACAGAGCAGTTTCTCAGAAAGCTTCTTTCCAATTTTGAAAGGAAGATATTTCCTTTTTCACCATAGCCCTCTAAGGGCTTCTAAATATCCCTTTGCCAATTCCACAAGAACAGCCTTAGCGAAAGGCTTCTTGAAGGGAAAGATGTAACTCTGTGAGATGAATTAACAGAACACAGAGCAGTTTCTCAGAAAGCTTCTTTTCAGTTTTGAACGGAAGATATTTCCTTTTTCACCATAGCCCTCTATGGTCTTCCAAATATCCCTTTGCCAATTCCACAAGAACAGACTTAGCGAAAGGCTTCATGAAGGGAAAGATGTAACTATGTGAGATGAATTAACAGAACACAGAGCAGTTTCTCAGAAAGCTTCTTTCCAGTTTTGAACGGAAGATATTTCCTTTTTCACCATAGCCCTCTATGGGCTTCCAAATATCCCTTTGCCAATTCCACAAGAACAGCCTTAGCGAAAGGCTTCTTGAAGGGAAAGATGTAACTCGGTGAGATGGATTAACAGAACACAGAGCAGTTTCTCAGAAAGCTTCTTTCCAGTTTTGAACGGAAGATAGTTCCTTTTTCACCATAGCCCTCTATGGGCTTCCAAATATCCCTTTGCCAATTCCACAAGAACAGCCTTAGCGAAAGGCTTTTTGAAGGGAAAGATGTAACTCTGTGAGATGAATTAACAGAACACAGAGCAGTTTCTCAGAAAGCTTCTTTCCAGTTTTGAACGGAAGGTATTTCCTTTTTCACCATAGCCCTCTATGGGCTTCCAAATATCCCTTTGCCAATTCCACAAGAACAGCCTTAGCGAAAGGCTTCTTGAAGGGAAAGATGTAACTCTGTGAGATGATTTAGCAGAACACAGAGCAGTTTCTCAGACAGCTTCTTTCCAGTTTTGAACGGAAGATATTTCCTTTTTCACAATAGCCCTCTATGGGTTTCCAAATATCCCTTTGCCAATTCCACAAGAACAGCCTTAGCGAAAAGCTTCTTGAAGGCAAAGATGTAACTCTGTGAGATGAATTAACAAAACACAGAGCAGTTTCTCAGAAAGCTTCTTTCCAGTTTTGAACGGAAGATATTTCCTTTTTCACCCTAGCCCTCTATGGGCTTCCAAATATTCCTTTGCCAATTCCACAAGAACAGCCTTAGCGAAAGGCTTCTTGAAGGGAAAGATGTAACTCTGTGAGATGAATTAACAGAACACAGAGCAGTTTCTCAGAAAGCCTCTTTCCAGTTTTGAACGGAAGATATTTCCTTTTTCACCATAGCCCTCTATGGGCTTCCAAATATCCCTTTGCGAATTCCACAAGAACAGCCTTAGCGAAAGGCTTCTTGAAGGGCAAGATGTAACTCTGTGAGATGAATTAACAGAACACAGAGCAGTTTCTCAGAAAGCTTCTTTCCAGTTTTGAACGGAAGATATTTCCTTTTTCACCATAGCCCTCTATGGGCTTCCAAATATCCCTTTGCCAATTCCACAGGAACAGCCTTAGCGAAAGGCTTCGCGAAGGGATAGATGTAACTCTGTGAGATGAATTAACAGAACACAGAGCAGTTTCTCAGAAAGCTTCCTTCCAGTTTTGAACGGAAGATATTTCCTTTTTCACCATAGCCCTCTATGGGCTTCCAAATATCCCTTTGCCAATTCCACAAGAACAGCCTTAGCGAAAGGCTTCTTGAAGGGAAAGATGTAACTCTGTGAGATGAATTAACAGAACACAGAGCAGTTTCTCAGACAGCTTCTTTCCAGTTTTGAACGGAAGATATTTCCTTTTTCACCATAGCCCTCTATGGGCTTCCAAATATCCCTTTGCCAATTCCACAAGAACAGCCTTAGCGAAAAGCTTCTTGAAGGGAAATATGTAACTCTGTGAGATGAATTAACAAAACACAAAACAGTTTCTCAGAAAGCTTCTTTCCAGTTTTGAACGGAAGATATTTCCTTTTTCACCATAGCCTTCTATGGGCTTCCAAATATTCCTTTGCCAATTCCAAAAGAACAGCCTTAGCGAAAGGCTTCTTGAAGGGAAAGATGTAACTCTGTGAGATGAATTAACAGAACACAGAGCAGTTTCTCAGAAAGCTTCTTTCCAGTTTTGAACGGAAGATATTTCCTTTTTCACCATAGCCCTCTATGGGCTTCCAAATATCCCTTTGCCAATTCCACAAGAACAGCTTTAGCGAAAGGCTTCTTGAAGGGAAAGATGTAACTCTGTGAGATGAATTAACAGAACACAGAGCAGTTTCTCAGAAAGCTTCTTTCCAGTTTTGAACGGAAGATATTTCCTTTTTCACCATAGCCCTCTATGGGCTTCCAAATATCCCTTTGCCATTTCCACAAGAACAGCCTTAGCGAAAGGCTTCTTGAAGGGAAAGATGTAACTCTGTGAGATGAATTAACAGAACACAGAGCAGTTTCTCAGAAAGCTTCTTTCCAGTTTTGAACGGAAGATATTTCCTTTTTCACCATAGCCCTCTATGGGCTTCCAAATATCCCTTTGCCAATTCCACAAGAACAGCCTTAGCGAAAAGCTTCTTGAAGGGAAAGATCTAACTCTGTGAGATGAATTAACAAAACACACAGCAGTTTCTCAGAAAGCTTCTTTCCAGTTTTGAACGGAAGATAGTTCCTTTTTCACCATAGCCCTCTATGGGCTTCCAAATATCCCTTTGCCAATTCCACAAGAACAGCGTTAGCGAAAGGCTTCTGGAAGGGAAAGATGTAACTCTGTGAGATGAATTAACAGAACACAGAGCAGTTTCTCAGAAAGCTTCTTTCCAGTTTTGAACGGAAGATATTTCCTTTTTCACCATAGCCCTCTATGGGCTTCCAAATATCCCTTTGCCAATTCCACAAGAACAGCCTTAGCGAAAGGCTTCTTGAAGGGAAAGATGTAACTCTGGGAGATGAATTAACAGAACACAGAGCAGTTTCTCAGAAAGCTTCTTTCCAGTTTTGAACGGAAGATATTTCCTTTTTCACCATAGCCCTCTATGGGCTTCCAAGTATCCCTTTGCCAATTCCACAAGAACAGCCTTAGCGAAAGGCTTCTTGAAGGGAAAGATGTAACTCTGTGAGATGAATTAACAGAACACAGAGCAGTTTCTCAGAAAGCTTCTTTCCAGTTTTGAACGGAAGATATTTCCTTTTTCACCATAGCCCTCTATGGGCTTCCAAATATCCCTTTGCCAATTCCACAAGAACAGCCTTAGCGAAAGGCTTCTTGAAGGGAAAGATGTAACTCTGTGAGGTGAATTAACAGAACACAGAGCAGTTTCTCAGAAAGCTTCTTTCCAGTTTTGAACGGAAGATATTTCCTTTTTCACCATAGCTCTCTATGGGATTCCAAATATCCCTTTGACAATTCCACAAGAACAGCCTTAGCGAAAGTCTTCTCGAAGGGATAGATGTAACTCTGTGAGATGAATTAACAGAACACAGAGCAGTTTCTCAGAAAGCTTCTTTCCAGTTTTGAACGGAAGATATTTCCTTTTTCACCATAGCCCTCTATGGGCTTCCAAATATCCCTTTGCCAATTCCACAAGAACTGCCTTAGCGAAAGGCTTCTTGAAGGAAAAGATGTAACTCTGTGAGATGAATTAACAGAACACAGAGCAGTTTCTCAGACAGCTTCTTTCCAGTTTTGAACGGAAGATATTTCCTTTTTCACCATAGCCCTCTATGGGCTTCCAAATATTCCTTTGCCAATTCCACAAGAACAGAATTAGCGAAAGGCTTCTTGAAGGGAAAGATGTAACTCTGTGAGATGAATTAACAGAACACAGAGCAGTTTCTCAGAAAGCTTCTTTCCAGTTTTGAACGGAAGATATTTCCTTTTTCACCATAGCCCTCTATGGGCTTCCAAATATCCCTTTGCCAATTCCACAAGAACAGCCTTAGCGAAAGGCTTCTTGAAGGGAAAGATATAACTCTGTGAGATGAATTAACAGAACACAGAGCAGTTTCTCAGAAAGCTTCTTTCCAGTTTTGAACGGAAGATATTTTCTTTTTCACCATAGCCCTCTATGGGCTTCCAAATATCCCTTTGCCAATTCCACAAGAACAGCCTTAGCGAAAGGCTTCTTGAAGGGAAAGATGTAACTCTGTGAGATGAATTAACAGAACACAGAGCAGTTTCTCAGAAAGCTTCTTTCCAGTTTTGAACGGAAGATATTTCCTTTTTCACCATAGCCCTCTGTGGGCTTCCAAATATCCCTTTGCCAATTCCACAAGAACAGCGTTAGCGAAAGGCTTCTTGAAGGGAAAGATGTAACTCTGTGAGATGAATTAACAGAACACAGAGCAGTTTCTCAGAAAGCTTCTTTCCAGTTTTGAACGGAAGATATTTCCTTTTTCACCATAGCCCTCTATGGGCTTCCAAATATCCCTTTGCCAATTCCACAAGAACAGCCTTAGCGAAAGCCTTCTTGAAGGGAAAGATGTAACTCTGTGAGATGAATTAACAGAAATCAGAGCAGTTTCTCAGAAAGCTTCTTTCCAGTTTTGAACGGAAGGTATTTCCTTTTTCACCATAGCCCTCTATGGGCTTCCAAATATCCCTTTGCCAATTCCACAAGAACAGCCGTAGCGAAAGGCTTCTTGAAGGGAAAGATGTAACTCTGTGAGATGAATTAACAGAACACAGAGCAGTTTCTCAGAAAGCTTCTTTCCAGTTTTGAACGGAAGATATTTCCTTTTTCACCATAGCCCTCTATGGGCTTCCAAATATCCCTTTGCCAATTCCACAAGAACAGCCTTAGCGAAAGGCTTCTTGAAGGGAAAGATGTAACTCTGTGAGATGAATTAACAGAACACAGAGCAGTTTCTCAGAAAGCTTCTTTCCAGTTTTGAACGGAAGATATTTCCTTTTTCACCATAGCCATCTATGGGCTTCCAAATATCCCTTTGCCAATTCCACAAGAACAGCCTTAGCGAAAGGCTTCTTGAAGGGAAAGATGTAACTCTGTGAGATGAATTAACAGAACACAGAGCAGTTTCTCAGAAAGCTTCTTTCCAGTTTTGAACGGAAGATATTTCCTTTTTCACCATAGCCCTCTGTGGGCTTCCAAATATCCCTTTGCCAATTCCACAAGAACAGCGTTAGCGAAAGGCTTCTTGAAGGGAAAGATGTAACTCTGTGAGATGAATTAACAGAACACAGAGCAGTTTCTCAGAAAGCTTCTTTCCAGTTTTGAACGGAAGATATTTCCTTTTTCACCATAGCCCTCTATGGGCTTCCAAATATCCCTTTGCCAATTCCACAAGAACAGCCTTAGCGAAAGGCTTCTTGAAGGGAAAGATGTAACTCTGTGAGATGAATTAACAGAAATCAGAGCAGTTTCTCAGAAAGCTTCTTTCCAGTTTTGAACGGAAGGTATTTCCTTTTTCACCATAGCCCTCTATGGGCTTCCAAATATCCCTTTGCCAATTCCACAAGAACAGCCTTAGCGAAAGGCTTCTTGAAGGGAAAGATGTAACTCTGTGAGATGAATTAACAGAACACAGAGCAGTTTCTCAGAAAGCTTCTTTCCAGTTTTGAACGGAAGATATTTCCTTTTTCACCATAGCCCTCTATGGGCTTCCAAATATCCCTTTGCCAATTCCACAAGAACAGCCTTAGCGAAAGGCTTCTTGAAGGGAAAGATGTAACTCTGTGAGATGAATTAACAGAACACAGAGCAGTTTCTCAGAAAGCTTCTTTCCAGTTTTGAACGGAAGATATTTCCTTTTTCACCATAGCCATCTATGGGCTTCCAAATATCCCTTTGCCAATTCCACAAGAACAGCCTTAGCGAAAGGCTTCTTGAAGGGAAAGATGTAACTCTGTGAGATGAATTAACAGAACACAGAGCAGTTTCTCAGAAAGCTTCTTTCCAGTTTTGAACGGAAGATATTTCCTCTTTCACCATAGCCCTCTATGGGCTTCCAAATATCCCTTTGCCAATTCCACAAGAACAGCCTTAGCGAAAGGCTTCTTGAAGGGAAAGATGTAACTCTGTGAGATGAATTAACAGAACACAGAGCAGTTTCTCAGAAAGCTTCTTTCCAGTTTTGAACGGAAGATATTTCCTTTTTCACCATAGCCCTCTATGGGATTCCAAATATCCCTTTGACAATTCCACAAGAACAGCCTTAGCGAAAGTTTTCTCGAAGGGATAGATGTAACTCTGTGAGATGAATTAACAGAACACAGAGCAGTTTCTCAGAAAGCTTCTTTCCAGTTTTGAACGGAAGATATTTCCTTTTTCACCATAGCCCTCTATGGGCTTCCAAATATCCCTTTGCCAATTCCACAAGAACAGCCTTAGCGAAAGGCTTCTTGAAGGAAAAGATGTAACTCTGTGAGATGAATTAACAGAACACAGAGCAGTTTCTCAGACAGCTTCTTTCCAGTTTTGAACGGAAGATATTTCCTTTTTCACAATAGCCCTCTATGGGCTTCCAAATATCCCTTTGCCAATTCCACAAGAACAGCCTTAGCGAAAGACTTCTTGAAGGGAAAGATGTAACTCTGTGAGATGAATTAACAGAACACAGAGCAGTTTCTCAGAAAGCTTCTTTCCAGTTTTGAACGGAAGATATTTCCTTTTTCACAATAGCCCTCTATGGGCTTCCAAATATCCCTTTGCGAATTCCACAAGAACAGCCTTAGCGAAAGGCTTCTTGAAGGGAAAGATGTAACTCTGTGAGATGAATTAACAGAACACAGAGCAGTTTCTCAGAAAGCTTCTTTCCAGTTTTGAACGGAAGATATTTCCTTTTTCACCATAGCCCTCTATGGGCTTCCAAATATCCCTTTGCCAATTCCACAAGAACAGCCTTAGCGAAAGGCTTCTTGAAGGGAAAGATGTAACTCCGTGAGATGGATTAACAGAACACAGAGCAGTCTCTCAGAAAGCTTCTTTCCAGTTTTGAACGGAAGATAGTTCCTTTTTCACCATAGCCCTCTATGGGCTTCCAAATATCCCTTTGCCAATTCCACAAGAACAGCCTTAGCGAAAGGCTTCTTGAAGGGAAAGATGTAACTCTGTGAGATGAATTAACAGAACACAGAACAGTTTCTCAGAAAGCTTCTTTCCAGTTTTGAACGGAAGATATTTCCTTTTTCACCATAGCCCTCTATGGGCTTCCAAATATCCCTTTGCCAATTCCACAAGAAAAGCCTTAGCGAAAGGCTTCTTGAAGGGAAAGATCTAACTCTGTGAGATGAATTAACAGAACACAGAGCAGTTTCTCAGAGAGCTTCTTTCCAGTTTTGAATGGAAGATATTTCCTTTTTCACCATAGCCCTCTATTGGCTTCCAAATATCCCTTTGCCAATTCCACAAGAACAGCCTTAGCGAAAGGCTTCTTGAAGGGAAAGATGTAACTCTGTGAGATGAAGTAACAGAACACAGAGCAGTTTCTCAGAAAGCTTCTTTCCAGTTTTGAACGGAAGATATTTAATTTTTCACCATAGCCCTCTATGGGCTTCCAAATATCCCTTTGCCAATTCCACAAGAACAGCCTTAGCGAAAGGCTTCTTGAAGGGAAAGATGTAACTCTGTGAGATGAATTAACGGAACACAGAGCAGTTTCTCAGAAAGCTTCTTTCCAGTTTTGAACGGAAGATATTTCCTTTTTCACCATAGCCCTCTATGGGATTCCAAATATCCCTTTGCCAATTCCACAAGAACAGCCTTAGCGAAAGGCTTCTTGAAGGGAAAGATGTAACTCTGTGAGATGAATTAACAGAACACAGAGCAGTTTCTCAGAAAGCTTCTTTCCAGTTTTGAACGGAAGATATTTCCTTTTTCACCATAGCCCTCTATGGGCTTCCAAATATCCCTTTGCCAATTCCACAAGAACAGCCTTAGCGAAAGGCTTCTTGAAGGGAAAGATGTAACTCTGTGAGATGAATTAACAGAACACAGAGCAGTTTCTCAGAAAGCTTCTTTCCAGTTTTGAACGGAAGATATTTCCTTTTTCACCATAGCCCTCTATGGGTTTCCAAATATCCCTTTGCCAATTCCACAAGAACAGCCTTAGCGAAAGGCTTCTCGAAGGGATAGATGTAACTCTGTGATATGAATTAACAGAACACAGAGCAGTTTCTCAGAAAGCTTCCTTCCAGTTTTGAACGGAAGATATTTCCTTTTTCACCATAGCCCTCTATGGGCTTCCAAATATCCCTTTGCCAATTCCACAAGAACAGCCTTAGCGAAAGGATTCTTGAAGGGAAAGATGTAACTCTGTGAGATGAATTAACAGAACACAGAGCAGTTTCTCCGACAGCTTCTTTCCAGTTTTGAACGGAAGATATTTCCTTTTTCACCATAGCCCTCTATGGGCTTCCAAATATCCCTTTGCCAATTCCACAAGAACAGCCTTAGCGAAAAGCTTCTTGAAGGGAAAGATGTAACTCTGTGAGATGAATTAACAAAACACAAAACAGTTTCTCAGAAAGCTTCTTTCCAGTTTTGAACGGAAGATATTTCCTTTTTCACCATAGCCCTCTGTGGGCTTCCAAATATCCCTTTGCCAATTCCACAAGAACAGCGTTAGCGAAAGGCTTCTTGAAGGGAAAGATGTAACTCTGTGAGATGAATTAACAGAACACAGAGCAGTTTCTCAGAAAGCTTCTTTCCAGTTTTGAACGGAAGATATTTCCTTTTTCACCATAGCCCTCTATGGGCTTCCAAATATCCCTTTGCCAATTCCACAAGAACAGCCTTAGCGAAAGGCTTCTTGAAGGGAAAGATGTAACTCTGTGAGATGAATTAACAGAAATCAGAGCAGATTCTCACAAAGCTTCTTTCCAGTTTTGAACGGAAGGTATTTCCTTTTTCACCATAGCCCTCTATGGGCTTCCAAATATCCCTTTGCCAATTCCACAAGAACAGCCTTAGCGAAAGGCTTCTTGAAGGGAAAGATGTAACTCTGTGAGATGAATTAACAGAACACAGAGCAGTTTCTCAGAAAGATTCTTTCCAGTTTTGAACGGAAGATATTTCCTTTTTCACCATAGCCCTCTATGGGCTTCCAAATATCCCTTTGCCAATTCCACAAGAACAGCCTTAGCGAAAGGCTTCTTGAAGGGAAAGATGTAACTCTGTGAGATGAATTAACAGAACACAGAGCAGTTTCTCAGAAAGCTTCTTTCCAGTTTTGAACGGAAGATATTTCCTTTTTCACCATAGCCATCTATGGGCTTCCAAATATCCCTTTGCCAATTCCACAAGAACAGCCTTAGCGAAAGGCTTCTTGAAGGGAAAGATGTAACTCTGTGAGATGAATTAACAGAACACAGAGCAGTTTCTCAGAAAGCTTCTTTCCAGTTTTGAACGGAAGATATTTCCTTTTTCACCATAGTCCACTATGGGCTTCCAAATATCCCTTTGCCAATTCCACAAGAACAGCCTTAGCGAAAGGCTTCTGGAAGGGAAAGATGTAATTCTGTGAGATGAATTAACAGAACACAGAGCAGTTTCTCAGAAAGCTTCTTTCCAGTTTTGAACGGAAGATATTTCCTCTTTCACCATAGCCCTCTATGGGCTTCCAAATATCCCTTTGCCAATTCCACAAGAACAGCCTTAGCGAAAGGCTTCTTGAAGGGAAAGATGTAACTCTGTGAGATGAATTAACAGAACACAGAGCAGTTTCTCAGAAAGCTTCTTTCCAGTTTTGAACGGAAGATATTTCCTTTTTCACCATAGCCCTCTATGGGATTCCAAATATCCCTTTGACAATTCCACAAGAACAGCCTTAGCGAAAGCTTTCTCGAAGGGATAGATGTAACTCTGTGAGATGAATTAACAGAACACAGAGCAGTTTCTCAGAAAGCTTCTTTCCAGTTTTGAACGGAAGATATTTCCTTTTTCACCATAGCCCTCTATGGGCTTCCAAATATCCCTTTGCCAATTCCACAAGAACAGCCTTAGCGAAAGGCTTCTTGAAGGAAAAGATGTAACTCTGTGAGATGAATTAACAGAACACAGAGCAGTTTCTCAGACAACTTCTTTCCAGTTTTGAACGGAAGATATTTCTTTTTTCACAATAGCCCTCTATGGGCTTCCAAATATCCCTTTGCCAATTCCACAAGAACAGCCTTAGCGAAAGACTTCTTGAAGGGAAAGATGTAACTCTGTGAGATGAATTAACAGAACACAGAGCAGTTTCTCAGAAAGCTTCTTTCCAGTTTTGAACGGAAGATATTTCCTTTTTCACAATAGCCCTCTATGGGCTTCCAAATATCCCTTTGCCAATTCCACAAGAACAGCCTTAGCGAAAGGCTTCTTGAAGGGAAAGATGTAACTCTGTGAGATGAATTAACAGAACACAGAGCAGTTTCTCAGAAAGCTTCTTTCCAGTTTTGAACGGAAGATATTTCCTTTTTCACCATAGCCCTCTATGGGCTTCCAAATATCCCTTTGCCAATTCCACAAGAACAGCCTTAGCGAAAGGCTTCTTGAAGGGAAAGATGTAACTCTGTGAGATGAATTAACAGAACACAGAGCAGTTTCTCAGAAAGCTTCTTTCCAGTTTTGAACGGAAGATATTTCCTTTTTCACCATAGCCCTCTATGGGTTTCCAAATATCCCTTTGCCAATTCCACAAGAACAGCCTTAGCGAAAGGCTTCTCGAAGGGATAGATGTAACTCTGTGAGATGAATTAACAGAACACAGAGCAGTTTCTCAGAAAGCTTCCTTCCAGTTTTGAACGGAAGATATTTCCTTTTTCACCATAGCCCTCTATGGGCTTCCAAATATCCCTTTGCCAATTCCACAAGAACAGCCTTAGCGAAAGGCTTCTTGAAGGGAAAGATGTAACTCTGTGAGATGAATTAACAGAACACAGAGCAGTTTCTCAGAAAGCTTCTTTCCAGTTTTGAACGGAAGATATTTCCTTTTTCACCATAGCCCTCTATGGGCTTCCAAATATCCCTTTGCCAATTCCACAAGAACAGCCTTAGCGAAAAGCTTCTTGAAGGGAAATATGTAACTCTGTGAGATGAATTAACAAAACACAAAACAGTTTCTCAGAAAGCTTCTTTCCAGTTTTGAACGGAAGATATTTCCTTTTTCACCATAGCCTTCTATGGGCTTCCAAATATTCCTTTGCCAATTCCAAAAGAACAGCCTTAGCGAAAGGCTTCTTGAAGGGAAAGATGTAACTCTGTGAGATGAATTAACAGAACACAGAGCAGTTTCTCAGAAATCTTCTTTCCAGTTTTGAACGGAAGATATTTCCTCTTTCACCATAGCCCTCTATGGGCTTCCAAATATCCCTTTGCCAATTCCACAAGAACAGCTTTAGCGAAAGGCTTCTTGAAGGGAAAGATGTAACTCTGTGAGATGAATTAACAGAACACAGAGCAGTTTCTCAGAAAGCTTCTTTTCAGTTTTGAACGGAAGATATTTCCTTTTTCACCATAGCCCTCTATGGTCTTCCAAATATCCCTTTTCCAATTCCACAAGAACAGACTTAGCGAAAGGCTTCTTGAAGGGAAAGATGTAACTCTGTGAGATGAATTAACAGAACACAGAGCAGTTTCTCAGAAAGCTTCTTTCCAGTTTTGAACGGAAGATATTTCCTTTTTCACCATAGCCCTCTATGGGCTTCCAAATATCCCTTTGCCAATTCCACAAGAACAGCCTTAGCGAAAGGCTTCTTGAAGGGAAAGATGTAACTCTGTGAGATGGATTAACAGAACACAGAGCAGTTTCTCAGAAAGCTTCTTTCCAGTTTTGAACGGAAGATAGTTCCTTTTTCACCATAGCCCTCTATGGGCTTCCAAATATCCCTTTGCCAATTCCACAAGAACAGCCTTAGCGAAAGGCTTCTTGAAGGGAAAGATGTAACTCTGTGAGATGAATTAACAGAACACAGAGCAGTTTCTCAGAAAGCTTCTTTCCAGTTTTGAACGGAAGATATTTCCTTTTTCACCATAGCCCTCTATGGGCTTCCAAATATCCCTTTGCCAATTCCACAAGAACAGCTTTAGCGAAAGGCTTCTTGAAGGGAAAGATGTAACTCTGTGAGATGAATTAACAGAACACAGAGCAGTTTCTCAGAAAGCTTCTTTCCAGTTTTGAACGGAAGATATTTCCTTTTTCACCATAGCCCTCTATGGGCTTCCAAATATCCCTTTGCCATTTCCACAAGAACAGCCTTAGCGAAAGGCTTCTTGAAGGGAAAGATGCAACTCTGTGAGATGAATTAACAGAACACAGAGCAGTTTCTCAGAAAGCTTCTTTCCAGTTTTGAACGGAAGATATTTCCTTTTTCACCATAGCCCTCTATGGGCTTCCAAATATCCCTTTGCCAATTCCACAAGAACAGCCTTAGCGAAAGGCTTCTTGAAGGGAAAGATGTAACTCTGTGAGATGAATTAACAGAACACAGAGCAGTTTCTCAGAAAGCTTCTTTCCAGTTTTGAACGGAAGATATTTCCTTTTTCACCATAGCCCTCTGTGGGCTTCCAAATATCACTTTGCCAATTCCACAAGAACAGCGTTAGCGAAAGGCTTCTTGAAGGGAAAGATGTAACTCTGTGAGATGAATTAACAGAACACAGAGCAGTTTCTCAGAAAGCTTCTTTCCAGTTTTGAACGGAAGATATTTCCTTTTTCACCATAGCCCTCTATGGGCTTCCAAATATCCCTTTGCCAATTCCACAAGAACAGCCTTAGCGAAAGGCTTCTTGAAGGAAAAGATGTAACTCTGTGAGATGAATTAACAGAACACAGAGCAGTTTCTCAGACAGCTTCTTTCCAGTTTTGAACGGAAGATATTTCCTTTTTCACAATAGCCCTCTATGGGCTTCCAAATATCCCTTTGCCAATTCCACAAGAACAGCCTTAGCGAAAGACTTCTTGAAGGGAAAGATGTAACTCTGTGAGATGAATTAACAGAACACAGAGCAGTTTCTCAGAAAGCTTCTTTCCAGTTTTGAACGGAAGATATTTCCTTTTTCACAATAGCCCTCTATGGGCTTCCAAATATCCCTTTGCGAATTCCACAAGAACAGCCTTAGCGAAAGGCTTCTTGAAGGGAAAGATGTAACTCTGTGAGATGAATTAACAGAACACAGAGCAGTTTCTCAGAAAGCTTCTTTCCAGTTTTGAACGGAAGATATTTCCTTTTTCACCATAGCCCTCTATGGGCTTCCAAATATCCCTTTGCCAATTCCACAAGAACAGCCTTAGCGAAAGGCTTCTTGAAGGGAAAGATGTAACTCCGTGAGATGGATTAACAGAACACAGAGCAGTCTCTCAGAAAGCTTCTTTCCAGTTTTGAACGGAAGATAGTTCCTTTTTCACCATAGCCCTCTATGGGCTTCCAAATATCCCTTTGCCAATTCCACAAGAACAGCCTTAGCGAAAGGCTTCTTGAAGGGAAAGATGTAACTCTGTGAGATGAATTAACAGAACACAGAACAGTTTCTCAGAAAGCTTCTTTCCAGTTTTGAACGGAAGATATTTCCTTTTTCACCATAGCCCTCTATGGGCTTCCAAATATCCCTTTGCCAATTCCACAAGAAAAGCCTTAGCGAAAGGCTTCTTGAAGGGAAAGATCTAACTCTGTGAGATGAATTAACAGAACACAGAGCAGTTTCTCAGAGAGCTTCTTTCCAGTTTTGAATGGAAGATATTTCCTTTTTCACCATAGCCCTCTATTGGCTTCCAAATATCCCTTTGCCAATTCCACAAGAACAGCCTTAGCGAAAGGCTTCTTGAAGGGAAAGATGTAACTCTGTGAGATGAAGTAACAGAACACAGAGCAGTTTCTCAGAAAGCTTCTTTCCAGTTTTGAACGGAAGATATTTAATTTTTCACCATAGCCCTCTATGGGCTTCCAAATATCCCTTTGCCAATTCCACAAGAACAGCCTTAGCGAAAGGCTTCTTGAAGGGAAAGATGTAACTCTGTGAGATGAATTAACGGAACACAGAGCAGTTTCTCAGAAAGCTTCTTTCCAGTTTTGAACGGAAGATATTTCCTTTTTCACCATAGCCCTCTATGGGATTCCAAATATCCCTTTGCCAATTCCACAAGAACAGCCTTAGCGAAAGGCTTCTTGAAGGGAAAGATGTAACTCTGTGAGATGAATTAACAGAACACAGAGCAGTTTCTCAGAAAGCTTCTTTCCAGTTTTGAACGGAAGATATTTCCTTTTTCACCATAGCCCTCTATGGGCTTCCAAATATCCCTTTGCCAATTCCACAAGAACAGCCTTAGCGAAAGGCTTCTTGAAGGGAAAGATGTAACTCTGTGAGATGAATTAACAGAACACAGAGCAGTTTCTCAGAAAGCTTCTTTCCAGTTTTGAACGGAAGATATTTCCTTTTTCACCATAGCCCTCTATGGGTTTCCAAATATCCCTTTGCCAATTCCACAAGAACAGCCTTAGCGAAAGGCTTCTCGAAGGGATAGATGTAACTCTGTGATATGAATTAACAGAACACAGAGCAGTTTCTCAGAAAGCTTCCTTCCAGTTTTGAACGGAAGATATTTCCTTTTTCACCATAGCCCTCTATGGGCTTCCAAATATCCCTTTGCCAATTCCACAAGAACAGCCTTAGCGAAAGGATTCTTGAAGGGAAAGATGTAACTCTGTGAGATGAATTAACAGAACACAGAGCAGTTTCTCCGACAGCTTCTTTCCAGTTTTGAACGGAAGATATTTCCTTTTTCACCATAGCCCTCTATGGGCTTCCAAATATCCCTTTGCCAATTCCACAAGAACAGCCTTAGCGAAAAGCTTCTTGAAGGGAAAGATGTAACTCTGTGAGATGAATTAACAAAACACAAAACAGTTTCTCAGAAAGCTTCTTTCCAGTTTTGAACGGAAGATATTTCCTTTTTCACCATAGCCCTCTGTGGGCTTCCAAATATCCCTTTGCCAATTCCACAAGAACAGCGTTAGCGAAAGGCTTCTTGAAGGGAAAGATGTAACTCTGTGAGATGAATTAACAGAACACAGAGCAGTTTCTCAGAAAGCTTCTTTCCAGTTTTGAACGGAAGATATTTCCTTTTTCACCATAGCCCTCTATGGGCTTCCAAATATCCCTTTGCCAATTCCACAAGAACAGCCTTAGCGAAAGGCTTCTTGAAGGGAAAGATGTAACTCTGTGAGATGAATTAACAGAAATCAGAGCAGTTTCTCACAAAGCTTCTTTCCAGTTTTGAACGGAAGGTATTTCCTTTTTCACCATAGCCCTCTATGGGCTTCCAAATATCCCTTTGCCAATTCCACAAGAACAGCCTTAGCGAAAGGCTTCTTGAAGGGAAAGATGTAACTCTGTGAGATGAATTAACAGAACACAGAGCAGTTTCTCAGAAAGATTCTTTCCAGTTTTGAACGGAAGATATTTCCTTTTTCACCATAGCCCTCTATGGGCTTCCAAATATCCCTTTGCCAATTCCACAAGAACAGCCTTAGCGAAAGGCTTCTTGAAGGGAAAGATGTAACTCTGTGAGATGAATTAACAGAACACAGAGCAGTTTCTCAGAAAGCTTCTTTCCAGTTTTGAACGGAAGATATTTCCTTTTTCACCATAGCCATCTATGGGCTTCCAAATATCCCTTTGCCAATTCCACAAGAACAGCCTTAGCGAAAGGCTTCTTGAAGGGAAAGATGTAACTCTGTGAGATGAATTAACAGAACACAGAGCAGTTTCTCAGAAAGCTTCTTTCCAGTTTTGAACGGAAGATATTTCCTTTTTCACCATAGTCCACTATGGGCTTCCAAATATCCCTTTGCCAATTCCACAAGAACAGCCTTAGCGAAAGGCTTCTGGAAGGGAAAGATGTAATTCTGTGAGATGAATTAACAGAACACAGAGCAGTTTCTCAGAAAGCTTCTTTCCAGTTTTGAACGGAAGATATTTCCTCTTTCACCATAGCCCTCTATGGGCTTCCAAATATCCCTTTGCCAATTCCACAAGAACAGCCTTAGCGAAAGGCTTCTTGAAGGGAAAGATGTAACTCTGTGAGATGAATTAACAGAACACAGAGCAGTTTCTCAGAAAGCTTCTTTCCAGTTTTGAACGGAAGATATTTCCTTTTTCACCATAGCCCTCTATGGGATTCCAAATATCCCTTTGACAATTCCACAAGAACAGCCTTAGCGAAAGCTTTCTCGAAGGGATAGATGTAACTCTGTGAGATGAATTAACAGAACACAGAGCAGTTTCTCAGAAAGCTTCTTTCCAGTTTTGAACGGAAGATATTTCCTTTTTCAACATAGCCCTCTATGGGCTTCCAAATATCCCTTTGCCAATTCCACAAGAACAGCCTTAGCGAAAGGCTTCTTGAAGGAAAAGATGTAACTCTGTGAGATGAATTAACAGAACACAGAGCAGTTTCTCAGACAACTTCTTTCCAGTTTTGAACGGAAGATATTTCTTTTTTCACAATAGCCCTCTATGGGCTTCCAAATATCCCTTTGCCAATTCCACAAGAACAGCCTTAGCGAAAGACTTCTTGAAGGGAAAGATGTAACTCTGTGAGATGAATTAACAGAACACAGAGCAGTTTCTCAGAAAGCTTCTTTCCAGTTTTGAACGGAAGATATTTCCTTTTTCACAATAGCCCTCTATGGGCTTCCAAATATCCCTTTGCCAATTCCACAAGAACAGCCTTAGCGAAAGGCTTCTTGAAGGGAAAGATGTAACTCTGTGAGATGAATTAACAGAACACAGAGCAGTTTCTCAGAAAGCTTCTTTCCAGTTTTGAACGGAAGATATTTCCTTTTTCACCATAGCCCTCTATGGGCTTCCAAATATCCCTTTGCCAATTCCACAAGAACAGCCTTAGCGAAAGGCTTCTTGAAGGGAAAGATGTAACTCTGTGAGATGAATTAACAGAACACAGAGCAGTTTCTCAGAAAGCTTCTTTCCAGTTTTGAACGGAAGATATTTCCTTTTTCACCATAGCCCTCTATGGGTTTCCAAATATCCCTTTGCCAATTCCACAAGAACAGCCTTAGCGAAAGGCTTCTCGAAGGGATAGATGTAACTCTGTGAGATGAATTAACAGAACACAGAGCAGTTTCTCAGAAAGCTTCCTTCCAGTTTTGAACGGAAGATATTTCCTTTTTCACCATAGCCCTCTATGGGCTTCCAAATATCCCTTTGCCAATTCCACAAGAACAGCCTTAGCGAAAGGCTTCTTGAAGGGAAAGATGTAACTCTGTGAGATGAATTAACAGAACACAGAGCAGTTTCTCAGAAAGCTTCTTTCCAGTTTTGAACGGAAGATATTTCCTTTTTCACCATAGCCCTCTATGGGCTTCCAAATATCCCTTTGCCAATTCCACAAGAACAGCCTTAGCGAAAAGCTTCTTGAAGGGAAATATGTAACTCTGTGAGATGAATTAACAAAACACAAAACAGTTTCTCAGAAAGCTTCTTTCCAGTTTTGAACGGAAGATATTTCCTTTTTCACCATAGCCTTCTATGGGCTTCCAAATATTCCTTTGCCAATTCCAAAAGAACAGCCTTAGCGAAAGGCTTCTTGAAGGGAAAGATGTAACTCTGTGAGATGAATTAACAGAACACAGAGCAGTTTCTCAGAAATCTTCTTTCCAGTTTTGAACGGAAGATATTTCCTCTTTCACCATAGCCCTCTATGGGCTTCCAAATATCCCTTTGCCAATTCCACAAGAACAGCTTTAGCGAAAGGCTTCTTGAAGGGAAAGATGTAACTCTGTGAGATGAATTAACAGAACACAGAGCAGTTTCTCAGAAAGCTTCTTTTCAGTTTTGAACGGAAGATATTTCCTTTTTCACCATAGCCCTCTATGGTCTTCCAAATATCCCTTTTCCAATTCCACAAGAACAGACTTAGCGAAAGGCTTCTTGAAGGGAAAGATGTAACTCTGTGAGATGAATTAACAGAACACAGAGCAGTTTCTCAGAAAGCTTCTTTCCAGTTTTGAACGGAAGATATTTCCTTTTTCACCATAGCCCTCTATGGGCTTCCAAATATCCCTTTGCCAATTCCACAAGAACAGCCTTAGCGAAAGGCTTCTTGAAGGGAAAGATGTAACTCTGTGAGATGGATTAACAGAACACAGAGCAGTTTCTCAGAAAGCTTCTTTCCAGTTTTGAACGGAAGATAGTTCCTTTTTCACCATAGCCCTCTATGGGCTTCCAAATATCCCTTTGCCAATTCCACAAGAACAGCCTTAGCGAAAGGCTTCTTGAAGGGAAAGATGTAACTCTGTGAGATGAATTAACAGAACACAGAGCAGTTTCTCAGAAAGCTTCTTTCCAGTTTTGAACGGAAGATATTTCCTTTTTCACCATAGCCCTCTATGGGCTTCCAAATATCCCTTTGCCAATTCCACAAGAACAGCTTTAGCGAAAGGCTTCTTGAAGGGAAAGATGTAACTCTGTGAGATGAATTAACAGAACACAGAGCAGTTTCTCAGAAAGCTTCTTTCCAGTTTTGAACGGAAGATATTTCCTTTTTCACCATAGCCCTCTATGGGCTTCCAAATATCCCTTTGCCATTTCCACAAGAACAGCCTTAGCGAAAGGCTTCTTGAAGGGAAAGATGCAACTCTGTGAGATGAATTAACAGAACACAGAGCAGTTTCTCAGAAAGCTTCTTTCCAGTTTTGAACGGAAGATATTTCCTTTTTCACCATAGCCCTCTATGGGCTTCCAAATATCCCTTTGCCAATTCCACAAGAACAGCCTTAGCGAAAGGCTTCTTGAAGGGAAAGATGTAACTCTGTGAGATGAATTAACAGAACACAGAGCAGTTTCTCAGAAAGCTTCTTTCCAGTTTTGAACGGAAGATATTTCCTTTTTCACCATAGCCCTCTGTGGGCTTCCAAATATCACTTTGCCAATTCCACAAGAACAGCGTTAGCGAAAGGCTTCTTGAAGGGAAAGATGTAACTCTGTGAGATGAATTAACAGAACACAGAGCAGTTTCTCAGAAAGCTTCTTTCCAGTTTTGAACGGAAGATATTTCCTTTTTCACCATAGCCCTCTATGGGCTTCCAAATATCCCTTTGCCAATTCCACAAGAACAGCCTTAGCGAAAGGCTTCTTGAAGGGAAAGATGTAACTCTGTGAGATGAATTAACAGAAATCGGAGCAGTTTCTCACAAAGCTTCTTTCCAGTTTTGAACGGAAGGTATTTCCTTTTTCACCATAGCCCTCTATGACCTTCCAAATATCCCTTTGCCAATTCCACAAGAACAGCCTTAGCGAAAGGCTTCTTGAAGGGAAAGATGTAACTCTGTGAGATGAATTAACAGAACACAGAGCAGTTTCTCAGAAAGCTTCTTTCCAGTTTTGAACGGAAGATATTTCCTTTTTCACCATAGCCCTCTATGGGCTTCCAAATATCCCTTTGCCAATTCCACAAGAACAGCCTTAGCGAAAGGCTTCTTGAAGGGAAAGATGTAACTCTGTGAGATGAATTAACAGAACACAGAGCAGTTTCTCAGAAAGCTTCTTTCCAGTTTTGAACGGAAGATATTTCCTTTTTCACCATAGCCATCTATGGGCTTCCAAATATCCCTTTGCCAATTCCACAAGAACAGCCTTAGCGAAAGGCTTCTTGAAGGGAAAGATGTAACTCTGTGAGATGAATTAACAGAACACAGAGCAGTTTCTCAGAAAGCTTCTTTCCAGTTTTGAACGGAAGATATTTCCTTTTTCACCATAGCCCACTATGGGCTTCCAAATATCCCTTTGCCAATTCCACAAGAACAGCCTTAGCGAAAGGCTTTTGGAAGGGAAAGATGTAACTCTGTGAGATGAATTAACAGAACACAGAGCAGTTTCTCAGAAAGCTTCTTTCCAGTTTTGAACGGAAGATATTTCCTCTTTCACCATAGCCCTCTATGGGCTTCCAAATATCCCTTTGCCAATTCCACAAGAACAGCCTTAGCGAAAGGCTTCTTGAAGGGAAAGATGTAACTCTGTGAGATGAATTAACAGAACACAGAGCAGTTTCTCAGAAAGCTTCTTTCCAGTTTTGAACGGAAGATATTTCCTTTTTCACCATAGCCCTCTATGGGATTCCAAATATCCCTTTGACAATTCCACAAGAACAGCCTTAGCGAAAGCTTTCTCGAAGGGATAGATGTAACTCTGTGAGATGAATTAACAGAACACAGAGCAGTTTCTCAGAAAGCTTCTTTCCAGTTTTGAACGGAAGATATTTCCTTTTTCACCATAGCCCTCTATTGGCTTCCAAATATCCCTTTGCCAATTCCACAAGAACAGCCTTAGCGAAAGGCTTCTTGAAGGGAAAGATGTAACTCTGTGAGATGAAGTAACAGAACACAGAGCAGTTTCTCAGAAAGCTTCTTTCCAGTTTTGAACGGAAGATATTTAATTTTTCACCATAGCCCTCTATGGGCTTCCAAATATCCCTTTGCCAATTCCACAAGAACAGCCTTAGCGAAAGGCTTCTTGAAGGGAAAGATGTAACTCTGTGAGATGAATTAACGGAACACAGAGCAGTTTCTCAGAAAGCTTCTTTCCAGTTTTGAACGGAAGATATTTCCTTTTTCACCATAGCCTTCTATGGGCTTCCAAATATCCCTTTGCCAATTCCACAAGAACAGCCTTAGCGAAAGGCTTCTTGAAGGGAAAGATGTAACTCTGTGAGATGAATTAACAGAACACAGAGCAGTTTCTCAGAAAGCTTCTTTCCAGTTTTGAACGGAAGATATTTCCTTTTTCACCATAGCCCTCTATGGGCTTCCAAATATCCCTTTGCCAATTCCAAAAGAACAGCCTTAGCGAAAGGCTTCTTGAAGGGAAAGATGTAACTCTGTGAGATGAATTAACAGAACACAGAGCAGTTTCTCAGAAAGCTTCTTTCCAGTTTTGAACGGAAGATATTTCCTCTTTCACCATAGCCCTCTATGGGCTTCCAAATATCCCTTTGCCAATTCCACAAGAACAGCTTTAGCGAAAGGCTTCTTGAAGGGAAAGATGTAACTCTGTGAGATGAATTAACAGAACACAGAGCAGTTTCTCAGAAAGCTTCTTTTCAGTTTTGAACGGAAGATATTTCCTTTTTCACCATAGCCCTCTATGGTCTTCCAAATATCCCTTTGCCAATTCCACAAGAACAGACTTAGCGAAAGGCTTCTTGAAGGGAAAGATGTAACTCTGTGAGATGAATTAACAGAACACAGAGCAGTTTCTCAGAAAGCTTCTTTCCA
Source organism: Chlorocebus sabaeus (assembly GCF_047675955.1). NCBI lineage: Eukaryota > Metazoa > Chordata > Mammalia > Primates > Cercopithecidae > Chlorocebus > Chlorocebus sabaeus. The sequence continues at coordinate 889,717 of NW_027328236.1, forward strand.
GTTTTGAACGGAAGATATTTCCTTTTTCACCATAGCCCTCTATGGGCTTCCAAATATCCCTTTGCCAATTCCACAAGAACAGCCTTAGCGAAAGGCTTCTTGAAGGGAAAGATGTAACTCTGTGAGATGGATTAACAGAACACAGAGCAGTTTCTCAGAAAGCTTCTTTCCAGTTTTGAACGGAAGATAGTTCCTTTTTCACCATAGCCCTCTATGGGCTTCCAAATATCCCTTTGCCAATTCCACAAGAACAGCCTTAGCGAAAGGCTTTTTGAAGGGAAAGATGTAACTCTGTGAGATGAATTAACAGAACACAGAGCAGTTTCTCAGAAAGCTTCTTTCCAGTTTTGAACGGAAGGTATTTCCTTTTTCACCATAGCCCTCTATGGGCTTCCAAATATCCCTTTGCCAATTCCACAAGAAAAGCCTTAGCGAAAGGCTTCTTGAAGGAAAAGATGTAACTCTGTGAGATGAATTAACAGAACACAGAGCAGTTTCTCAGACAGCTTCTTTCCAGTTTTGAACGGAAGATATTTCCTTTTTCACCATAGCCCTCTATGGGCTTCCAAATATCCCTTTGCCAATTCCACAAGAACAGCCTTAGCGAAAGGCTTCTTGAAGGGAAAGATGTAACTCTGTGAGATGAATTTACAGAACACAGAGCAGTTTCTCAGAAAGATTCTTTCCAGTTTTGAACGGAGGATATTTCCTTTTTCACCATAGCCCTCTATGGGCTTCCAAATATCCCTTTGCCAATTCCACAAGAACAGCCTTAGCGAAAGGCTTCTTGAAGGAAAAGATGTAACTCTGTGAGATGATTTAGCAGAACACAGAGCAGTTTCTCAGACAGCTTCTTTCCAGTTTTGAACGGAAGATATTTCCTTTTTCACAATAGCCCTCTATGGGCTTCCAAATATCCCTTTGCCAATTCCACAAGAACAGCCTTAGCGAAAAGCTTCTTGAAGGCAAAGATGTAACTCTGTGAGATGAATTAACAAAACACAGAGCAGTTTCTCAGAAAGCTTCTTTCCAGTTTTGAACGGAAGATATTTCCTTTTTCACCCTAGCCCTCTATGGGCTTCCAAATATTCCTTTGCCAATTCCACAAGAACAGCGTTAGCGAAAGGCTTCTTGAAGGGAAAGATGTAACTCTGTGAGATGAATTAACAGAACACAGAGGAGTTTCTCAGAAAGCCTCTTTCCAGTTTTGAACCGAAGATATTTCCTTTTTCACCATAGCCCTCTATGGGCTTCCAAATATCCCTTTGCCAATTCCACAAGAACAGCCTTAGCGAAAGGCTTCTTGAAGGGCAAGATGTAACTCTGTGAGATGAATTAACAGAACACAGAGCAGTTTCTCAGAAAGCTTCTTTCCAGTTTTGAACGGAAGATATTTCCTTTTTCACCATAGCCCTCTATGGGCTTCCAAATATTCCTTTGCCAATTCCACAGGAACAGCCTTAGCGAAAGCCTTCTTGAAGGGAAAGATGTAACTTTGTGAGATGAATTAAAAGAACACAGAGCAGTTTCTCAGAAAGCTTCTTTCCAGTTTTGAACGGAAGATATTTCCTTTTTCACCATAGCCCTCTATGGGCTTCCAAATATCCCTTTGCCAATTCCACAAGAACAGCCTTAGCAAAAGACTTCTTGAAGGGAAAGATGTAACTCTGTGAGATGAATTAACAGAACACAGAGCAGTTTCTCAGAAAGCTTCTTTCCAGTTTTGAGCGGAAGATATTTCCTTTTTCACCATAGCCCTCTATGTGCTTCCAAATATCCCTTTGCCAATTCCACAAGAACAGCCTTAGCGAAAGGCTTCTTGAAGGGAAAGATGTAACTCTGTGAGATGAATTAACAGAACACAGAGTAGTTTCTCAGAAAGCTTCTTTCCAGTTTTGAACGGAAGATATTTCCTTTTTCACCATAGCCCTCTATGGGCTTCCAAATATCCCTTTGCCAATTCCACAAGAACAGGCTTAGCGAAAGGCTTCTTGAAGGGAAAGATGTAACTCTGTGAGATGAATTAACAGAACACAGAGCAGTTTCTCAGAAAGCTTCTTTCCAGTTTTGAACGGAAGATATTTCCTTTTTCACCATAGCCCTCTATGGGCTACCAAATAACACTTTGCCAATTCCACAAGAACAGCCTTAGCGAAAGGCTTCTTGAAGGGAAAGATGTAACTCTGTGAGATGAATTAACAGAACACAGAGCAGTTTCTCAGAAAGCTTCTTTCCAGTTTTGAACGGAAGATATTTCCTTTTTCACCATAGCCCTCTATGGGCTTCCAAATATCCCTTTGCCAATTCCACAAGAACAGCCTTAGCGAAAGGCTTCTTGAAGGGAAAGATGAAACTCTGTGAGATGAATTAACAGAACACAGAGCAGTTTCTCAGAAAGCTTCTTTCCAGTTTTGAACGGAAGATATTTCCTTTTTCACCATAGCCCTCTATGGGCTTCCAAATATCCCTTTGCCAATTCCACAAGAACAGCCTTAGCGAAAGGCTTCTTGAAGGAAAAGATGTAACTATGTGAGTGGAATTAACAGAACACAGAGCAGTTTCTCAGACAGCTTCTTTCCAGTTTTGAACGGAAGATAGTTCCTTTTTCACCATAGCCCTCTATGGGCTTCCAAATATCCCTTTGCCAATTCCACAAGAACAGCCTTAGCGAAAAGCTTCTAGAAGGGAAAGATGTAACTCTGTGAGATGAATTAACAAAACACAGAGCAGTTTCTCAGAAAGCTTCTTTCCAGTTTTGAACGGAAGATATTTCCTTTTTCACCATAGCCCTCTATGGGCTTCCAAATATCCCTTTGCCAATTCCACAAGAACAGCCTTAGCGAAAGGCTTCTTGAAGGGAAAGATGTAACTCTGTGAGATGAATTAACAGAAATTAGAGCAGTTTCTCAGAAAGCTTCTTTCCAGTTTTGAACGGAAGATATTTCCTTTTTCACCATAGCCCTATATGGGCTTCCAAATATCCCTTTGCCAATTCCACAAGAACAGCCTTAGCGAAAGGCTTCTTGAAGGGAAAGATGTAACTCTGTGAGATGAATTAACAGAACACAGAGCAGTTTCTCAGAAAGCTTCTTTCCAGTTTTGAACGGAAGATATTTCCTTTTTCACCATAGCCCTCTATGGGCTTCCAAATATCCCTTTGCCAATTCCACAAGAACAGCCTTAGCGAAAGGCTTCTTGAAGGGAAAGATGTAACTCTGTGAGATGAATTAACGGAACACAGAGCAGTTTCTCAGAAAGGTTATTTCCAGTTTTGAACGGAAGATATTTCCTTTTTCACCATAGCCCTCTATGGGATTCCAAATATCCCTTTGCCAATTCCACAAGAATAGCCTTAGCGAAAGTCTTCTCGAAGGGATAGATGTAACTCTGTGAGATGAATTAAAAGAACACAGAGCAGTTTCTCAGAAAGCTTCTTTCCAGTTTTGAACGGAAGATATTTCCTTTTTCACCATAGCCCTCTATGGGCTTCCAAATATCCCTTTGCCAATTCCACAAGAACAGCCTTAGCGAAAGGCTTCTTGAAGGAAAAGATGTAACTCTGTGAGATGAATTAACAGAACACAGAGCAGTTTCTCAGACAGCTTCTTTCCAGTTTTGAACGGAAGATATTTCCTTTTTCACAATAGCCCTCTATGGGCTTCCAAATATCCCTTTGCCAATTCCACAAGAACAGCCTTAGCGAAAAGCTTCTTGAAGGGAAAGATGTAACTCTGTGAGATGAATTAACAAAACACAGAGCAGTTTCTCAGAAAGCTTCCTTCCAGTTTTGAACGGAAGATATTTCCTTTTTCACCATAGCCCTCTATGGGCTTCCAAATATTCCTTTGCCAATTCCACAAGAACAGCCTTAGCGAAAGGCTTCTTGAAGGGAAAGATGTAACTCTGTGAGATGAATTAACAGAACACAGAGCAGTTTCTCAGAAAGCTTCTTTCCAATTTTGAACGGAAGATATTTCCTTTTTCACCATAGCCCTCTATGGGCTTCCAAATATCCCTTTGCCAATTCCACAAGAACAGCCTTAGCGAAAGGCTTCTTTAAGGGAAAGATGTAACTCTGTGAGATGAATTAACAGAACACACAGCAGTTTCTCAGAAAGCTTCTTTCCAGTTTTGAACGGAAGATATTTCCTTTTTCACCATAGCCCTCTATGGGCTTCCAAATATCCCTTTGCCAATTCCATGAGAACAGCCTTAGCGAAAGGCGTCTTGAAGGGAAAGATGTAACTCTGTGAGATGAATTAACAGAACACAGAGCAGTTTCTCAGAAAGCTTCTTTCCAATTTTGAACGGAAGATATTTCCTTTTTCACCATAGCCCTCTAAGGGCTTCCAAATATCCCTTTGCCAATTCCACAAGAACAGCCTTAGCGAAAGGCTTCTTGAAGGGAAAGATGTAACTCTGTGAGATGAATTAACAGAACACAGAGCAGTTTCTCAGAAAGCTTCTTTTCAGTTTTGAACGGAAGATATTTCCTTTTTCACCATAGCCCTCTATGGTCTTCCAAATATCCCTTTGCCAATTCCACAAGAACAGACTTAGCGAAAGGCTTCTTGAAGGGAAAGATGTAACTCTGTGAGATGAATTAACAGAACACAGAGCAGTTTCTCAGAAAGCTTCTTTCCAGTTTTGAACGGAAGATATTTCCTTTTTCACCATAGCCCTCTATGGGCTTCCAAATATCCCTTTGCCAATTCCACAAGAACAGCCTTAGCGAAAGGCTTCTTGAAGGGAAAGATGTAACTCTGTGAGATGAATTAACAGAACACAGAGCAGTTTCTCAGAAAGCTTCTTTCCAGTTTTGAACGGAAGATATTTCCTTTTTCACCATAGCCCTCTATGGGCTTCCAAATATCCCTTTGCCAATTCCACAAGAACAGCCTTAGCGAAAGGCTTCTTGAAGGGAAAGATGTAACTCTGTGAGATGAATTAACAGAACACAGAGCAGTTTCTCAGAAAGCTTCTTTCCAGTTTTGAACGGAAGATATTTCCTTTTTCACCATAGCCCTCTATGGGCTTCCAAATATCCCTTTGCCAATTCCACAAGAACAGCATTAGCGAAAGGCTTCTTGAAGGGAAAGATGTAACTCTGTGAGATGAATTAACAGAACACAGAGCAGTTTCTCAGAAAGCTTCTTTCCAGTTTTGAACGGAAGATATTTCCTTTACCACCATAGCCCTCTATGGGCTTCCAAATATCCCTTTGCCAATTCCACAAGAACAGCCTTAGCGAAAGGACTTTTGAAGGGAAAGATGTAACACTGTGAGATGAATTAACAGAACACAGAGCAGTTTCTCAGAAAGCTTCTTTCCAGTTTTGAACGGAAGATATTTCCTTTTTCACCATAGCCCTCTATGGGCTTCCAAATATCCCTTTGCCAATTCCACAAGAACAGCCTTAGCGAAAGGCTTCTTGAAGGGAAAGATGTAACTCTGTGAGATGAATTAACAGAACACAGAGCAGTTTCTCAGAAAGCTTCTTTCCAGTTTTGAACGGAAGATATTTCCTTTTTCACCATAGCCCTCTATGGGCTTCCAAATATCCCTTTGCCAATTCCACAAGAACAGCCTTAGCGAAAGGCTTCTTGAAGGGAAAGATGTAACTCTGTGAGATGAATTAACAGAACACAGAGCAGTTTCTCAGAAAGCTTCTTTCCAGTTTTGAACGGAAGATATTTCCTTTTTCACCATAGCCCTCTATGGGCTTCCAAATATCCCTTTGCCAATTCCACAAGAACAGCCTTAGCGAAAGGCTTCTTGAAGGGAAAGATGTAACTCTGTGAGATGAATTAACAGAACACAGAGCAGTTTCTCAGAAAGCTTCTTTCCAGTTTTGAACGGAAGATATTTCCTTTTTCACCGTAGCCCTCTATGGGCTTCCAAATATCCCTTTGCCAATTCCACAAGAACAGACTTAGGGAAAGGCTTCTTGAAGGGAAAGATGTAACTCTGTGAGATGAATTAACAGAACACAGAGCAGTTTCTCACAAAGCTTCTTTCCAGTTTTGAACGGAAGATATTTCCTTTTTCACCATAGCCCTCTATGGGCTTCCAAATATCCCTTTGCCAATTCCACAAGAACAGCCTTAGCGAAAGGCTTCTTGAAGGGAAAGATGTAACTCTGTGAGATGAATTAACAGAACACAGAGCAGTTTCTCAGAAAGCTTCTTTCCAGTTTTGAACGGAAGGTATTTCCTTTTTCACCATAGCCCTCTATGGGCTTCCAAATATCCCTTTGCCAATTCCACAAGAAAAGCCTTAGCGAAAGGCTTCTTGAAGGAAAAGATGTAACTCTGTGAGATGAATTAACAGAACACAGAGCAGTTTCTCAGACAGCTTCTTTCCAGTTTTGAACGGAAGATATTTCCTTTTTCACCATAGCCCTCTATGGGCTTCCAAATATCCCTTTGCCAATTCCACAAGAACAGCCTTAGCGAAAGGCTTCTTGAAGGGAAAGATGTAACTCTGTGAGATGAATTAACAGAACACAGAGCAGTTTCTCAGAAAGATTCTTTCCAGTTTTGAACGGAGGATATTTCCTTTTTCACCATAGCCCTCTATGGGCTTCCAAATATCCCTTTGCCAATTCCACAAGAACAGCCTTAGCGAAAGGCTTCTTGAAGGAAAAGATGTAACTCTGTGAGATGATTTAGCAGAACACAGAGCAGTTTCTCAGACAGCTTCTTTCCAGTTTTGAACGGAAGATATTTCCTTTTTCACAATAGCCCTCTATGGGCTTCCAAATATCCCTTTGCCAATTCCACAAGAACAGCCTTAGCGAAAAGCTTCTTGAAGGCAAAGATGTAACTCTGTGAGATGAATTAACAAAACACAGAGCAGTTTCTCAGAAAGCTTCTTTCCAGTTTTGAACGGAAGATATTTCCTTTTTCACCCTAGCCCTCTATGGGCTTCCAAATATTCCTTTGCCAATTCCACAAGAACAGCGTTAGCGAAAGGCTTCTTGAAGGGAAAGATGTAACTCTGTGAGATGAATTAACAGAACACAGAGGAGTTTCTCAGAAAGCCTCTTTCCAGTTTTGAACGGAAGATATTTCCTTTTTCACCATAGCCCTCTATGGGCTTCCAAATATCCCTTTGCCAATTCCACAAGAACAGCCTTAGCGAAAGGCTTCTTGAAGGGCAAGATGTAACTCTGTGAGATGAATTAACAGAACACAGAGCAGTTTCTCAGAAAGCTTCTTTCCAGTTTTGAACGGAAGATATTTCCTTTTTCACCATAGCCCTCTATGGGCTTCCAAATATCCCTTTGCCAATTCCACAGGAACAGCCTTAGCGAAAGCCTTCTTGAAGGGAAAGATGTAACTTTGTGAGATGAATTAACAGAACACAGAGCAGTTTCTCAGAAAGCTTCTTTCCAGTTTTGAACGGAAGATATTTCCTTTTTCACCATAGCCCTCTATGGGCTTCCAAATATCCCTTTGCCAATTCCACAAGAACAGCCTTAGCAAAAGACTTCTTGAAGGGAAAGATGTAACTCTGTGAGATGAATTAACAGAACACAGAGCAGTTTCTCAGAAAGCTTCTTTCCAGTTTTGAGCGGAAGATATTTCCTTTTTCACCATAGCCCTCTATGTGCTTCCAAATATCCCTTAGCCAATTCCACAAGAACAGCCTTAGCGAAAGGCTTCTTGAAGGGAAAGATGTAACTCTGTGAGATGAATTAACAGAACACAGAGCAGTTTCTCAGAAAGCTTCTTTCCAGTTTTGAACGGAAGATATTTCCTTTTTCACCATAGCCCTCTATGGGCTTCCAAATATCCCTTTGCCAATTCCACAAGAACAGGCTTAGCGAAAGGCTTCTTGAAGGGAAAGATGTAACTCTGTGAGATGAATTAACAGAACACAGAGCAGTTTCTCAGAAAGCTTCTTTCCAGTTTTGAACGGAAGATATTTCCTTTTTCACCATAGCCCTCTATGGGCTACCAAATAACACTTTGCCAATTCCACAAGAACAGCCTTAGCGAAAGGCTTCTTGAAGGGAAAGATGTAACTCTGTGAGATGAATTAACAGAACACAGAGCAGTTTCTCAGAAAGCTTCTTTCCAGTTTTGAACGGAAGATATTTCCTTTTTCACCATAGCCCTCTATGGGCTTCCAAATATCCCTTTGCCAATTCCACAAGAACAGCCTTAGCGAAAGGCTTCTTGAAGGGAAAGATGTAACTCTGTGAGATGAATTAACAGAACACAGAGCAGTTTCTCAGAAAGCTTCTTTCCAGTTTTGAACGGAAGATATTTCCTTTTTCACCATAGCCCTCTATGGGCTACCAAATAACACTTTGCCAATTCCACAAGAACAGCCTTAGCGAAAGGCTTCTTGAAGGGAAAGATGTAACTCTGTGAGATGAATTAACAGAACACAGAGCAGTTTCTCAGAAAGCTTCTTTCCAGTTTTGAACGGAAGATATTTCCTTTTTCACCATAGCCCTCTATGGGCTTCCAAATATCCCTTTGCCAATTCCACAAGAACAGCCTTAGCGAAAGGCTTCTTGAAGGGAAAGATGTAACTCTGTGAGATGAATTAACAGAACACAGAGCAGTTTCTCAGAAAGCTTCTTTCCAGTTTTGAACGGAAGATATTTCCTTTACCACCATAGCCCTCTATGGGCTTCCAAATATCCCTTTGCCAATTCCACAAGAACAGCCTTAGCGAAAGGACTTTTGAAGGGAAAGATGTAACTCTGTGAGATGAATTAACAGAACACAGAGCAGTTTCTCAGAAAGCTTCTTTCCAGTTTTGAACGGAAGATATTTCCTTTTTCACCATAGCCCTCTATGGGCTTCCAAATATCCCTTTGCCAATTCCAAAAGAACAGCCTTAGCGAAAGGCTTCTTGAAGGGAAAGATGTAACTCTGTGAGATGAATTAACAGAACACAGAGCAGTTTCTCAGAAAGCTTCTTTCCAGTTTTGAACGGAAGATATTTCCTCTTTCACCATAGCCCTCTATGGGCTTCCAAATATCCCTTTGCCAATTCCACAAGAACAGCTTTAGCGAAAGGCTACTTGAAGGGAAAGATGTAACTCTGTGAGATGAATTAACAGAACACAGAGCAGTTTCTCAGAAAGCTTCTTTTCAGTTTTGAACGGAAGATATTTCCTTTTTCACCATAGCCCTCTATGGTCTTCCAAATATCCCTTTGCCAATTCCACAAGAACAGACTTAGCGAAAGGCTTCTTGAAGGGAAAGATGTAACTCTGTGAGATGAATTAACAGAACACAGAGCAGTTTCTCAGAAAGCTTCTTTCCAGTTTTGAACGGAAGATATTTCCTTTTTCACCATAGCCCTCTATGGGCTTCCAAATATCCCTTTGCCAATTCCACAAGAACAGCCTTAGCGAAAGGCTTCTTGAAGGGAAAGATGTAACTCTGTGAGATGGATTAACAGAACACAGAGCAGTTTCTCAGAAAGCTTCTTTCCAGTTTTGAACGGAAGATAGTTCCTTTTTCACCATAGCCCTCTATGGGCTTCCAAATATCCCTTTGCCAATTCCACAAGAACAGCCTTAGCGAAAGGCTTTTTGAAGGGAAAGATGTAACTCTGTGAGATGAATTAACAGAACACAGAGCAGTTTCTCAGAAAGCTTCTTTCCAGTTTTGAACGGAAGGTATTTCCTTTTTCACCATAGCCCTCTATGGGCTTCCAAATATCCCTTTGCCAATTCCACAAGAAAAGCCTTAGCGAAAGGCTTCTTGAAGGAAAAGATGTAACTCTGTGAGATGAATTAACAGAACACAGAGCAGTTTCTCAGACAGCTTCTTTCCAGTTTTGAACGGAAGATATTTCCTTTTTCACCATAGCCCTCTATGGGCTTCCAAATATCCCTTTGCCAATTCCACAAGAACAGCCTTAGCGAAAGGCTTCTTGAAGGGAAAGATGTAACTCTGTGAGATGAATTTACAGAACACAGAGCAGTTTCTCAGAAAGATTCTTTCCAGTTTTGAACGGAGGATATTTCCTTTTTCACCATAGCCCTCTATGGGCTTCCAAATATCCCTTTGCCAATTCCACAAGAACAGCCTTAGCGAAAGGCTTCTTGAAGGAAAAGATGTAACTCTGTGAGATGATTTAGCAGAACACAGAGCAGTTTCTCAGACAGCTTCTTTCCAGTTTTGAACGGAAGATATTTCCTTTTTCACAATAGCCCTCTATGGGCTTCCAAATATCCCTTTGCCAATTCCACAAGAACAGCCTTAGCGAAAAGCTTCTTGAAGGCAAAGATGTAACTCTGTGAGATGAATTAACAAAACACAGAGCAGTTTCTCAGAAAGCTTCTTTCCAGTTTTGAACGGAAGATATTTCCTTTTTCACCCTAGCCCTCTATGGGCTTCCAAATATTCCTTTGCCAATTCCACAAGAACAGCGTTAGCGAAAGGCTTCTTGAAGGGAAAGATGTAACTCTGTGAGATGAATTAACAGAACACAGAGGAGTTTCTCAGAAAGCCTCTTTCCAGTTTTGAACGGAAGATATTTCCTTTTTCACCATAGCCCTCTATGGGCTTCCAAATATCCCTTTGCCAATTCCACAAGAACAGCCTTAGCGAAAGGCTTCTTGAAGGGCAAGATATAACTCTGTGAGATGAATTAACAGAACACAGAGCAGTTTCTCAGAAAGCTTCTTTCCAGTTTTGAACGGAAGATATTTCCTTTTTCACCATAGCCCTCTATGGGCTTCCAAATATTCCTTTGCCAATTCCACAGGAACAGCCTTAGCGAAAGCCTTCTTGAAGGGAAAGATGTAACTTTGTGAGATGAATTAACAGAACACAGAGCAGTTTCTCAGAAAGCTTCTTTCCAGTTTTGAACGGAAGATATTTCCTTTTTCACCATAGCCCTCTATGGGCTTCCAAATATCCCTTTGCCAATTCCACAAGAACAGCCTTAGCAAAAGACTTCTTGAAGGGAAAGATGTAACTCTGTGAGATGAATTAACAGAACACAGAGCAGTTTCTCAGAAAGCTTCTTTCCAGTTTTGAGCGGAAGATATTTCCTTTTTCACCATAGCCCTCTATGTGCTTCCAAATATCCCTTTGCCAATTCCACAAGAACAGCCTTAGCGAAAGGCTTCTTGAAGGGAAAGATGTAACTCTGTGAGATGAATTAACAGAACACAGAGTAGTTTCTCAGAAAGCTTCTTTCCAGTTTTGAACGGAAGATATTTCCTTTTTCACCATAGCCCTCTATGGGCTTCCAAATATCCCTTTGCCAATTCCACAAGAACAGGCTTAGCGAAAGGCTTCTTGAAGGGAAAGATGTAACTCTGTGAGATGAATTAACAGAACACAGAGCAGTTTCTCAGAAAGCTTCTTTCCAGTTTTGAACGGAAGATATTTCCTTTTTCACCATAGCCCTCGATGGGCTACCAAATAACACTTTGCCAATTCCACAAGAACAGCCTTAGCGAAAGGCTTCTTGAAGGGAAAGATGTAACTCTGTGAGATGAATTAACAGAACACAGAGCAGTTTCTCAGAAAGCTTCTTTCCAGTTTTGAACGGAAGATATTTCCTTTTTCACCATAGCCCTCTATGGGCTTCCAAATATCCCTTTGCCAATTCCACAAGAACAGCCTTAGCGAAAGGCTTCTTGAAGGGAAAGATGAAACTCTGTGAGATGAATTAACAGAACACAGAGCAGTTTCTCAGAAAGCTTCTTTCCAGTTTTGAACGGAAGATATTTCCTTTTTCACCATAGCCCTCTATGGGCTTCCAAATATCCCTTTGCCAATTCCACAAGAACAGCCTTAGCGAAAGGCTTCTTGAAGGAAAAGATGTAACTATGTGAGTGGAATTAACAGAACACAGAGCAGTTTCTCAGACAGCTTCTTTCCAGTTTTGAACGGAAGATAGTTCCTTTTTCACCATAGCCCTCTATGGGCTTCCAAATATCCCTTTGCCAATTCCACAAGAACAGCCTTAGCGAAAAGCTTCTAGAAGGGAAAGATGTAACTCTGTGAGATGAATTAACAAAACACAGAGCAGTTTCTCAGAAAGCTTCTTTCCAGTTTTGAACGGAAGATATTTCCTTTTTCACCATAGCCCTCTATGGGCTTCCAAATATCCCTTTGCCAATTCCACAAGAACAGCCTTAGCGAAAGGCTTCTTGAAGGGAAAGATGTAACTCTGTGAGATGAATTAACAGAAATTAGAGCAGTTTCTCAGAAAGCTTCTTTCCAGTTTTGAACGGAAGATATTTCCTTTTTCACCATAGCCCTATATGGGCTTCCAAATATCCCTTTGCCAATTCCACAAGAACAGCCTTAGCGAAAGGCTTCTTGAAGGGAAAGATGTAACTCTGTGAGATGAATTAACAGAACACAGAGCAGTTTCTCAGAAAGCTTCTTTCCAGTTTTGAACGGAAGATATTTCCTTTTTCACCATAGCCCTCTATGGGCTTCCAAATATCCCTTTGCCAATTCCACAAGAACAGCCTTAGCGAAAGGCTTCTTGAAGGGAAAGATGTAACTCTGTGAGATGAATTAACGGAACACAGAGCAGTTTCTCAGAAAGGTTATTTCCAGTTTTGAACGGAAGATATTTCCTTTTTCACCATAGCCCTCTATGGGATTCCAAATATCCCTTTGCCAATTCCACAAGAATAGCCTTAGCGAAAGTCTTCTCGAAGGGATAGATGTAACTCTGTGAGATGAATTAAAAGAACACAGAGCAGTTTCTCAGAAAGCTTCTTTCCAGTTTTGAACGGAAGATATTTCCTTTTTCACCATAGCCCTCAATGGGCTTCCAAATATCCCTTTGCCAATTCCACAAGAACAGCCTTAGCGAAAGGCTTCTTGAAGGAAAAGATGTAACTCTGTGAGATGAATTAACAGAACACAGAGCAGTTTCTCAGACAGCTTCTTTCCAGTTTTGAACGGAAGATATTTCCTTTTTCACCATAGCCCTCTATGGGCTTCCAAATATCCCTTTGCCAATTCCATGAGAACAGCCTTAGCGAAAGGCTTCTTGAAGGGAAAGATGTAACTCTGTGAGATGAATTAAGAGAACACAGAGCAGTTTCTCAGAAAGCTTCTTTCCAGTTTTGAACGGAAGATATTTCCTTTTTCACCATAGCCCTCTAAGGGCTTCCAAATATCCCTTTGCCAATTCCACAAGAACAGCCTTAGCGAAAGGCTTCTTGAAGGGAAAGATGTAACTCTGTGAGATGAATTAACAGAACACAGAGCAGTTTCTCAGAAAGCTTCTTTTCAGTTTTGAACGGAAGATATTTCCTTTTTCACCATAGCCCTCTATGGTCTTCCAAATATCCCTTTGCCAATTCCACAAGAACAGACTTAGCGAAAGGCTTCTTGAAGGGAAAGATGTAACTCTGTGAGATGAATTAACAGAACACATAGCAGTTTCTCAGAAAGCTTCTTTCCAGTTTTGAACGGAAGATATTTCCTTTTTCACCATAGCCCTCTATGGGCTTCCAAATATCCCTTTGCCAATTCCACAAGAACAGCCTTAGCGAAAGGCTTCTTGAAGGGAAAGATGTAACTCTGTGAGATGAATTAACAGAACACAGAGCAGTTTCTCAGAAAGCTTCTTTCCAGTTTTGAACGGAAGATATTTCCTTTTTCACCATAGCCCTCTATGGGCTTCCAAATATCCCTTTGCCAATTCCACAAGAACAGCCTTAGCGAAAGGCTTCTTGAAGGGAAAGATGTAACTCTGTGAGATGAATTAACAGAACACAGAGCAGTTTCTCAGAAAGCTTCTTTCCAGTTTTCAACGGAAGATATTTCCTTTTTCACCATAGCCCTCTATGGGCTTCCAAATATCCCTTTGCCAATTCCACAAGAACAGCATTAGCGAAAGGCTTCTTGAAGGGAAAGATGTAACTCTGTGAGATGAATTAACAGAACACAGAGCAGTTTCTCAGAAAGCTTCTTTCCAGTTTTGAACGGAAGATATTTCCTTTACCACCATAGCCCTCTATGGGCTTCCAAATATCCCTTTGCCAATTCCACAAGAACAGCCTTAGCGAAAGGACTTTTGAAGGGAAAGATGTAACTCTGTGAGATGAATTAACAGAACACAGAGCAGTTTCTCAGAAAGCTTCTTTCCAGTTTTGAACGGAAGATATTTCCTTTTTCACCATAGCCCTCTATGGGCTTCCAAATATCCCTTTGCCAATTCCACAAGAACAGCCTTAGCGAAAGGCTTCTTGAAGGGAAAGATGTAACTCTGTGAGATGAATTAACAGAACACAGAGCAGTTTCTCAGAAAGCTTCTTTCCAGTTTTGAACGGAAGATATTTCCTTTTTCACCATAGCCCTCTATGGGCTTCCAAATATCCCTTTGCCAATTCCACAAGAACAGCCTTAGCGAAAGGCTTCTTGAAGGGAAAGATGTAACTCTGTGAGATGAATTAACAGAACACAGAGCAGTTTCTCAGAAAGCTTCTTTCCAGTTTTGAACGGAAGATATTTCCTTTTTCACCATAGCCCTCTATGGGCTTCCAAATATCCCTTTGCCAATTCCACAAGAACAGCCTTAGCGAAAGGCTTCTTGAAGGGAAAGATGTAACTCTGTGAGATGAATTAACAGAACACAGAGCAGTTTCTCAGAAAGCTTCTTTCCAGTTTTGAACGGAAGATATTTCCTTTTTCACCGTAGCCCTCTATGGGCTTCCAAATATCCCTTTGCCAATTCCACAAGAACAGACTTAGGGAAAGGCTTCTTGAAGGGAAAGATGTAACTCTGTGAGATGAATTAACAGAACACAGAGCAGTTTCTCACAAAGCTTCTTTCCAGTTTTGAACGGAAGATATTTCCTTTTTCACCATAGCCCTCTATGGGCTTCCAAATATCCCTTTGCCAATTCCACAAGAACAGCCTTAGCGAAAGGCTTCTTGAAGGGAAAGATGTAACTCTGTGAGATGAATTAACAGAACACAGAGCAGTTTCTCAGAAAGCTTCTTTCCAGTTTTGAACGGAAGGTATTTCCTTTTTCACCATAGCCCTCTATGGGCTTCCAAATATCCCTTTGCCAATTCCACAAGAAAAGCCTTAGCGAAAGGCTTCTTGAAGGAAAAGATGTAACTCTGTGAGATGAATTAACAGAACACAGAGCAGTTTCTCAGACAGCTTCTTTCCAGTTTTGAACGGAAGATATTTCCTTTTTCACCATAGCCCTCTATGGGCTTCCAAATATCCCTTTGCCAATTCCACAAGAACAGCCTTAGCGAAAGGCTTCTTGAAGGGAAAGATGTAACTCTGTGAGATGAATTAACAGAACACAGAGCAGTTTCTCAGAAAGATTCTTTCCAGTTTTGAACGGAGGATATTTCCTTTTTCACCATAGCCCTCTATGGGCTTCCAAATATCCCTTTGCCAATTCCACAAGAACAGCCTTAGCGAAAGGCTTCTTGAAGGAAAAGATGTAACTCTGTGAGATGATTTAGCAGAACACAGAGCAGTTTCTCAGACAGCTTCTTTCCAGTTTTGAACGGAAGATATTTCCTTTTTCACAATAGCCCTCTATGGGCTTCCAAATATCCCTTTGCCAATTCCACAAGAACAGCCTTAGCGAAAAGCTTCTTGAAGGCAAAGATGTAACTCTGTGAGATGAATTAACAAAACACAGAGCAGTTTCTCAGAAAGCTTCTTTCCAGTTTTGAACGGAAGATATTTCCTTTTTCACCCTAGCCCTCTATGGGCTTCCAAATATTCCTTTGCCAATTCCACAAGAACAGCGTTAGCGAAAGGCTTCTTGAAGGGAAAGATGTAACTCTGTGAGATGAATTAACAGAACACAGAGGAGTTTCTCAGAAAGCCTCTTTCCAGTTTTGAACGGAAGATATTTCCTTTTTCACCATAGCCCTCTATGGGCTTCCAAATATCCCTTTGCCAATTCCACAAGAACAGCCTTAGCGAAAGGCTTCTTGAAGGGCAAGATGTAACTCTGTGAGATGAATTAACAGAACACAGAGCAGTTTCTCAGAAAGCTTCTTTCCAGTTTTGAACGGAAGATATTTCCTTTTTCACCATAGCCCTCTATGGGCTTCCAAATATCCCTTTGCCAATTCCACAGGAACAGCCTTAGCGAAAGCCTTCTTGAAGGGAAAGATGTAACTTTGTGAGATGAATTAACAGAACACAGAGCAGTTTCTCAGAAAGCTTCTTTCCAGTTTTGAACGGAAGATATTTCCTTTTTCACCATAGCCCTCTATGGGCTTCCAAATATCCCTTTGCCAATTCCACAAGAACAGCCTTAGCAAAAGACTTCTTGAAGGGAAAGATGTAACTCTGTGAGATGAATTAACAGAACACAGAGCAGTTTCTCAGAAAGCTTCTTTCCAGTTTTGAGCGGAAGATATTTCCTTTTTCACCATAGCCCTCTATGTGCTTCCAAATATCCCTTTGCCAATTCCACAAGAACAGCCTTAGCGAAAGGCTTCTTGAAGGGAAAGATGTAACTCTGTGAGATGAATTAACAGAACACAGAGCAGTTTCTCAGAAAGCTTCTTTCCAGTTTTGAACGGAAGATATTTCCTTTTTCACCATAGCCCTCTATGGGCTTCCAAATATCCCTTTGCCAATTCCACAAGAACAGGCTTAGCGAAAGGCTTCTTGAAGGGAAAGATGTAACTCTGTGAGATGAATTAACAGAACACAGAGCAGTTTCTCAGAAAGCTTCTTTCTAGTTTTGAACGGAAGATATTTCCTTTTTCACCATAGCCCTCTATGGGCTTCCAAATATCCCTTTGCCAATTCCACAAGAACAGCCTTAGCGAAAGGCTTCTTGAAGGGAAAGATGTAACTCTGTGAGATGAATTAACAGAACACAGAGCAGTTTCTCAGAAAGCTTCTTTCCAGTTTTGAACGGAAGATATTTCCTTTTTCACCATAGCCCTCTATGGGCTTCCAAATATCCCTTTGCCAATTCCACAAGAACAGCCTTAGCGAAAGGCTTCTTGAAGGGAAAGATGAAACTCTGTGAGATGAATTAACAGAACACAGAGCAGTTTCTCAGAAAGCTTCTTTCCAGTTTTGAACGGAAGATATTTCCTTTTTCACCATAGCCCTCTATGGGCTTCCAAATATCCCTTTGCCAATTCCACAAGAACAGCCTTAGCGAAAGGCTTCTTGAAGGAAAAGATGTAACTATGTGAGTGGAATTAACAGAACACAGAGCAGTTTCTCAGACAGCTTCTTTCCAGTTTTGAACGGAAGATAGTTCCTTTTTCACCATAGCCCTCTATGGGCTTCCAAATATCCCTTTGCCAATTCCACAAGAACAGCCTTAGCGAAAAGCTTCTTGAAGGGAAAGATGTAACTCTGTGAGATGAATTAACAAAACACAGAGCAGTTTCTCAGAAAGCTTCTTTCCAGTTTTGAACGGAAGATATTTCCTTTTTCACCATAGCCCTCTATGGGCTTCCAAATATCCCTTTGCCAATTCCACAAGAACCGCCTTAGCGAAAGGCTTCTTGAAGGGAAAGATGTAACTCTGTGAGATGAATTAACAGAAATTAGAGCAGTTTCTCAGAAAGCTTCTTTCCAGTTTTGAACGGAAGATATTTCCTTTTTCACCATAGCCCTCTATGGGCTTCCAAATATCCCTTTTGCCAATTCCACAAGAACAGCCTTAGCGAAAGGCTTCTTGAAGGGAAAGATGTAACTCTGTGAGATGAATTAACAGAACACAGAGCAGTTTCTCAGAAAGCTTCTTTCCAGTTTTGAACGGAAGATATTTCCTTTTTCACCATAGCCCTCTATGGGCTTCCAAATATTCCTTTGCCAATTCCACAAGAACAGCCTTAGCGAAAGGCTTCTTGAAGGGAAAGATGTAACTCTGTGAGATGAATTAACAGAACACAGAGCAGTTTCTCAGAAAGCTTCTTTCCAATTTTGAACGGAAGATATTTCCTTTTTCACCATAGCCCTCTATGGGCTTCCAAATATCCCTTTGCCAATTCCACAAGAACAGCCTTAGCGAAAGGCTTCTTTAAGGGAAAGATGTAACTCTGTGAGATGAATTAACAGAACACACAGCAGTTTCTCAGAAAGCTTCTTTCCAGTTTTGAACGGAAGATATTTCCTTTTTCACCATAGCCCTCTATGGGCTTCCAAATATCCCTTTGCCAATTCCACAAGAACAGCCTTAGCGAAAGGCTTTTGAAGGGAAAGATGTAACTCTGTGAGATGAATTAACAGAACACAGAGCAGTTTCTCAGAAAGCTTCTTTCCAGTTTTGAGCGGAAGATATTTCCTTTTTCACCATAGCCCTCTATGTGCTTCCAAATATCCCTTTGCCAATTCCACAAGAACAGCCTTAGCGAAAGGCTTCTTGAAGGGAAAGATGTAACTCTGTGAGATGAATTAACAGAACACAGAGCAGTTTCTCAGAAAGCTTCTTTCCAGTTTTGAACGGAAGATATTTCCTTTTTCACCATAGCCCTCTATGGGCTTCCAAATATCCCTTTGCCAATTCCACAAGAACAGGCTTAGCGAAAGGCTTCTTGAAGGGAAAGATGTAACTCTGTGAGATGAATTAACAGAACACAGAGCAGTTTCTCAGAAAGCTTCTTTCCAGTTTTGAACGGAAGATATTTCCTTTTTCACCATAGCCCTCTATGGGCTACCAAATATCCCTTTGCCAATTCCACAAGAACAGCCTTAGCGAAAGGCTTCTTGAAGGGAAAGATGTAACTCTGTGAGATGAATTAACAGAACACAGAGCAGTTTCTCAGAAAGCTTCTTTCCAGTTTTGAACGGAAGATATTTCCTTTTTCACCATAGCCCTCTATGGGCTTCCAAATATCCCTTTGCCAATTCCACAAGAACAGCCTTAGCGAAAGGCTTCTTGAAGGGAAAGATGAAACTCTGTGAGATGAATTAACAGAACACAGAGCAGTTTCTCAGAAAGCTTCTTTCCAGTTTTGAACGGAAGATATTTCCTTTTTCACCATAGCCCTCTATGGGCTTCCAAATATCCCTTTGCCAATTCCACAAGAACAGCCTTAGCGAAAGGCTTCTTGAAGGAAAAGATGTAACTATGTGAGTGGAATTAACAGAACACAGAGCAGTTTCTCAGACAGCTTCTTTCCAGTTTTGAACGGAAGATAGTTCCTTTTTCACCATAGCCCTCTATGGGCTTCCAAATATCCCTTTGCCAATTCCACAAGAACAGCCTTAGCGAAAAGCTTCTTGAAGGGAAAGATGTAACTCTGTGAGATGAATTAACAAAACACAGAGCAGTTTCTCAGAAAGCTTCTTTCCAGTTTTGAACGGAAGATATTTCCTTTTTCACCATAGCCCTCTATGGGCTTCCAAATATCCCTTTGCCAATTCCACAAGAACCGCCTTAGCGAAAGGCTTCTTGAAGGGAAAGATGTAACTCTGTGAGATGAATTAACAGAAATTAGAGCAGTTTCTCAGAAAGCTTCTTTCCAGTTTTGAACGGAAGATATTTCCTTTTTCACCATAGCCCTCTATGGGCTTCCAAATATCCCTTTTGCCAATTCCACAAGAACAGCCTTAGCGAAAGGCTTCTTGAAGGGAAAGATGTAACTCTGTGAGATGAATTAACAGAACACAGAGCAGTTTCTCAGAAAGCTTCTTTCCAGTTTTGAACGGAAGATATTTCCTTTTTCACCATAGCCCTCTATGGGCTTCCAAATATCCCTTTGCCAATTCCACAAGAACAGCCTTAGCGAAAGGCTTCTTGAAGGGAAAGATGTAACTCTGTGAGATGAATTAACGGAACACAGAGCAGTTTCTCAGAAAGGTTATTTCCAGTTTTGAACGGAAGATATTTCCTTTTTCACCATAGCCCTCTATGGGCTTCCAAATATCCCTTTGCCAATTCCACAAGAATAGCCTTAGCGAAAGTCTTCTCGAAGGG
The DNA here is from genome assembly GCF_047675955.1 of Chlorocebus sabaeus. Lineage (NCBI taxonomy): Eukaryota > Metazoa > Chordata > Mammalia > Primates > Cercopithecidae > Chlorocebus > Chlorocebus sabaeus. The sequence goes on from NW_027328236.1 coordinate 909,605, forward strand.
ATAGATGTAACTCTGTGAGATGAATTAAAAGAACACAGAGCAGTTTCTCAGAAAGCTTCTTTCCAGTTTTGAACGGAAGATATTTCCTTTTTCACCATAGCCCTCTATGGGCTTCCAAATATCCCTTTGCCAATTCCACAAGAACAGCCTTAGCGAAAGGCTTCTTGAAGGAAAAGATGTAACTCTGTGAGATGAATTAACAGAACACAGAGCAGTTTCTCAGACAGCTTCTTTCCAGTTTTGAACGGAAGATATTTCCTTTTTCACAATAGCCCTCTATGGGCTACCAAATATCCCTTTGCCAATTCCACAAGAACAGCCTTAGCGAAAAGCTTCTTGAAGGGAAAGATGTAACTCTGTGAGATGAATTAACAAAACACAGAGCAGTTTCTCAGAAAGCTTCCTTCCAGTTTTGAACGGAAGATATTTCCTTTTTCAACATAGCCCTCTATGGGCTTCCAAATATTCCTTTGCCAATTCCACAAGAACAGCCTTAGCGAAAGGCTTCTTGAAGGGAAAGATGTAACTCTGTGAGATGAATTAACAGAACACAGAGCAGTTTCTCAGAAAGCTTCTTTCCAATTTTGAACGGAAGATATTTCCTTTTTCACCATAGCCCTCTATGGGCTTCCAAATATCCCTTTGCCAATTCCACAAGAACAGCCTTAGCGAAAGGCTTCTTTAAGGGAAAGATGTAACTCTGTGAGATGAATTAACAGAACACACAGCAGTTTCTCAGAAAGCTTCTTTCCAGTTTTGAACGGAAGATATTTCCTTTTTCACCATAGCCCTCTATGGGCTTCCAAATATCCCTTTGCCAATTCCACGAGAACAGCCTTAGCGAAAGGCTTCTTGAAGGGAAAGATGTAACTCTGTGAGATGAATTAACAGAACACAGAGCAGTTTCTCAGAAAGCTTCTTTTCAGTTTTGAACGGAAGATATTTCCTTTTTCACCATAGCCCTCTATGGTCTTCCAAATATCCCTTTGCCAATTCCACAAGAACAGACTTAGCGAAAGGCTTCTTGAAGGGAAAGATGTAACTCTGTGAGATGAATTAACAGAACACAGAGCAGTTTCTCAGAAAGCTTCTTTCCAGTTTTGAACGGAAGATATTTCCTTTTTCACCATAGCCCTCTATGGGATTCCAAATATCCCTTTGCCAATTCCACAAGAACAGCCTTAGCGAAAGGCTTCTTGAAGGGAAAGATGTAACTCTGTGAGATGAATTAACAGAACACAGAGCAGTTTCTCAGAAAGCTTCTTTCCAGTTTTGAACGGAAGATATTTCCTTTTTCACCATAGCCCTCTATGGGCTTCCAAATATCCCTTTGCCAATTCCACAAGAACAGCCTTAGCGAAAGGCTTCTTGAAGGGAAAGATGTAACTCTGTGAGATGAATTAACAGAACACAGAGCAGTTTCTCAGAAAGCTTCTTTCCAGTTTTGAACGGAAGATATTTCCTTTTTCACCATAGCCCTCTATGGGCTTCCAAATATCCCTTTGCCAATTCCACAAGAACAGCCTTAGCGAAAGGCTTTTGAAGGGAAAGATGTAACTCTGTGAGATGAATTAACAGAACACAGAGCAGTTTCTCAGAAAGCTTCTTTCCAGTTTTGAACGGAAGATATTTCCTTTTTCACCATAGCCCTCTATGGGCTTCCAAATATCCCTTTGCCAATTCCACAAGAACAGCATTAGCGAAAGGCTTCTTGGAGGGAAAGATGTAACTCTGTGAGATGAATTAACAGAACACAGAGCAGTTTCTCAGAAAGCTTCTTTCCAGTTTTGAACGGAAGATATTTCCTTTACCACCATAGCCCTCTATGGGCTTCCAAATATCCCTTTGCCAATTCCACAAGAACAGCCTTAGCGAAAGGACTTTTGAAGGGAAAGATGTAACTCTGTGAGATGAATTAACAGAACACAGAGCAGTTTCTCAGAAAGCTTCTTTCCAGTTTTGAACGGAAGATATTTCCTTTTTCACCATAGCCCTCTATGGGCTTCCAAATATCCCTTTGCCAATTCCACAAGAACAGCCTTAGCGAAAGGCTTCTTGAAGGGAAAGATGTAACTCTGTGAGATGAATTAACAGAACACAGAGCAGTTTCTCAGAAAGCTTCTTTCCAGTTTTGAACGGAAGATATTTCCTTTTTCACCATAGCCCTCTATGGGCTTCCAAATATCCCTTTGCCAATTCCACAAGAACAGCCTTAGCGAAAGGCTTCTTGAAGGGAAAGATGTAACTCTGTGAGATGAATTAACATAACACAGAGCAGTTTCTCAGAAAGCTTCTTTCCAGTTTTGAACGGAAGATATTTCCTTTTTCACCATAGCCCTCTATGGGCTTCCAAATATCCCTTTGCCAATTCCACAAGAACAGCCTTAGCGAAAGGCTTCTTGAAGGGAAAGATGTAACTCTGTGAGATGAATTAACAGAACACAGAGCAGTTTCTCACAAATCTTCTTTCCAGTTTTGAACGGAAGATATTTCCTTTTTCACCATAGCCCTCTATGGGCTTCCAAATATCCCTTTGCCAATTCCACAAGAACAGCCTTAGCGAAAGGCTTCTTGAAGGGAAAGATGTAACTCTGTGAGATGAATTAACAGAACACAGAGCAGTTTCTCAGAAAGCTTCTTTCCAGTTTTGAACGGAAGGTATTTCCTTTTTCACCATAGCCCTCTATGGGCTTCCAAATATCCCTTTGCCAATTCCACAAGAAAAGCCTTAGCGAAAGGCTTCTTGAAGGAAAAGATGTAACTCTGTGAGATGAATTAACAGAACACAGAGCAGTTTCTCAGACAGCTTCTTTCCAGTTTTGAACGGAAGATATTTCCTTTTTCACCATAGCCCTCTATGGGCTTCCAAATATCCCTTTGCCAATTCCACAAGAACAGCCTTAGCGAAAGGCTTCTTGAAGGGAAAGATGTAACTCTGTGAGATGAATTAACAGAACACAGAGCAGTTTCTCAGAAAGATTCTTTCCAGTTTTGAACGGAGGATATTTCCTTTTTCACCATAGCCCTCTATGGGCTTCCAAATATCCCTTTGCCAATTCCACAAGAACAGCCTTAGCGAAAGGCTTCTTGAAGGAAAAGATGTAACTCTGTGAGATGATTTAGCAGAACACAGAGCAGTTTCTCAGACAGCTTCTTTCCAGTTTTGAACGGAAGATATTTCCTTTTTCACAATAGCCCTCTATGGGCTTCCAAATATCCCTTTGCCAATTCCACAAGAACAGCCTTAGCGAAAAGCTTCTTGAAGGCAAAGATGTAACTCTGTGAGATGAATTAACAAAACACAGAGCAGTTTCTCAGAAAGCTTCTTTCCAGTTTTGAACGGAAGATATTTCCTTTTTCACCCTAGCCCTCTATGGGCTTCCAAATATTCCTTTGCCAATTCCACAAGAACAGCGTTAGCGAAAGGCTTCTTGAAGGGAAAGATGTAACTCTGTGAGATGAATTAACAGAACACAGAGGAGTTTCTCAGAAAGCCTCTTTCCAGTTTTGAACGGAAGATATTTCCTTTTTCACCATAGCCCTCTATGGGCTTCCAAATATCCCTTTGCCAATTCCACAAGAACAGCCTTAGCGAAAGGCTTCTTGAAGGGCAAGATGTAACTCTGTGAGATGAATTAACAGAACACAGAGCAGTTTCTCAGAAAGCTTCTTTCCAGTTTTGAACGGAAGATATTTCCTTTTTCACCATAGCCCTCTATGGGCTTCCAAATATCCCTTTGCCAATTCCACAGGAACAGCCTTAGCGAAAGCCTTCTTGAAGGGAAAGATGTAACTTTGTGAGATGAATTAACAGAACACAGAGCAGTTTCTCAGAAAGCTTCTTTCCAGTTTTGAACGGAAGATATTTCCTTTTTCACCATAGCCCTCTATGGGCTTCCAAATATCCCTTTGCCAATTCCACAAGAACAGCCTTAGCAAAAGACTTCTTGAAGGGAAAGATGTAACTCTGTGAGATGAATTAACAGAACACAGAGCAGTTTCTCAGAAAGCTTCTTTCCAGTTTTGAGCGGAAGATATTTCCTTTTTCACCATAGCCCTCTATGTGCTTCCAAATATCCCTTTGCCAATTCCACAAGAACAGCCTTAGCGAAAGGCTTCTTGAAGGGAAAGATGTAACTCTGTGAGATGAATTAACAGAACACAGAGCAGTTTCTCAGAAAGCTTCTTTCCAGTTTTGAACGGAAGCTATTTCCTTTTTCACCATAGCCCTCTATGGGCTTCCAAATATCCCTTTGCCAATTCCACAAGAACAGGCTTAGCGAAAGGCTTCTTGAAGGGAAAGATGTAACTCTGTGAGATGAATTAACAGAACACAGAGCAGTTTCTCAGAAAGCTTCTTTCCAGTTTTGAACGGAAGATATTTCCTTTTTCACCATAGCCCTCTATGGGCTACCAAATAACACTTTGCCAATTCCACAAGAACAGCCTTAGCGAAAGGCTTCTTGAAGGGAAAGATGTAACTCTGTGAGATGAATTAACAAAACACAGAGCAGTTTCTCAGAAAGCTTCTTTCCAGTTTTGAACGGAAGATATTTCCTTTTTCACCATAGCCCTCTATGGGCTTCCAAATATCCCTTTGCCAATTCCACAAGAACAGCCTTAGCGAAAGGCTTCTTGAAGGGAAAGATGAAACTCTGTGAGATGAATTAACAGAACACAGAGCAGTTTCTCAGAAAGCTTCTTTCCAGTTTTGAACGGAAGATATTTCCTTTTTCACCATAGCCCTCTATGGGCTTCCAAATATCCCTTTGCCAATTCCACAAGAACAGCCTTAGCGAAAGGCTTCTTGAAGGGAAAGATGTAACTCTGTGAGATGAATTAACAGAAATTAGAGCAGTTTCTCAGAAAGCTTCTTTCCAGTTTTGAACGGAAGATATTTCCTTTTTCACCATAGCCCTCTATGGGCTTCCAAATATCCCTTTTGCCAATTCCACAAGAACAGCCTTAGCGAAAGGCTTCTTGAAGGGAAAGATGTAACTCTGTGAGATGAATTAACAGAACACAGAGCAGTTTCTCAGAAAGCTTCTTTCCAGTTTTGAACGGAAGATATTTCCTTTTTCACCATAGCCCTCTATGGGCTTCCAAATATCCCTTTGCCAATTCCACAAGAACAGCCTTAGCGAAAGGCTTCTTGAAGGGAAAGATGTAACTCTGTGAGATGAATTAACGGAACACAGAGCAGTTTCTCAGAAAGGTTATTTCCAGTTTTGAACGGAAGATATTTCCTTTTTCACCATAGCCCTCTATGGGATTCCAAATATCCCTTTGCCAATTCCACAAGAATAGCCTTAGCGAAAGTCTTCTCGAAGGGATAGATGTAACTCTGTGAGATGAATTAAAAGAACACAGAGCAGTTTGTCAGAAAGCTTCTTTCCAGTTTTGAACGGAAGATATTTCCTTTTTCACCATAGCCCTCTATGGGCTTCCAAATATCCCTTTGCCAATTCCACAAGAACAGCCTTAGCGAAAGGCTTCTTGAAGGAAAAGATGTAACTCTGTGAGATGAATTAACAGAACACAGAGCAGTTTCTCAGACAGCTTCTTTCCAGTTTTGAACGGAAGATATTTCCTTTTTCACAATAGCCCTCTATGGGCTTCCAAATATCCCTTTGCCAATTCCACAAGAACAGCCTTAGCGAAAAGCTTCTTGAAGGGAAAGATGTAACTCTGTGAGATGAATTAACAAAACACAGAGCAGTTTCTCAGAAAGCTTCCTTCCAGTTTTGAACGGAAGATATTTCCTTTTTCACCATAGCCCTCTATGGGCTTCCAAATATTCCTTTGCCAATTCCACAAGAACAGCCTTAGCGAAAGGCTTCTTGAAGGGAAAGATGTAACTCTGTGAGATGAATTAACAGAACACAGAGCAGTTTCTCAGAAAGCTTCTTTCCAATTTTGAACGGAAGATATTTCCTTTTTCACCATAGCCCTCTATGGGCTTCCAAATATCCCTTTGCCAATTCCACAAGAACAGCCTTAGCGAAAGGCTTCTTGAAGGGAAAGATGTAACTCTGTGAGATGAATTAACAGAACACAGAGCAGTTTCTCAGAAAGCTTCTTTCCAGTTTTGAACGGAAGATATTCCCTTTTTCACCATAGCCCTCTATGGGCTTCCAAATATCCCTTTGCCAATTCCACAAGAACAGCCTTAGCGAAAGCCTTCTTGAAGGGAAAGATGTAACTCTGTGAGATGAATTAACAGAACACAGAGCAGTTTCTCAGAAAGCTTCTTTTCAGTTTTGAACGGAAGATATTTCCTTTTTCACCATAGCCCTCTATGGTCTTCCAAATATCCCTTTGCCAATTCCACAAGAAGAGCCTTAGCGAAAGGCTTCTTGAAGGGAAAGATGTAACTCTGTGAGATGAATTAACAGAACACAGAGCAGTTTCTCAGAAAGCTTCTTTCCAGTTTTGAACGGAAGATATTTCCTTTTCCACCATAGCCCTCTATGGGCTTCCAAATATCCCTTTGCCAATTCCACAAGAACAGCCTTAGCGAAAGGCTTCTTGAAGGGAAAGATGTAACTCTGTGAGATGAATTAACAGAACACAGAGCAGTTTCTCAGAAAGCTTCTTTCCAGTTTTGAACGGAAGATATTTCCTTTTTCACCATAGCCCTCTATGGGCTTCCAAATATCCCTTTGCCAATTCCACAAGAACAGCCTTAGCGAAAGGCTTCTTGAAGGGAAAGATGTAACTCTGTGAGATGAATTAACAGAACACAGAGCAGTTTCTCAGAAAGCTTCTTTCCAGTTTTGAACGGAAGATATTTCCTTTTTCACCATAGCCCTCTATGGGCTTCCAAATATCCCTTTGCCAATTCCACAAGAACAGCCTTAGCGAAAGGCTTTTTGAAAGGAAAGATGTAACTCTGTGAGATGAATTAACAGAACACAGAGCAGTTTCTCAGAAAGCTTCTTTCCAGTTTTGAACGGAAGGTATTTCCTTTTTCACCATAGCCCTCTATGGGCTTCCAAATATCCCTTTGCCAATTCCACAAGAACAGCCTTAGCGAAAGGCTTCTTGAAGGAAAAGATGTAACTCTGTGAGATGAATTAACAGAACACAGAGCAGTTTCTCAGACAGCTTCTTTCCAGTTTTGAACGGAAGATATTTCCTTTTTCACCATAGCCCTCTAGGGGCTTCCAAATATCCCTTTGCCAATTCCACAAGAACAGCCTTAGCGAAAGGCTTCTTGAAGGGAAAGATGTAACTCTGTGAGATGAATTAACAGAACACAGAGCAGTTTCTCAGAAAGATTCTTTCCAGTTTTGAACGGAGGATATTTCCTTTTTCACCATAGCCCTCTATGGGCTTCCAAATATCCCTTTGCCAATTCCACAAGAACAGCCTTAGCGAAAGGCTTCTTGAAGGAAAAGATGTAACTCTGTGAGATGATTTAGCAGAACACAGAGCAGTTTCTCAGACAGCTTCTTTCCAGTTTTGAACGGAAGATATTTCCTTTTTCACAATAGCCCTCTATGGGCTTCCAAATATCCCTTTGCCAATTCCACAAGAACAGCCTTAGCGAAAAGCTTCTTGAAGGCAAAGATGTAACTCTGTGAGATGAATTAAAAAAACACAGAGCAGTTTCTCAGAAAGCTTCTTTCCAGTTTTGAACGGAAGATATTTCCTTTTTCACCCTAGCCCTCTATGGGCTTCCAAATATCCCTTTGCCAATTCCACAAGAACAGCCTTAGCGAAAGGCTTCTTGAAGGGAAAGATGTAACTCTGTGAGATGAATTAACAGAACACAGAGGAGTTTCTCAGAAAGCCTCTTTCCAGTTTTGAACGGAAGATATTTCCTTTTTCACCATAGCCCTCTATGGGTTCCAAATATCCCTTTGCCAATTCCACAAGAACAGCCTTAGCGAAAGGCTTCTTGAAGGGCAAGATGTAACTCTGTGAGATGAATTAACAGAACACAGAGCAGTTTCTCAGAAAGCTTCTTTCCAGTTTTGAACGGAAGATATTTCCTTTTTCACCATAGCCCTCTATGGGCTTCCAAATATCCCTTTGCCAATTCCACAGGAACAGCCTTAGCGAAAGGCTTCTAGAAGGGAAAGATGTAACTCTGTGATATGAATTAACAGAACACAGAGCAGTTTCTCAGAAAGCTTCTTTCCAGTTTTGAACGGAAGATATTTCCTTTTTCACCATAGCCCTCTATGGGCTTCCAAATATCCCTTTGCCAATTCCACAAGAACAGCCTTAGCGAAAGACTTCTTGAAGGGAAAGATGTAACTCTGTGAGATGAATTAACAGAACACAGAGCAGTTTCTCAGAAAGCTTCTTTCCAGTTTTGAGCGGAAGATATTTCCTTTTTCACCATAGCCCTCTATGTGCTTCCAAATATCCCTTTGCCAATTCCACAAGAACAGCCTTAGCGAAAGGCTTCTTGAAGGGAAAGATGTAACTCTGTGAGATGAATTAACAGAACACAGAGCAGTTTCTCAGAAAGCTTCTTTCCAGTTTTGAACGGAAGATATTTCCTTTTTCACCATAGCCCTCTATGGGCTTCCAAATATCCCTTTGCCAATTCCACAAGAACAGCCTTAGCGAAAGGCTTCTTGAAGGGAAAGATGTAACTCTGTGAGATGAATTAACAGAACACAGAGCAGTTTCTCAGAAAGCTTCTTTCCAGTTTTGAACGGAAGATATTTCCTTTTTCACCATAGCCCTCTATGGGCTACCAAATAACACTTTGCCAATTCCACAAGAACAGCCTTAGCGAAAGGCTTCTTGAAGGGAAAGATGTAACTCTGTGAGATGAATTAACAGAACACAGAGCAGTTTCTCAGAAAGCTTCTTTCCAGTTTTGAACGGAAGATATTTCCTTTTTCACCATAGCCCTCTATGGGCTTCCAAATATCCCTTTGCCAATTCCACAAGAACAGCCTTAGCGAAAGGCTTCTTGAAGGGAAAGATGAAACTCTGTGAGATCAATTAACAGAACACAGAGCAGTTTCTCAGAAAGCTTCTTTCCAGTTTTGAACGTAAGATATTTCCTTTTTCACCATAGCCCTCTATGGGCTTCCAAATATCCCTTTGCCAATTCCACAAGAACAGCCTTAGCGAAAGGCTTCTTGAAGGAAAAGATGTAACTATGTGAGTTGAATTAACAGAACACAGAGCAGTTTCTCAGACAGCTTCTTTCCAGTTTTGAACGGAAGATAGTTCCTTTTTCACCATAGCCCTCTATGGGCTTCCAAATATCCCTTTGCCAATTCCACAAGAACAGCCTTAGCGAAAAGTTTCTTGAAGGGAAAGATGTAACTCTGTGAGATGAATTAACAAAACACAGAGCAGTTTCTCAGAAAGCTTCCTTCCAGTTTTGAACGGAAGATATTTCCTTTTTCACCATAGCCCTCTATGGGCTTCCAAATATTCCTTTGCCAATTCCACAAGAACAGCCTTAGCGAAAGGCTTCTTGAAGGGAAAGATGTAACTCTGTGAGATGAATTAACAGAACACAGAGCAGTTTCTCAGAAAGCTTCTTTCCAGTTTTGAACGGAAGATATTTCCTTTTTCACCATAGCCCTCTATGGGCTTCCAAATATCCCTTTGCCAATTCCACAAGAACAGCCTTAGCGAAAGGCTTCTTGAAGGGAAAGATGTAACTCTGTGAGATGAATTAACAGAACACACAGCAGTTTCTCAGAAAGCTTCTTTCCACTTTTGAACGGAAGATATTTCCTTTTTCACCATAGCCCTCTATGGGCTTCCAAATATCCCTTTGCCAATTCCACGAGAAAAGCCTTAGCGAAAGGCTTCTTGAAGGGAAAGATGTAACTCTGTGAGATGAATTAAGAGAACACAGAGCAGTTTCTCAGAAAGCTTCTTTCCAATTTTGAACGGAAGATATTTCCTTTTTCACCATAGCCCTCTAAGGGCTTCCAAATATCCCTTTGCCAATTCCACAAGAACAGCCTTAGCGAAAGGCTTCTTGAAGGGAAAGATGTAACTCTGTGAGATGAATTAACAGAACACAGAGCAGTTTCTCAGAAAGCTTCTTTTCAGTTTTGAACGGAAGATATTTCCTTTTTCACCATAGCCCTCTATGGGCTTCCAAATATCCCTTTGCCAATTCCACAAGAACAGACTTAGCGAAAGGCTTCTTGAAGGGAAAGATGTAACTCTGTGAGATGAATTAACAGAACACAGAGCAGTTTCTCAGAAAGCTTCTTTCCAGTTTTGAACGGAAGATATTTCCTTTTTCACCATAGCCCTCTATGGGCTTCCAAATATCCCTTTGCCAATTCCACATGAACAGCCTTAGCGAAAGGCTTCTTGAAGGGAAAGATGTAACTCTGTGAGATGAATTAACAGAACACAGAGCAGTTTCTCAGAAAGCTTCTTTCCAGTTTTGAACGGAAGATATTTCCTTTTTCACCATAGCCCTCTATGGGCTTCCAAATATCCCTTTGCCAATTCCACAAGAACAGCCTTAGCGAAAGGCTTCTTGAAGGGAAAGATGTAACTCTGTGAGATGAATTAACAGAACACAGAGCAGTTTCTCAGAAAGCTTCTTTCCAGTTTTGAACGGAAGATATTTCCTTTTTCACCATAGCCCTCTATGGGCTTCCAAATATCCCTTTGCCAATTCCACAAGAACAGCATTAGCGAAAGGCTTCTTGAAGGGAAAGATGTAACTCTGTGAGATGAATTAACAGAACACAGAGCAGTTTCTCAGAAAGCTTCTTTCTAGTTTTGAACGGAAGATATTTCCTTTATCACCATAGCCCTCTATGGGCTTCCAAATATCCCTTTGCCAATTCCACAAGAACAGCCTTAGCGAAAGGCTTCTTGAAGGGAAAGATGTAACTCTGTGAGATGAATTAACAGAACACAGAGCAGTTTCTCAGAAAGCTTCTTTCCAGTTTTGAACGGAAGATATTTCCTTTTTCACCATAGCCCTCTATGGGCTTCCAAATATCCCTTTGCCAATTCCACAAGAACAGCCTTAGCGAAAGGCTTCTTGAAGGGAAAGATGTAACTCTGTGAGATGAATTAACAGAACACAGAGCAGTTTCTCAGAAAGCTTCTTTCCAGTTTTGAACGGAAGATATTTCCTTTTTCACCATAGCCCTCTATGGGCTTCCAAATATCCCTTTGCCAATTCCACAAGAACAGCCTTAGCGAAAGGCTTCTTGAAGGGAAAGATGTAACTCTGTGAGATGAATTAACAGAACACAGAGCAGTTTCTCAGAAAGCTTCTTTCCAGTTTTGAACGGAAGATATTTCCTTTTTCACCATAGCCCTCTATGGGCTTCCAAATATCCCTTTGCCAATTCCACAAGAACAGCCTTAGCGAAAGGCTTCTTGAAGGGAAAGATGTAACTCTGTGAGATGAATTAACAGAACACAGAGCAGTTTCTCAGAAAGCTTCTTTCCAGTTTTGAACGGAACATATTTCCTTTTTCACCGTAGCCCTCTATGGGCTTCCAAATATCCCTTTGCCAATTCCACAAGAACAGACTTAGGGAAAGGCTTCTTGAAGGGAAAGATGTAACTCTGTGAGATGAATTAACAGAACACAGAGCAGTTTCTCACAAAGCTTCTTTCCAGTTTTGAACGGAAGATATTTCCTTTTTCACCATAGCCCTCTATGGGCTTCCAAATATCCCTTTGCCAATTCCACAAGAACAGCCTTAGCGAAAGGCTTCTTGAAGGGAAAGATGTAACTCTGTGAGATGAATTAACAGAACACAGAGCAGTTTCTCAGAAAGCTTCTTTCCAGTTTTGAACGGAAGATATTTCCTTTTGCACCATAGCCCTCTATGGGCTTCCAAATATCCCTTTGCCAATTCCACAAGAACAGCCTTAGTGAAAGGCTTCTTGAAGGGAAATATGTAACTCTGTGAGATGAATTAACAGAACACAGAGCAGTTTCTCAGAAAGCTTCTTTCCAGTTTTGAACGGAAGATATTTCCTTTTTCACCATAGCCCTCTATGGGCTTCCAAATATTCCTTTGCCAATTCCACAAGAACAGCCTTAGCGAAAGGCTTCTTGAAGGGAAAGATGTAACTCTGTGAGATGAATTAACAGAACACAGAGGAGTTTCTCAGAAAGCTTCTTTCCAGTTTTGAACGGAAGATATTTCCTTTTTCACCATAGCCCTCTATGGGCGTCCAAATATCCCTTTGCCAATTCCACAAGAACAGCCTTAGCGAAAGGCTTCTTCAAGGGAAAGATGTAACTCTGTGAGATGAATTAACAGAACACAGAGCAGTTTCTCAGAAAGCTTCTTTCCAGTTTTGAACGGAAGATATTTCCTTTCTCACCATAGCCCTCTATGGGCTTCCAAATATCCCTTTGCGAATTCCACAAGAACAGCCTTAGCGAAAGTCTTCTTGAAGGGAAAGATGTAACTCTGTGAGATGAATTACCAGAACACAGAGCAGTTTCTCAGAAAGCTTCTTTCCAGTTTTGAACGGAAGATATTTCCTTTTTCACCATAGCCCTCTATGGGCTTCCAAATATCCCTTTGCCAATTCCACAAGAACCGGCTTAGCGAAAGGCTTCTTGAAGGGAAAGATGTAACTCTGTGAGATGAATTAACAGAACACAGAGCAGTTTCTCAGAAAGCTTCTTTCCAGTTTTGAACGGAAGATATTTCCTTTTTCACCATAGCCCTCTATGGGCTACCAAATAACACTTTGCCAATTCCACAAGAACAGCCTTAGCGAAAGGCTTCTTGAAGGGAAAGATGTAACTCTGTGAGATGAATTAACAGAACACAGAGCAGTTTCTCAGAAAGCTTCTTTCCAGTTTTGAACGGAAGATATTTCCTTTTTCACCATAGCCCTCTATGGGCTTCCAAATATCCCTTTGCCAATTCCACAAGAACAGCCTTAGCGAAAGGCTTCTTGAAGGGAAAGATGAAACTCTGTGAGATGAATTAACAGAACACAGAGCAGTTTCTCAGAAAGCTTCTTTCCAGTTTTGAACGTAAGATATTTCCTTTTTCACCATAGCCCTCTATGGGCTTCCAAATATCCCTTTGCCAATTCCACAAGAACAGCCTTAGCGAAAGGCTTCTTGAAGGAAAAGATGTAACTATGTGAGTTGAATTAACAGAACACAGAGCAGTTTCTCAGACAGCTTCTTTCCAGTTTTGAACGCAAGATAGTTCCTTTTTCACCATAGCCCTCTATGGGCTTCCAAATATCCCTTTGCCAATTCCACAAGAACAGCCTTAGCGAAAAGCTTCTTGAAGGGAAAGATGTAACTCTGTGAGATGAATTAACAAAACACAGAGCAGTTTCTCAGAAAGCTTCTTTCCAGTTTTGAACGGAAGATATTTCCTTTTTCACCATAGCCCTCTATGGGCTTCCAAATATCCCTTTGCCAATTCCACAAGAACAGCCTTAGCGAAAGGCTTCTTGAAGGGAAAGATGTAACTCTGTGAGATGAATTATCAGAAATCAGAGCAGTTTCTCAGAAAGCTTCTTTCCAGTTTTGAACGGAAGATATTTCCTTTTTCACCATAGCCCTCTATGGGCTTCCAAATATCCCTTTGCCAATTCCACAAGAACAGCCTTAGCGAAAGGCTTCTTGAAGGGAAAGATGTAACTCTGTGAGATGAATTAACAGAACACAGAGCAGTTTCTCAGAAAGCTTCTTTCCAGTTTTGAACGGAAGATATTTCCTTTTTCACCATAGCCCTCTATGGGCTTCCAAATATCCCTTTGCCAATTCCACAAGAACAGCCTTAGCGAAAGGCTTCTTGAAGGGAAAGATGTAACTCTGTGAGATGAATTAACGGAACACAGAGCAGTTTCTCAGAAAGGTTATTTCCAGTTTTGAACGGAAGATATTTCCTTTTTCACCATAGCCCTCTATGGGATTCCAAATATCCCTTTGCCAATTCCACAAGAATAGCCTTAGCGAAAGGCTTCTCGAAGGGATAGATGTAACTCTGTGAGATGAATTAAAAGAACACAGAGCAGTTTCTCAGAAAGCTTCTTTCCAGTTTTGAACGGAAGATATTTCCTTTTTCACCATAGCCCTCTATGGGCTTCCAAATATCCCTTTGCCAATTCCACAAGAACAGCCTTAGCGAAAGGCTTCTTGAAGGAAAAGATGTAACTCTGTGAGATGAATTAACAGAACACAGAGCAGTTTCTCAGACAGCTTCTTTCCAGTTTTGAACGGAAGATATTTCCTTTTTCACAATAGCCCTCTATGGGCTTCCAAATATCCCTTTGCCAATTCCACAAGAACAGCCTTAGCGAAAAGTTTCTTGAAGGGAAAGATGTAACTCTGTGAGATGAATTAACAGAACACAGAGCAGTTTCTCAGAAAGCTTCCTTCCAGTTTTGAACGGAAGATATTTCCTTTTTCACCATAGCCCTCTATGGGCTTCCAAATATTCCTTTGCCAATTCCACAAGAACAGCCTTAGCGAAAGGCTTCTTGAAGGGAAAGATGTAACTCTGTGAGATGAATTAACAGAACACAGAGCAGTTTCTCAGAAAGCTTCTTTCCAGTTTTGAACGGAAGATATTTCCTTTTTCACCATAGCCCTCTATGGGCTTCCAAATATCCCTTTGCCAATTCCACAAGAACAGCCTTAGCGAGAGGCTTCTTGAAGGGAAAGATGTAACTCTGTGAGATGAATTAACAGAACACACAGCAGTTTCTCAGAAAGCTTCTTTCCAGTTTTGAACGGAAGATATTTCCTTTTTCACCATAGCCCTCTATGGGCTTCCAAATATCCCTTTGCCAATTCCACGAGAACAGCCTTAGCGAAAGGCTTCTTGAAGGGAAAGATGTAACTCTGTGAGATGAATTAAGAGAACACAGAGCAGTTTCTCAGAAAGCTTCTTTCCAATTTTGAACGGAAGATATTTCCTTTTTCACCATAGCCCTCTAAGGGCTTACAAATATCCCTTTGCCAATTCCACAAGAACAGCCTTAGCGAAAGGCTTCTTGAAGGGAAAGATGTAACTCTGTGAGATGAATTAACAGAACACAGAGCAGTTTCTCAGAAAGCTTCTTTTCAGTTTTGAACGGAAGATATTTCCTTTTTCACCATAGCCCTCTATGGTCTTCCAAATATCCCTTTGCCAATTCCACAAGAACAGACTTAGCGAAAGGCTTCTTGAAGGGAAAGATGTAACTCTGTGAGATGAATTAACAGAACACAGAGCAGTTTCTCAGAAAGCTTCTTTCCAGTTTTGAACGGAAGATATTTCCTTTTTCACCATAGCCCTCTATGGGCTTCCAAATATCCCTTTGCCAATTCCACAAGAACAGCCTTAGCGAAAGGCTTCTTGAAGGGAAAGATGTAACTCTGTGAGATGAATTAACAGAACACAGAGCAGTTTCTCAGAAAGCTTCTTTCCAGTTTTGAACGGAAGATATTTCCTTTTTCACCATAGCCCTCTATGGGCTTCCAAATATCCCTTTGCCAATTCCACAAGAACAGCCTTAGCGAAAGGCTTCTTGAAGGGAAAGATGTAACTCTGTGAGATGAATTAACAGAACACAGAGCAGTTTCTCAGAAAGCTTCTTTCCAGTTTTGAACGGAAGATATTTCCTTTTTCACCATAGCCCTCTATGGGCTTCCAAATATCCCTTTGCCAATTCCACAAGAACAGCATTAGCGAAAGGCTTCTTGAAGGGAAAGATGTAACTCTGTGAGATGAATTAACAGAACACAGAGCAGTTTCTCAGAAAGCTTCTTTCCAGTTTTGAACGGAAGATATTTCCTTTATCACCATAGCCCTCTATGGGCTTCCAAATATCCCTTTGCCAATTCCACAAGAACAGCCTTAGCGAAAGGCTTCTTGAAGGGAAAGATGTAACTCTGTGAGATGAATTAACAGAACACAGAGCAGTTTCTCACAAAGCTTCTTTCCAGTTTTGAACGGAAGATATTTCCTTTTTCACCATAGCCCTCTATGGGCTTCCAAATATCCCTTTGCCAATTCCACAAGAAGAGCCTTAGCGAAAGGCTTCTTGAAGGGAAAGATGTAACTCTGTGAGATGAATTAACAGAACACAGAGCAGTTTCTCAGAAAGCTTCTTTCCAGTTTTGAACGGAAGATATTTCCTTTTCCACCATAGCCCTCTATGGGCTTCCAAATATCCCTTTGCCAATTCCACAAGAACAGCCTTAGCGAAAGGCTTCTTGAAGGGAAAGATGTAACTCTGTGAGATGAATTAACAGGACACAGAGCAGTTTCTCAGAAAGCTTCTTTCCAGTTTTGAACGGAAGATATTTCCTTTTTCACCATAGCCCTCTATGGGCTTCCAAATATTCCTTTGCCAATTCCACAAGAACAGCCTTAGCGAAAGGCTTCTTGAAGGGAAAGATGTAACTCTGTGAGATGAATTAACAGAACACAGAGGAGTTTCTCAGAAAGCTTCTTTCCAGTTTTGAACGGAAGATATTTCCTTTTTCACCATAGCCCTCTATGGGCGTCCAAATATCCCTTTGCCAACTCCACAAGAACAGCCTTAGCGAAAGGCTTCTTGAAGGGAAAGATGTAACTCTGTGAGATGAATTAACAGAACACAGAGCAGTTTCTCAGAAAGCTTCTTTCCAGTTTTGAAAGGAAGATATTTCCTTTCTCACCATAGCCCTCTATGGGCTTCCAAATATCCCTTTGCGAATTCCACAAGAACAGCCTTAGCGAAAGTCTTCTTGAAGGGAAAGATGTAACTCTGTGAGATGAATTACCAGAACACAGAGCAGTTTCTCAGAAAGCTTCTTTCCAGTTTTGAACGGAAGATATTTCCTTTTTCACCATAGTCCTCTATGGGCTTCCAAATATCCCTTTGCCAATTCCACAAGAACAGCCTTAGCGAAAGGCTTCTTGAAGGAAAAGATGTAACTCTGTGAGATGAATTAACAGAACACAGAGCAGTTTCTCAGAAAGCTTCTTTCCAGTTTTGAACGGAAGATATTTCCTTTTTCACCATAGCCCTCTATGGGCTTCCAAATATCCCTTTGCCATTTCCACAAGAACAGCCTTAGCGAAAAGATTCTTGAAGGGAAAGATGTAACTCTTAGAGATGAATTAAGAAAACACAGAGCAGTTTCTCAGAAAGCTTCTTTCCAGTTTTGAACGGAAGATATTTCCTTTTTCACCATAGCCCTCTATGGGCTTCCAAATATTCCTTTACAAATTCCACAAGAACAGCCTTAGCGAAAGGCTTCTTGAAGGGAAAGATGTAACTCTGTGAGATGAATTAACAAAACACAGAGCAGTTTCTCAGAAAGCTTCTTTCCAGTTTTGAACGGAAGATATTTTCTTTTTCACAATAGCCCTCTATGGGCTTCCAAATATCCCTTTGCCAATTCCACAAGAACAGCCTTAGCGAAAAGCTTCTTGAAGGGAAAGATGTAACTCTGAGAGATGAACTAAGAAAACACAGAGCAGTTTCTCAGAAAGGTTCTTTCCAGTTTTGAACGGAAGATATTTCCCTTTTCACCATAGCCGTCTATGGGCTTCCAAATATTCCTTTGCAAATTCCACAAGAACAGCCTTAGCGAAAGGCTTCTTGAAGGGAAAGTTGTAACTCTGTGCGATGAATTAACAAAACACAGAGCAGTTTCTCAGAAAGCTTCTTTCCAGTTTTGAACGTAAGATATTTCCTTTTTCACCATAGCCCTCTATGGGCTTCCAAATATCCCTTTGCCAATTCCACAAGAACAGCCTTAGCGAAAGGCTTCATGAAGGGAAAGATGTAACTCTGTGAGATGAATTAACAGAACACAGAGCAGTTTCTCAGAAAGCTTCTTTCCAGTTTTGAACGGAAGATATTTCCTTTTTCACCATAGCCCTCTATGGGCTTCCAAATATCCCTTTGCCAATTCCACAAGAACAGCCTTAGCGAAAGGCTTCTTGAAGGGAGAGATGTAACTCTGTGAGATGAATTAACAGAACACAGAGCAGTTTCTCCGAAAGCTTCTTTCCAGTTTTGAACGGAAGATATTTCCTTTTTCACCATAGCCGTCTATGGGCTTCCAAATATTCCTTTGCAAATTCCACAAGAACAGCCTTAGCGAAAGGCTTCTTGAAGGGAAAGTTGTAACTCTGTGAGATGAATTAACAAAACACAGAGCAGTTTCTCAGAAAGCTTCTTTCCAGTTTTGAACGTAAGATATTTCCTTTTTCACCATAGCCCTCTATGGGCTTCCAAATATCCCTTTGCCAATTCCACAAGAACAGCCTTAGCGAAAGGCTTCTTGAAGGGAAAGATGTAACTCTGTGAGATGAATTAACAGAACACAGAGCATTTTCTCTGAAAGCTTCTTTCCAGTTTTGAACGGAAGATATTTCCTTTTTCACCATAGCCCTCTATGGGCTACCAAATAACACTTTGCCAATTCCACAAGAACAGCCTTAGCGAAAGGCTTCTTGAAGGGAAAGATGTAACTCTGTGAGATGAATTAACAAAACACAGAGCAGTTTCTCAGAAAGCTTCTTTCCAGTTTTGAACGGAAGATATTTCCTTTTTCACCATAGCCCTCTATGGGCTTCCAAATATCCCTTTGCCAATTCCACAAGAACAGCCTTAGCGAAAGGCTTCTTGAAGGGAAAGATGAAACTCTGTGAGATGAATTAACAGAACACAGAGCAGTTTCTCAGAAAGCTTCTTTCCAGTTTTGAACGGAAGATATTTCCTTTTTCACCATAGCCCTCTATGGGCTTCCAAATATCCCTTTGCCAATTCCACAAGAACAGCCTTAGCGAAAGGCTTCTTGAAGGAAAAGATGTAACTATGTGAGTTGAATTAACAGAACACAGAGCAGTTTCTCAGACAGCTTCTTTCCAGTTTTGAACGGAAGATAGTTCCTTTTTCACCATAGCCCTCTATGGGCTTCCAAATATCCCTTTGCCAATTCCACAAGAACAGCCTTAGCGAAAAGCTTCTTGAAGGGAAAGATGTAACTCTGTGAGATGAATTAACAAAACACAGAGCAGTTTCTCAGAAAGCTTCTTTCCAGTTTTGAACGGAAGATATTTCCTTTTTCACCATAGCCCTCTATGGGCTTCCAAATATCCCTTTGCCAATTCCACAAGAACAGCCTTAGCGAAAGGCTTCTTGAAGGGAAAGATGTAACTCTGTGAGATGAATTAACAGAAATTAGAGCAGTTTCTCAGAAAGCTTCTTTCCAGTTTTGAACGGAAGATATTTCCTTTTTCACCATAGCCCTCTATGGGCTTCCAAATATCCCTTTTGCCAATTCCACAAGAACAGCCTTAGCGAAAGGCTTCTTGAAGGGAAAGATGTAACTCTGTGAGATGAATTAACAGAACACAGAGCAGTTTCTCAGAAAGCTTCTTTCCAGTTTTGAACGGAAGATATTTCCTTTTTCACCATAGCCCTCTATGGGCTTCCAAATATCCCTTTGCCAATTCCACAAGAACAGCCTTAGCGAAAGGCTTCTTGAAGGGAAAGATGTAACTCTGTGAGATGAATTAACGGAACACAGAGCAGTTTCTCAGAAAGGTTATTTCCAGTTTTGAACGGAAGATATTTCCTTTTTCACCATAGCCCTCTATGGGATTCCAAATATCCCTTTGCCAATTCCACAAGAATAGCCTTAGCGAAAGTCTTCTCGAAGGGATAGATGTAACTCTGTGAGATGAATTAAAAGAACACAGAGCAGTTTGTCAGAAAGCTTCTTTCCAGTTTTGAACGGAAGATATTTCCTTTTTCACCATAGCCCTCTATGGGCTTCCAAATATCCCTTTGCCAATTCCACAAGAACAGCCTTAGCGAAAGGCTTCTTGAAGGAAAAGATGTAACTCTGTGAGATGAATTAACAGAACACAGAGCAGTTTCTCAGACAGCTTCTTTCCAGTTTTGAACGGAAGATATTTCCTTTTTCACAATAGCCCTCTATGGGCTTCCAAATATCCCTTTGCCAATTCCACAAGAACAGCCTTAGCGAAAAGCTTCTTGAAGGGAAAGATGTAACTCTGTGAGATGAATTAACAAAACACAGAGCAGTTTCTCAGAAAGCTTCCTTCCAGTTTTGAACGGAAGATATTTCCTTTTTCACCATAGCCGTCTATGGGCTTCCAAATATTCCTTTGCCAATTCCACAAGAACAGCCTTAGCGAAAGGCTTCTTGAAGGGAAAGATGTAACTCTGTGAGATGAATTAACAGAACACAGAGCAGTTTCTCAGAAAGCTTCTTTCCAATTTTGAACGGAAGATATTTCCTTTTTCACCATAGCCCTCTATGGGCTTCCAAATATCCCTTTGCCAATTCCACAAGAACAGCCTTAGCGAAAGGCTTCTTGAAGGGAAAGATGTAACTCTGTGAGATGAATTAACAGAACACAGAGCAGTTTCTCAGAAAGCTTCTTTCCAGTTTTGAACGGAAGATATTTCCTTTTTCACCATAGCCCTCTATGGGCTTCCAAATATCCCTTTGCCAATTCCACAAGAACAGCCTTAGCGAAAGCCTTCTTGAAGGGAAAGATGTAACTCTGTGAGATGAATTAACAGAACACAGAGCAGTTTCTCAGAAAGCTTCTTTTCAGTTTTGAACGGAAGATATTTCCTTTTTCACCATAGCCCTCTATGGTCTTCCAAATATCCCTTTGCCAATTCCACAAGAAGAGCCTTAGCGAAAGGCTTCTTGAAGGGAAAGATGTAACTCTGTGAGATGAATTAACAGAACACAGAGCAGTTTCTCAGAAAGCTTCTTTCCAGTTTTGAACGGAAGATATTTCCTTTTCCACCATAGCCCTCTATGGGCTTCCAAATATCCCTTTGCCAATTCCACAAGAACAGCCTTAGCGAAAGGCTTCTTGAAGGGAAAGATGTAACTCTGTGAGATGAATTAACAGAACACAGAGCAGTTTCTCAGAAAGCTTCTTTCCAGTTTTGAACGGAAGATATTTCCTTTTTCACCATAGCCCTCTATGGGCTTCCAAATATCCCTTTGCCAATTCCACAAGAACAGCCTTAGAGAAAGGCTTCTTGAAGGGAAAGATGTAACTCTGTGAGATGAATTAACAGAACACAGAGCAGTTTCTCAGAAAGCTTCTTTCCAGTTTTGAACGGAAGATATTTCCTTTTTCACCATAGCCCTCTATGGGCTTCCAAATATCCCTTTGCCAATTCCACAAGAACAGCCTTAGCGAAAGGCTTTTTGAAGGGAAAGATGTAACTCTGTGAGATGAATTAACAGAACACAGAGCAGTTTCTCAGAAAGCTTCTTTCCAGTTTTGAACGGAAGGTATTTCCTTTTTCACCATAGCCCTCTATGGGCTTCCAAATATCCCTTTGCCAATTCCACAAGAACAGCCTTAGCGAAAGGCTTCTTGAAGGAAAAGATGTAACTCTGTGAGATGAATTAACAGAACACAGAGCAGTTTCTCAGACAGCTTCTTTCCAGTTTTGAACGGAAGATATTTCCTTTTTCACCATAGCCCTCTAGGGGCTTCCAAATATCCCTTTGCCAATTCCACAAGAACAGCCTTAGCGAAAGGCTTCTTGAAGGGAAAGATGTAACTCTGTGAGATGAATTAACAGAACACAGAGCAGTTTCTCAGAAAGATTCTTTCCAGTTTTGAACGGAGGATATTTCCTTTTTCACCATAGCCCTCTATGGGCTTCCAAATATCCCTTTGCCAATTCCACAAGAACAGCCTTAGCGAAAGGCTTCTTGAAGGAAAAGATGTAACTCTGTGAGATGATTTAGCAGAACACAGAGCAGTTTCTCAGACAGCTTCTTTCCAGTTTTGAACGGAAGATATTTCCTTTTTCACAATAGCCCTCTATGGGTTTCCAAATATCCCTTTGCCAATTCCACAAGAACAGCCTTAGCGAAAAGCTTCTTGAAGGCAAAGATGTAACTCTGTGAGATGAATTAAAAAAACACAGAGCAGTTTCTCAGAAAGCTTCTTTCCAGTTTTGAACGGAAGATATTTCCTTTTTCACCCTAGCCCTCTATGGGCTTCCAAATATCCCTTTGCCAATTCCACAAGAACAGCCTTAGCGAAAGGCTTCTTGAAGGGAAAGATGTAACTCTGTGAGATGAATTAACAGAACACAGAGGAGTTTCTCAGAAAGCCTCTTTCCAGTTTTGAACGGAAGATATTTCCTTTTTCACCATAGCCCTCTATGGGCTTCCAAATATCCCTTTGCCAATTCCACAAGAACAGCCTTAGCGAAAGGCTTCTTGAAGGGCAAGATGTAACTCTGTGAGATGAATTAACAGAACACAGAGCAGTTTCTCAGAAAGCTTCTTTCCAGTTTTGAACGGAAGATATTTCCTTTTTCACCATAGCCCTCTATGGGCTTCCAAATATCCCTTTGCCAATTCCACAGGAACAGCCTTAGCGAAAGGCTTCTAGAAGGGAAAGATGTAACTCTGTGATATGAATTAACAGAACACAGAGCAGTTTCTCAGAAAGCTTCTTTCCAGTTTTGAACGGAAGATATTTCCTTTTTCACCATAGCCCTCTATGGGCTTCCAAATATCCCTTTGCCAATTCCACAAGAACAGCCTTAGCGAAAGACTTCTTGAAGGGAAAGATGTAACTCTGTGAGATGAATTAACAGAACACAGAGCAGTTTCTCAGAAAGCTTCTTTCCAGTTTTGAGCGGAAGATATTTCCTTTTTCACCATAGCCCTCTATGTGCTTCCAAATATCCCTTTGCCAATTCCACAAGAACAGCCTTAGCGAAAGGCTTCTTGAAGGGAAAGATGTAACTCTGTGAGATGAATTAACAGAACACAGAGCAGTTTCTCAGAAAGCTTCTTTTCAGTTTTGAACGGAAGATATTTCCTTTTTCACCATAGCCCTCTATGGGCTTCCAAATATCCCTTTGCCAATTCCACAAGAACAGACTTAGCGAAAGGCTTCTTGAAGGGAAAGATGTAACTCTGTGAGATGAATTAACAGAACACAGAGCAGTTTCTCAGAAAGCTTCTTTCCAGTTTTGAACGGAAGATATTTCCTTTTTCACCATAGCCCTCTATGGGCTTCCAAATATCCCTTTGCCAATTCCACATGAACAGCCTTAGCGAAAGGCTTCTTGAAGGGAAAGATGTAACTCTGTGAGATGAATTAACAGAACACAGAGCAGTTTCTCAGAAAGCTTCTTTCCAGTTTTGAACGGAAGATATTTCCTTTTTCACCATAGCCCTCTATGGGCTTCCAAATATCCCTTTGCCAATTCCACAAGAACAGCATTAGCGAAAGGCTTCTTGAAGGGAAAGATGTAACTCTGTGAGATGAATTAACAGAACACAGAGCAGTTTCTCAGAAAGCTTCTTTCTAGTTTTGAACGGAAGATATTTCCTTTATCACCATAGCCCTCTATGGGCTTCCAAATATCCCTTTGCCAATTCCACAAGAAAAGCCTTAGCGAAAGGCTTCTTGAAGGGAAAGATGTAACTCTGTGAGATGAATTAACAGAACACAGAGCAGTTTCTCAGAAAGCTTCTTTCCAGTTTTGAACGGAAGATATTTCCTTTTTCACCATAGCCCTCTATGGGCTTCCAAATATCCCTTTGCCAATTCCACAAGAACAGCCTTAGCGAAAGGCTTCTTGAAGGGAAAGATGTAACTCTGTGAGATGAATTAACAGAACACAGAGCAGTTTCTCAGAAAGCTTCTTTCCAGTTTTGAACGGAAGATATTTCCTTTTTCACCATAGCCCTCTATGGGCTTCCAAATATCCCTTTGCCAATTCCACAAGAACAGCCTTAGCGAAAGGCTTCTTGAAGGGAAAGATGTAACTCTGTGAGATGAATTAACAGAACACAGAGCAGTTTCTCAGAAAGCTTCTTTCCAGTTTTGAACGGAAGATATTTCCTTTTTCACCATAGCCCTCTATGGGCTTCCAAATATCCCTTTGCCAATTCCACAAGAACAGCCTTAGCGAAAGGCTTCTTGAAGGGAAAGATGTAACTCTGTGAGATGAATTAACAGAACACAGAGCAGTTTCTCAGAAAGCTTCTTTCCAGTTTTGAACGGAACATATTTCCTTTTTCACCGTAGCCCTCTATGGGCTTCCAAATATCCCTTTGCCAATTCCACAAGAACAGACTTAGGGAAAGGCTTCTTGAAGGGAAAGATGTAACTCTGTGAGATGAATTAACAGAACACAGAGCAGTTTCTCACAAAGCTTCTTTCCAGTTTTGAACGGAAGATATTTCCTTTTTCACCATAGCCCTCTATGGGCTTCCAAATATCCCTTTGCCAATTCCACAAGAACAGCCTTAGCGAAAGGCTTCTTGAAGGGAAAGATGTAACTCTGTGAGATGAATTAACAGAACACAGAGCAGTTTCTCAGAAAGCTTCTTTCCAGTTTTGAACGGAAGATATTTCCTTTTGCACCATAGCCCTCTATGGGCTTCCAAATATCCCTTTGCCAATTCCACAAGAACAGCCTTAGTGAAAGGCTTCTTGAAGGGAAATATGTAACTCTGTGAGATGAATTAACAGAACACAGAGCAGTTTCTCAGAAAGCTTCTTTCCAGTTTTGAACGGAAGATATTTCCTTTTTCACCATAGCCCTCTATGGGCTTCCAAATATTCCTTTGCCAATTCCACAAGAACAGCCTTAGCGAAAGGCTTCTTGAAGGGAAAGATGTAACTCTGTGAGATGAATTAACAGAACACAGAGGAGTTTCTCAGAAAGCTTCTTTCCAGTTTTGAACGGAAGATATTTCCTTTTTCACCATAGCCCTCTATGGGCGTCCAAATATCCCTTTGCCAATTCCACAAGAACAGCCTTAGCGAAAGGCTTCTTGAAGGGAAAGATGTAACTCTGTGAGATGAATTAACAGAACACAGAGCAGTTTCTCAGAAAGCTTCTTTCCAGTTTTGAACGGAAGATATTTCCTTTCTCACCATAGCCCTCTATGGGCTTCCAAATATCCCTTTGCGAATTCCACAAGAACAGCCTTAGCGAAAGTCTTCTTGAAGGGAAAGATGTAACTCTGTGAGATGAATTACCAGAACACAGAGCAGTTTCTCAGAAAGCTTCTTTCCAGTTTTGAACGGAAGATATTTCCTTTTTCACCATAGCCCTCTATGGGCTTCCAAATATCCCTTTGCCAATTCCACAAGAACCGGCTTAGCGAAAGGCTTCTTGAAGGGAAAGATGTAACTCTGTGAGATGAATTAACAGAACACAGAGCAGTTTCTCAGAAAGCTTCTTTCCAGTTTTGAACGGAAGATATTTCCTTTTTCACCATAGCCCTCTATGGGCTACCAAATAACACTTTGCCAATTCCACAAGAACAGCCTTAGCGAAAGGCTTCTTGAAGGGAAAGATGTAACTCTGTGAGATGAATTAACAGAACACAGAGCAGTTTCTCAGAAAGCTTCTTTCCAGTTTTGAACGGAAGATATTTCCTTTTTCACCATAGCCCTCTATGGGCTTCCAAATATCCCTTTGCCAATTCCACAAGAACAGCCTTAGCGAAAGGCTTCTTGAAGGGAAAGATGAAACTCTGTGAGATGAATTAACAGAACACAGAGCAGTTTCTCAGAAAGCTTCTTTCCAGTTTTGAACGTAAGATATTTCCTTTTTCACCATAGCCCTCTATGGGCTTCCAAATATCCCTTTGCCAATTCCACAAGAACAGCCTTAGCGAAAGGCTTCTTGAAGGAAAAGATGTAACTATGTGAGTTGAATTAACAGAACACAGAGCAGTTTCTCAGACAGCTTCTTTCCAGTTTTGAACGGAAGATAGTTCCTTTTTCACCATAGCCCTCTATGGGCTTCCAAATATCCCTTTGCCAATTCCACAAGAACAGCCTTAGCGAAAAGCTTCTTGAAGGGAAAGATGTAACTCTGTGAGATGAATTAACAAAACACAGAGCAGTTTCTCAGAAAGCTTCTTTCCAGTTTTGAACGGAAGATATTTCCTTTTTCACCATAGCCCTCTATGGGCTTCCAAATATCCCTTTGCCAATTCCACAAGAACAGCCTTAGCGAAAGGCTTCTTGAAGGGAAAGATGTAACTCTGTGAGATGAATTATCAGAAATCAGAGCAGTTTCTCAGAAAGCTTCTTTCCAGTTTTGAACGGAAGATATTTCCTTTTTCACCATAGCCCTCTATGGGCTTCCAAATATCCCTTTGCCAATTCCACAAGAACAGCCTTAGCGAAAGGCTTCTTGAAGGGAAAGATGTAACTCTGTGAGATGAATTAACAGAACACAGAGCAGTTTCTCAGAAAGCTTCTTTCCAGTTTTGAACGGAAGATATTTCCTTTTTCACCATAGCCCTCTATGGGCTTCCAAATATCCCTTTGCCAATTCCACAAGAACAGCCTTAGCGAAAGGCTTCTTGAAGGGAAAGATGTAACTCTGTGAGATGAATTAACGGAACACAGAGCAGTTTCTCAGAAAGGTTATTTCCAGTTTTGAACGGAAGATATTTCCTTTTTCACCATAGCCCTCTATGGGATTCCAAATATCCCTTTGCCAATTCCACAAGAATAGCCTTAGCGAAAGGCTTCTCGAAGGGATAGATGTAACTCTGTGAGATGAATTAAAAGAACACAGAGCAGTTTCTCAGAAAGCTTCTTTCCAGTTTTGAACGGAAGATATTTCCTTTTTCACCATAGCCCTCTATGGGCTTCCAAATATCCCTTTGCCAATTCCACAAGAACAGCCTTAGCGAAAGGCTTCTTGAAGGAAAAGATGTAACTCTGTGAGATGAATTAACAGAACACAGAGCAGTTTCTCAGACAGCTTCTTTCCAGTTTTGAACGGAAGATATTTCCTTTTTCACAATAGCCCTCTATGGGCTTCCAAATATCCCTTTGCCAATTCCACAAGAACAGCCTTAGCGAAAAGTTTCTTGAAGGGAAAGATGTAACTCTGTGAGATGAATTAACAGAACACAGAGCAGTTTCTCAGAAAGCTTCCTTCCAGTTTTGAACGGAAGATATTTCCTTTTCACCATAGCCCTCTATGGGCTTCCAAATATTCCTTTGCCAATTCCACAAGAACAGCCTTAGCGAAAGGCTTCTTGAAGGGAAAGATGTAACTCTGTGAGATGAATTAACAGAACACAGAGCAGTTTCTCAGAAAGCTTCTTTCCAGTTTTGAACGGAAGATATTTCCTTTTTCACCATAGCCCTCTATGGGCTTCCAAATATCCCTTTGCCAATTCCACAAGAACAGCCTTAGCGAGAGGCTTCTTGAAGGGAAAGATGTAACTCTGTGAGATGAATTAACAGAACACACAGCAGTTTCTCAGAAAGCTTCTTTCCAGTTTTGAACGGAAGATATTTCCTTTTTCACCATAGCCCTCTATGGGCTTCCAAATATCCCTTTGCCAATTCCACGAGAACAGCCTTAGCGAAAGGCTTCTTGAAGGGAAAGATGTAACTCTGTGAGATGAATTAAGAGAACACAGAGCAGTTTCTCAGAAAGCTTCTTTCCAATTTTGAACGGAAGATATTTCCTTTTTCACCATAGCCCTCTAAGGGCTTACAAATATCCCTTTGCCAATTCCACAAGAACAGCCTTAGCGAAAGGCTTCTTGAAGGGAAAGATGTAACTCTGTGAGATGAATTAACAGAACACAGAGCAGTTTCTCAGAAAGCTTCTTTTCAGTTTTGAACGGAAGATATTTCCTTTTTCACCATAGCCCTCTATGGTCTTCCAAATATCCCTTTGCCAATTCCACAAGAACAGACTTAGCGAAAGGCTTCTTGAAGGGAAAGATGTAACTCTGTGAGATGAATTAACAGAACACAGAGCAGTTTCTCAGAAAGCTTCTTTCCAGTTTTGAACGGAAGATATTTCCTTTTTCACCATAGCCCTCTATGGGCTTCCAAATATCCCTTTGCCAATTCCACAAGAACAGCCTTAGCGAAAGGCTTCTTGAAGGGAAAGATGTAACTCTGTGAGATGAATTAACAGAACACAGAGCAGTTTCTCAGAAAGCTTCTTTCCAGTTTTGAACGGAAGATATTTCCTTTTTCACCATAGCCCTCTATGGGCTTCCAAATATCCCTTTGCCAATTCCACAAGAACAGCCTTAGCGAAAGGCTTCTTGAAGGGAAAGATGTAACTCTGTGAGATGAATTAACAGAACACAGAGCAGTTTCTCAGAAAGCTTCTTTCCAGTTTTGAACGGAAGATATTTCCTTTTTCACCATAGCCCTCTATGGGCTTCCAAATATCCCTTTGCCAATTCCACAAGAACAGCATTAGCGAAAGGCTTCTTGAAGGGAAAGATGTAACTCTGTGAGATGAATTAACAGAACACAGAGCAGTTTCTCAGAAAGCTTCTTTCCAGTTTTGAACGGAAGATATTTCCTTTATCACCATAGCCCTCTATGGGCTTCCAAATATCCCTTTGCCAATTCCACAAGAACAGCCTTAGCGAAAGGCTTCTTGAAGGGAAAGATGTAACTCTGTGAGATGAATTAACAGAACACAGAGCAGTTTCTCAGAAAGCTTCTTTCCAGTTTTGAACGGAAGATATTTCCTTTTTCACCATAGCCCTCTATGGGCTTCCAAATATCCCTTTGCCAATTCCACAAGAACAGCCTTAGCGAAAGGCTTCTTGAAGGGAAAGATGTAACTCTGTGAGATGAATTAACAGAACACAGAGCAGTTTCTCAGAAAGCTTCTTTCCAGTTTTGAACGGAAGATATTTCCTTTTTCACCATAGCCCTCTATGGGCTTCCAAATATCCCTTTGCCAATTCCACAAGAACAGCCTTAGCGAAAGGCTTCTTGAAGGGAAAGATGTAACTCTGGGAGATGAATTAACAGAACACAGAGCAGTTTCTCAGAAAGCTTCTTTCCAGTTTTGAACGGAAGATATTTCCTTTTTCACCATAGCCCTCTAAGGGCTTCCAAATATCCCTTTGCCAATTCCACAAGAACAGCCTTAGCGAAAGGCTTCTTGAAGGGAAAGATGTAACTCTGTGAGATGAATTAACAGAACACAGAGCAGTTTCTCAGAAAGCTTCTTTCCAGTTTTGAACGGAAGATATTTCCTTTTTCACCGTAGCCCTCTATGGGCTTCCAAATATCCCTTTGCCAATTCCACAAGAACAGACTTAGGGAAAGGCTTCTTGAAGGGAAAGATGTAACTCTGTGAGATGAATTAACAGAACACAGAGCAGTTTCTCACAAAGCTTCTTTCCAGTTTTGAACGGAAGATATTTCCTTTTTCACCATAGCCCTCTATGGGCTTCCAAATATCCCTTTGCCAATTCCACAAGAAGAGCCTTAGCGAAA